>NC_059342.1:76098461-76399423 GCF_018350155.1 Leopardus geoffroyi
AGAAATCCGGGGCGCCTGGGTGGCGCAGTCGGTTAAGCGTCCGACTTCAGCCAGGTCACGATCTCGCGGTCCGGGAGTTCGAGCCCCGTGTCAGGCTCTGGGCTGATGGCTCAGAGCCTGGAGCCTGTTTCCGATTCTGTGTCTCCCTCTCTCTCTGCCCCTCCCCCGTTCATGCTCTGTCTCTCTCTGTCCCAAAAATAAATAAACGCTGAAAAAAAAAATTAAAAAAAAAAAAAAAAAGAAATAAAGAAATCCAACAAATCCAAATGAAGGCAAGAAAGAGGGGAAACAAATAGGCAAAAAAAAAAAAAAAAAGGAATGATCATTAAAAAGCACAAACAAGATGTGAAAATAAATCTGATACAATAGTCCTTCTACTAATCAGATTAAAGTCACCTCTGAAGGTTCTCAGGTTGGACTTAACTAAAGATAAGTTCACTGAAAGGTGAAAGGTAAAGGAATGGAAAATATTTGCCAGGCAAATACTAAGCAAAACTAATTAATATTCATCAGATAAAGGAAACATTGAGGCAAAAAATCTTACTAAGATATAGAGGTCACCATATAAATGATGAAAGGAAATTATGTAACGATTTTGAGCTGAAATATACCAAATAACATGACCTGAAAATGTATAAATAAAAAATGACTTACGTAAAAGAGAGATGAATCTGTGATATTATGATATTTTAACACACCTTTCTTAATAATTAATAGATCAAGCAAGCTAAAATAATGATCTAGAAGATTTTGAACAACACAAAAAAATGTTTCATCTGATAAAAGTGTGTAGAACCTTGCTACTGAATTAAATTATATACATATTTTTTTTTCTGGGACATGTAGAACATATTTTTTCAATTTACCATGTCATAGGCCAGAAAACAACAAATCAAAAGAACCAGTGTCACATAAAACATTATCTCCATGACACAATACGTACATATACACATACATGAATAAGTACATAAATAAATAGATAATTAAATGACAAAGGTAAAACTTTTTGGTAATTTAAATATATGACCAAGAAGCCAAAGACTTGTGTAAGATATTAGCATACAGAATTCAGCAATATATTAAAACCTCTGCCTTCACACAAACATGCACGTTGTACATAGGCATGATTTCCCAGAATAAGAAGAGACTCTAATGTTAGATGGTCTCTGAATTCCAGTAATTCACAATAGTAGCATATGAGATGATGTTTCTAAAACAAGGTTGTCTTACTAGATGCAAAATTTAAGTCTCTTGTTAAAATCAGGCCCCTTTATGATCAAAACAAGACAAAGCAAATGAAACAGTGTTATCTGGGAATAGAAAGGTACATCCTTAATCTCCTAAAGGATATATACTGAAATACAGTAGGCATAACTAACAAAACAGTCTATGAGGACATCTAAATATAATATCTATTTGTAAAACTGAGTTATTTTATTAGTCTCCAAATATGAGAATACAAATACAGATATGCAGGTACATGTGTGTATATGTGTGTGAGTAGATGGATCGATAGGTAGATAGATACATAGATTAAAGCTACCATTTACTATAGTGCTGACATCTAGAAATGCTTAAAGTTAGGTATATATTCCTAATAAAATGTCATCACAATTTTTATGAAGAAAGCTTTAAAACTTTACTGAAACCATAAAAGGAGACCTATATAAATAAAAAGATGAAGTGTGTGTATAAATGGGAGGATACAATACCATAAAGATGTCTTTCCCCCTCAAATACGTCTATAAATTCAATGAAATTGGAATCAAAATCCCATCAGGCATTTTAAAAAATGAAACTTTGAATTCACGTGGAAGATCTCAGGGGTCTTTTGAAGGGGAAAACCAAAGTATAGAATGGACTTGTAGCATAAATCAAGACTTTTATAAAACTCTGGATATTAAGACAAAGTGCTATTGATAAGGTGATGGAAAAAAATAGGCCAATGAAACAAGATTACCCAGAAACAAACTTATCTAAGTACGGAATGATATATGGCAGATGTGGTATTGCAGTTCAGTAGCAAAAGGATTATTACATATATAATGCTGGGCCAATGGCTCATCCGTATTTGAGGGGAAAACAATCATTATTACACACCACTTGAAAAACTATATTGTTCGTGATTAAAGCCATACATGTGAAAATAAAAACCTTAAAACTATTCAAAAGAAATAGAGGTGACTATGCTATGACCTTGGCAGAAAGAACCATTTATTCACCAAGATATAAAAGGACAAATCGTGAAGGAGATGATTTAAAAATTCTGCTCAACAAAGCAGCATAAACAGAATAAAAGGAAGAGGAGTCACCGACCTAGAAATAGTATTTGCAGTACCTTTAATTATAAAGGATTAGTACGCAGTGTACGTAAATATACTTACATGGCAATAGAGAAAAAGAAAAAAAAAGAACGCAATTAAAACAGGCAAAAGTGATGAACAAGCAAGTAACATGGATGGAAACCTATGTGGTCAACAAACACATGAAATGATACTCAGCCTTGTTAGTAATCAGGGAAAGGCAAAATGCAGCAGTAATTAAATGATATTTTAATATCCATCAGATTGGCAAAAAATGTTTGGCAGAATCAAGTGCTGACACAGACCTGGAGCATTTGGAAGTCTGTTGTAGGCAACAGACTTAATTGGTATAACCATTTGGGAGAATAATTTGGCAGTATCTACAAAGTTGAAGATGCAATCGATTACCTTCATCCTAGAGATCCTACTTTAGATACATTTCTTTCAGAAAACTTTTGTTCTGTGAGCAAAGGAAAATGGACCCAATGTTTAAAGTCCCATTATTGGAAATAGCAAACAAAAAGGATTAATGGTGGCAATAATAATAGAAACCACCTAGATGTCCATCAAGAAAAGAATGGTCAAATGAAGTGTGGTATATTCATACAATATAATATTTACACCAATGAAAATAATGAGCTAAAGCTTCATGTATCAATGTGTATGATTTTATGTATCAGTGTGTATGATTTCAAAAAATAATGCTAGGCACAAAAAAATGTCAGCTTCATATTGATAAATAGGGTATTAAAACACTTATGAAATTTAAAATATGCAAAACAATACATATGTATGAAAACATTCATGATAGAGAAATGGGATACAGGTGGAGCACACAGGTGGGTTGAAAGCAAATACACAAAATAGTATATTTTATTTCTTTTTACAACAAAAATAAGAGATGAAGGGAATATGGCAAAGTGTTATAATTTGACAAATCTGGGTAGTGAGCCTAGGGACTTTTATTTTATAGTGTTCTCTATACTTTTCTATCTAACTGATATATTTTCTCGTTAAGACAGTAATAATTGTATGTATAAAGTTCCTTGGTACATCATCTCAGGCTCAAAAAGTGTTTTCCTTCTCTTCCCATTCTTGGCTGGGAGTTGGTATGCAAAGTGCTTGGGTATTACCCTCTGATCCTTGGCCCAGGGCAGAACTGGAATACTTGGGCTCTTCCTCAGCCAGATGCATCCTAGGTGGTGCCCCCCCACCATGTTGTCCAGCTCAGGCAATCTGGTGGTAGGTCTTGAACTATACCCATTCTCAGTGCACAGTTCTAACTGCTGAGGCGGCTTCTCGCTGGTGGAAAAGCTCATGACAGAAAAATACAAAACTACGTTTCTCATTAAATTAGGAATATGCATTGCAAAGTTGATCGTCTTTCTCCCGAGATTTCCATTTCATAGATGAAGAGACAGAGACAGGTCAGAGACAGGAAATGGCTTGTGGTAGTGGTAGTGTTTAAGGGAATGTTTGTATTTCTCCTAACCCTACAACTTTCAGAGTGGTCTTTGTATGTGGACTCTACTTGGTTCAGAACTAGGTCTTTGAACTTTTCTGCGGTATTTTCTCTGTTCATAACAGCTTCCACTTCCAGAAAGTGCTGTCTTGGGATGGAGTTAGATAGACCTGGCTCAAGTCTCTGTCCCAAAAGCAATGTCACTGTGGGCAGTAGGTCAACCTTCCTAAATACGACTTTCAACAACTGAAAAGGGAGATAATAAAAATTATTCAAGAAAATGTTGTTTGGATTAAATGAGATGATTCATAGAAAATACTAAGCATAGTGACAAGTATATGATAAACAGGCAACAAACGGAAATGACAGTCGCTGTTATTATTGCAGAAGAAGGAGTTTCAAAGAAGCATGACACAGTTTGGAGATACAGACTGTGATCAGTGAACGCTATAAGATGGAAACAATAGGGGTCGATAAAGAGTAATCAAGAGGCTTTAGAGCTTTTCCTGGGAGCAGCAAAATGGGATATGTGCGTAGTGCAGTGAGGCTCTTGGTCCCTCTTTCCTGCTGATGCACTTTTATATTTCTCATTTCATTTTCGCGTGGGTAAGGGGCAAGAGTCCTATATCCTGATTAGAAGGTAGAAAAACAGACCTGAAGAAGTGAAGTGACGTGCCTGTAGATTTCAGATGGGTTTTCGTGGACCAGTCACGTGTGATATAAACTACACATTAACAGTTTAAGAAGTACACATTTTTGCCAAAAGCTAGGTCAGATGGTGTTTAGCCTCCTTATGGATATTTATGTCCATATTAATATTTTCAAGATCATGATTTCATAATCTGGCAATAGTCTATAGACTATATGGCAATAGTCTATAACTAAATTCTACTCTAAGATTGGGACCTCAAGGTACTTGACCGGCTCATTTGGTAGATAGAACATGTGACTCTTGACCTCGAACTTACAGTTTCGAGCCCCATGTTGAATGCAGAGATCAATTAAAAATAAAATCTTTAAAGGGGCGCCTGGGTGACTAAGTCAGTTGGGCGTCCAACTTTGGCTCAGGTCATGATCTCGCAGTTGGTGAGTTTGAGCCCCATGTTGGGCTCTGCACTGACAGCTCAGGGCCTGGAGCCTGCTTCGGATTCTGTGACTCCTCCTCTCTCTGCCCCTCCCATGCTCATTCTCTGTCCTGCTCTCTCAATAATAAATAAACATAAAAATTTTTTTTAATAAAATCTTAAAAAAAATAAAAATGGAATAAAAATTAAAAGATTGGGCTCCCAATCTGATCCACATTACCATCAATATGACATTTCTGAGGAGGATACTGAAATATCATACCAATTAGAAATGCCACTGTTTTCTTTTATAATTGCCAGAAAGGCGAACCGAAGGCTGATACGTCATTTGAGAGGTTTGTGAAAGAACGATGGCTAAATGTTAATTTTTTTTTCAAAAGAAGTCATACTAAGGGTGCATAAAACAACACCTCAAAAGTAGCCAAGCAATCTCATCCCATTTCAAGACTGCAATTTACATTTATTAGCTGGACTGATGAAATTAATCTGAGGTGCAATTTGAAGAATTGACCATTAACTGCTAATGAGGTTTAGCTTTTAAAAAAAGTAAGTAAATGACACTGAGAATTCTGTGAAATAAATCAGAAGTGATGCAATTAATCACATTTCAGAGGAAGTGGTAACATTTTAGTTCCAAGCAAAGAGTAAATAGGGAGTTTTGGCTTGGCGGTGTGATGCCCCTCGCTGCTCTAAATGACATTTTGAACCTGAGAGTGGCTTTGGATCTCAGAATATTCTGATGGTGTTGGCAGTTCTGGAAAAGGGAGATACCACAGAATGGTTCAGGCATCAAGGTTGAGATGTTGGCCACAGCAGGGATGCAGAAGGAATCACTCGGAAGCTTCTGGGCTGGGGAAGAGGGACAGAGGCTAGAGTCTGATGGATGTGGGAGGCCCAGGATGAGGAGTTTAAGTGACAGGGTAAGACCAGGTGGTATCAGGAGCAGCTAAAGGGAACAACTTGACATCAATGTCCCACTTTTAGACCAAGCGCGAAATGGGTCCTAATATCCAGCAAAGGCTTCAGAGGTCACTAGCTTGTCCTTCCATAAGAATTCTATTCTACCTAGGGGCGCCTGGGTGGCTCAGTTGGTTAAGCATCCAACTTCGGCTCATGTCATGATCTCATGGTCCGTGCAAGCCCCGCATCGGGCTCTGTGCTGACAGCTCAGAGGCTGGAGCCTGCTTCAGATTCTGTGTCTCCCCCTCTCTCTGCCCCTCCTATGCCCATGCTCTGTCTCTCTCTGTCTCTCAATAATAAATAAACATTAAAAAAAAATAAAGAATTATTTTCTGCCTAGATTCTTGAGAAAAGAGCCCTCAGTTAGCATTAATTTTGACTTCAACATGGAGGAAATGTAGTTTTATCACAAGGATTCTTCAGTGGGAAAACATAATCTTTTAATAGCAGCAGCACTGCTCTCCTTTCCCTGCCTTTTCACCAAAGTAGTGACTTGGGCTTCTCTTTTCCTATCTGGAAACTTGGGATAACAACCCCTCCTTCCAAGAGCTGCTGTCAGGCTTCTGGGAGGTAATGATACATGGGCTGTGCACACACAGTTGGAAGAAGGAGGCTTATCAAGGTCTCCCTACCAATCAGATGTGTTCTGTGTGATGCTAGTGGGTAAGAAAGAGGTGTGAGCGGAAGTTATAGGGAGACAGATTTTGCCCCGGGGTAAGACAAACCTTCTGGGATCCAGAATTTTCAGAAGTTGGAATAGCCACGTGGAGGGAGAGCAAGCTGCAGGCACTGAGGGTGTTGTAGCCACATGATGTGGCAGAAAAGAGACTTTCCACTAAGCTGTGGCACGTGCAGTTTGTGGGTTTACCTAACCAGGGTTACGTGTAGCTATCTGTCACTCTATCCCTTCTACTGAAGAGAGCATAGCATAACTCCAGTGAATGAGAATATTGATACTTAAGCATTAATAGCGATGGGTTAAAATTTGTTAACCATCAGAGGCTGGGCACATACGTGCTTTGTATGTGTTTTCACATTCAATCTGTAAGAAAATGCCATGAGGTCAGGTTCATGACTAATTTAGAACAGGCTCAGGGCGGTGAAGCAACCTGCCTGTGACTTCTGAGCTCGTAAGTGACGAAGCCAGGGTAGAGACACGTGTTCGCTTGCCTCAGGCTTGTGTTTATTGAGAAGGAGGAGGAGGAATAGGGGAGCAAGGAGGGCAGCATAGGGGGGAGGCGGAAAACATTCACAAACATTAGCAGAGTACCTTAAATATTGCCAGCCATAAGTCATTTGTGACGCACACTACAAGGAAAAACACAACGTAGAGATGTATTTCTCACACCCTCCTGCTTTCCACAGAAGAGCTCCATCTAGTTCAGACAGTGACCATATGCCCCCAGTGGCCTGAGATGTAGCCTGAAGAAAATTTCTTTTTTTATTTCATAACACGGTCACATTTGTTTAATGTAAAACATGCCCCCATATTTTAGAGGAAGATGAATATACAGGAGAATGCATGGCTTCCTTATCTTGTGTCTCCATGTATCACCTGGGAAGACCCCGCTCTCCCCTTCCCCCAAGGAAAGCCACTCTCCCCGACACCACGATATTCAGTTTTAGAAGTACCACCAGAAAAAGTGTACATTTGTTGATCTAGAGGTGGCTAAAATACCTAAAAAGCTGTTTTTTAAAAGAAAAAAAGAAAGCCTGTTTCACCAAATCAGCATTCCAGAAGTTTACAAGGCAACAGTTAATTCATATATTCATACATATAATAGCTCAAGATTTGTATGCATTTTACCACCTAGCTTTCATTAACAGAACGCTAATGGAATCCCCAGGGACTTCTAGTCTACCTTCAATAGGGCTTTTTGCTCTAGCACTGCCAAAACAAAGTCTCTTTTGGGTAACAAGTCCAACATTCTCAGGAAGGCTGTATTCCTCACCAGAGTCCTCCAGGGCTCATAAACTCATACTCATCGTTGTGTTGAGATTTGGGAGACACTGTCTGTCCATTGCCTCTGCACCTGTTATCTTATTGGCCTTATCCAAACAGCCCCAGCCCTAACAGCAGCTGAAACAACAGATGGGCAGGAGAACTTGAGATTTTTTGACATCATCCTTTTGTTTATGAAATCCCACCCCCCAACTCTGGAATCTGATAGGAATTCTCTTCATTACCATTTTGTGGGATTTTTTTTTCCCCCATGACACTTTTTTATTCTTAAAAAGTAAATAATTAATCCGAGGGTGGGGGGAGATAAAAAGAGGAATAACATTGCCCTTTGAAAACGGTCAGCAAGGAAATGGGGGTGGTGATTTTGTCACGTGGAATTGACATGAATGTATCTTTGCCTTGGAGGATAATTGCCAGTAGCCAGGTTTGGTGGCAGGATGAATTCAAGCAGGGAGCTGAGACGGGCTAATGAAGGGGAGGGTGGAAATCTGGTAATAAGGTTGAGTGTGAGGAAGTCGGAACAGGCACTGCCCTGGGAGTTCTGAAGAGCAGAGGGGAGATGCAGGCTAGGCAAACTGAGAATCTGGCAGGCACCAGTGCCTGGAATTGCAATTTCAGGACAGAATCCCCATTGCAAGGGATGAGATTATTAAAACAGGCCTAACCTAGGGATTATGGAGGCAGAATGCAGGATATTATTTAGTAGCATATGATTGTAAGCAAGTTGATTAACCTCTCTATGCCTCAGATTTATCATCTGTAAAATAAACATGAAAATACTCGTACACACGTAGGGTTGTTTTGATCTCAAATGAGAAAATACACAGCACGTGTGTAGCCCCAAGCCTGACAGTCAGTTAATGGATGCTGCTATGGTTGCTCCTTTAGTCTAGAGTGAGACACATGGAGAGGAGCAGGAGGTGGGGAGAAGGACAACCAGTGGATGTGCAGTATAAGGAAGGGGCTTACTGACACGTAATGGGGTTTTGTTGAGTTCCTGAAATGAGGGGGAAAGAGTAGACTGTGCCCACAGAATCTGGCATGATACTTTCCCCACTCTGTCTGCTTATCCCATTTAGTTTCTCTCCCAGACACCCTCATTTTGGGCCACATACCATCCGACTCTTACCCACCAGGGTTATTGTGAAGGTTAAATTAAAGATCAAAAAGTATCTAGTAATATTCAATTGTGTCATTTGATGTGTCAATTGATGCTAGTTATTATTGCTGTTCGTTCTGGTGTGGTCTGTCATATGTAGGCGAGTGTCTTAACCATAGCAGATGATAAAAATTATTGGATGACTTAATGTATGTGTGCTTTCAAAAGTAAGCAGGACTGATAGAATATCCTCAAGGGGATCAATTTTGTCTGCCCCCAGAATTGTGTCTGTGTAGCTGATCATCTTCATTAACAGTTGTCTTTGTTTTCCAGGGATCTCAGTCTTGGCAGTGTGTACAAATACTGGGTCATCACCATTTCGGGAAGTGAAGAGAGTGAGCCATCACCTGCTGCTGTATACATCCACGGGAGTGGGTATTGTGGCGACGGCATTATCCAGAAGTAAGTAGATCTCATTAATGAAAGAGGAGGGAGTGATGTTAACCAGGCCGCGAGATGGTCAGGGTGCTACATAGAAGAGCTTATGAGATACTCTACGATGTGTGAGCTGTGAGTTCCCAGCAATGCCCAGCAGCCTGTCTGTCTGCAAGTAGCTTGCTGGCCTCAAAAGAAAAGCAGTGATTCTTCTTGGAACACATCGGTTTCTCGAGTATGTAATATAGAATATGATTCTGACAGGGCTACTGTCATGTACTTACTACAGTATGCTCTTACTTACAGTTGTTTTATGTTGACTCTAAGGGTTCTGTTTGTCTTTTCTATCCCAGCCCACATTCAGCTAACAGGACGCTTTGAATCCAGGTCAAAACACTTTTATATTCTTTGCTGGCTACTGTTTCAAGTTGTTAAAAACTGTGTATTTATTTGTTATTTCTGTTGTAGCGTGTTATAGTAACAATTTACAAAATGGATCATAGGCTCATCAAAATAACAAAATATCCTAACTTGCTATAATGCTGAAACCACATGTAGTAAACAGCACTCCAGGGTGAATATTGAACATGAACATAAATAAGTGCAGGGGAGCAAAGGAATCAGAAAGTGTAAAGACTCCACATGAGCAGCCAAAAAGGAAAAGTGTGAGTAGAAAATAGAAAGCTGCATGTCTACACCATGGATTTTATTGGGTCATCAGTCCATTTATCCCCTTGTCCACAGGGTGAGGTATTGCACAACTGTGAAATAGGGGCAAGAAACCATCAAGAGTCTTGCATTGCTTAAAAATTTTTTCGAAAAAAATAAAATAAACTTCCTCTTAAGAGTTTTTTCCTCCAAAATTAGCACAAAAATGTTTTCTGGCACAACATCGAATAGTTTTTTCCCTAGAGGTGAAAAAGGGACCAGAAATCATTCGCAGTTAAGTTTCTTATTGCTAACTTTGTGTTCCTTATTGCTAACGTGGTTGCGAGTTGTACTAATGCTAAGAGACTTTTAAAATCGTCGGCAGGTTTAATGATAAACGTCACACATGGAGAGGACAAACAAGCTATTGGCGAAATCCCATCATTAAATGGCGCTGTTGGGTGTCACATAATATCTGTGCAGTGTGGCATTGCAGCGACTGTTTCTGTAGGGGGAGGGGCGCCGTAAAGAGAATTTGTTTCACAGTTGGATGAAACCGCTGATATGCAGACCATGAATCATAGGTGCGGTACATATATGAAAGAAAAGTGCTCGATGACTCCTTCTTTCAGTTCATCATTGACTCTGATGCTGGAGGGGAAAGAGCGATTTAATTTGGTACCGATGATCGTGTGGCATGTAGTGTAAATTGGAAACCTGCTTTGGGATGAGAGGACCGGCCAGGCTAGCAAGGATAACACAGTTGTGCAGGTACAGCATTTGCACATGAATACCCATCCACACAGACATCAATTACTGGCCAGCAGTTTGCTTTCTAGTCATGACTTCCATTGAAGGAAATATTGAACGTTGCATATATGATCAGATGACGGCCAGCATGTTACATCTTTTCAACGTGCTGTGCAGAGAGAATGTCCAAGTTTCAACTACCCTCACAGACTGAAGTATATGGGCTATGACAAGAAAGGTACTAATTCCAGTTCTGGGAATGAAAAAATGATGCTTTCTTTTAATAGAGACACTGGCAAGGCCAGTAATGATTATTTGCACAATTTCAAGTGAATTGCTGAAATGACATATCTCAGGGATATAGATCCATGTCTTAAATGTCCTGCAGCTATAATTACGAAGCATGAATTATCAAGGTTTTAATATTAAGGAGATAATATAAGGATTTTTAAGTGTTGAATTATGGTACAAATCACCTGATGGCCAAGAATTTGACTCATGAAGCATAGAAGATAAAGCTCCTCATTGGTCGGAGAATGAAACTCCTGATGTGTTGTCCTGTGCACTTAAAATCCCACCCAAATGCTACAACTAAACATGAAGATACAGTTTCCAGTGCTTAATGTAATGCAACTGGGGAAAGGGAAGCCTTTCACTGTTCTCTCCCACATTAAGACATCAACTTCTGGCTCTTGACACAGCTGTTCTGATGGAGTACTGAGCGACTGAACAAGGCAGTCTCCAGGGAAAGTGCCCCATCATTGTGGGTCTAAGACTGAGCTGCGCATCCAGAATATCCAGGAAACACTTGCGGTCATTGCTGACAACCCGTAATTGTGATTTGGGATTTTCTAATTTAGCACAAAGAATAAAAAAAGAAACTCACCAGATGTAGAACCTGACCTATAACTCAGTCTGTTCATTTTGGAGCCAGATAGAGATGTATTGGTAAAATACTGCGAACAATATCATTCTTCTTGCTGATCTAAAACTATTATTATTATTATTATTACTACTACTACTACTATAATTATTATTAATATAAGTAGTATTTTTAATAAAGTTTTTTTAGTACTTTTACCTAGAATTGGTATCCTACACAGACATCAAATATTTTCTAAGTTACCTACAGGTACCAAATATTTGTTGACATGCTTTGGAGAAAACCAAATGCAGTTGATGGATGGTTCCCTGGGCAAAAACAAACAAATAAAAACTTTGAGGAAAAGGAGGAATATCATCTTAACTAATTGGATTTTTCATGGGATGATACATGTGAATTTACTGTGTATATTTAAGGGAATTTGCAAAGTTATTCAGATAGACTAAACACTTCATGAGGCCCCTAATGGATGAAAGCATTGGATGAATATAACGATAATACTCATAAATCTTTTTTGAGCCTCCGCTATGCACGAGCATTGTGCTACCCTATTATCTCCATGTGAAACCACATGAACAGCATCCATATAAAATAGGTTCCATTACCATACTTTACAAAAGAGATAACTCATGTACAAAGATTCTAGTGACTTTCTCAACCTGACATACCCGGGAAAGAGCAGAACCTAGATGTGAACCCAGAGCCCATGTTCTCATTGGGATTCACCATTGCCTCACCTTGTGACCAGCAACCCTACAAAACTAACAAGTAAAGGAGTAGCTACATGCTCTCTGTTGTACCCCAGGCACTGTGCCTGGCATTGCGGGGCTAGGATGACAAAGGCTGTCGCTTCCTTTGACATCTGAAAGCCCAATGTAGGGGGGCTGTCAGGTAAATGGGCAGAGGTGGTCAGTTTGACAAGTGCTATCATAGATGGAGCCTGGTGGCTTTGGACACAGAGAAGACCGCCATCCACTCCAGCTTGGGAGGTCAAAGGAGGTTTCTCAGAAACTCTATCTAATGATAGATCTATCATGCCTAGAAGATATTTGTGGTAACACCAATGTTTTGCTTAAACCAAGAGAACATACTGTTTGGGTGGTGAGGGAAGGCGGGTTAGATGTGTTCTTTGTGGCTTTGGGAAACCAGCCCAGGTTCCAAAAAAAAAAAAAAAAAAAACTCTCCCTAGATAACCCATGAGATAGCTAAGAAACACAAGGGATTCACTGGCAGTGATTGGGAATATGGGCCCAGCTTGGAACACGGAATTCCCTTCTCCCTGGCTCCTAGGTTTGCAGACAGGGGAGAACTTGAGTGCCTCCTCAGTGATTAGTGCGATGGCCCAGCCGTCCTAAGGATTGATTGCAAGGCACCATCCTGCTACTCCAACACCTCCTAAAAGCAACAAACATTTCCCAGTGTTAATTGCCCGGGTGAAAGGAAAAGTCTGAGGCCTCTCCCATGCTGTGACAGGTCCCAGCTGGTCTCTGGGGAGGGAGGGACAGCTGCCACACACTCTGCAGAGACCTCCCAGGACTAAGAGGGAATGGGATCCGTGATTCCCCAAGCATCTACTGTATGTCATGCACCATGCCAACCATGTTAAGTTACATTCTGTCCTTGTGCTGGCTCTAAGGAGCAAGTCTAATGATCTCCATTTGAACCTGTGGGAAAACAGAGACTCAGCATCTGGAAGAGCACTGTCCAGTGGATTTTTCTGCAGTGATGGAAGCATATTCTGTGCTGTCCAGTCCAGGAGCCACTAGCTACATACTAGGTACAGCTCTCGAGGACTTGAAACGTGGCTATGGCGACTGAGGAATGGAATTTTAACTTTTTTTGTAGTCTTAATTGATTTAAATGGTCAAGTAGAGATTAGGTGGCTTATCTGTGATCACTTGGCCGGTTTGGAACAAGGGGATCTAACGCCAAGTTTTCTGTTTCTCAATGGACGGGATTTTCCAGGTAGTGGCAATCCATTCAGTCCTTCAGCTCTTACTGTTCCTTCCAATTCAGAAAGCATTGCTCATTTTCTGTTCATCCCAACCTCTGCAGAATCACTCTTAGGTGATAGAAAGTATTCCAGAAAACCCCACAAAACACCAAAAAAACAAGAGGAGGCACTTCTGTTTCCCAGTAGTATAGTTTCAAGGCCCTTGGAGTTCCTGATGCCGTGAAACGACATACCCAATGGAGAGAGCAATACTTCCTGGTGAAAGGAAGACCAGACTCAAGCATGTGACTGGGAAAAAAAAAATCTTTATTTTTAAGTTCATTGGGGGAGGAAATTGGGGGGGGGGGTAAGTTAAGTCATAGTGAAGAATAGCGCTGATATTTCAGAAGCTCAGAAATTTCCTTCAAATCCACCATTTCAAAATGGCAGCGAGATCTTCCAGACACAGAGGAGCAAATTCTGTTCATTTATTCATTCATCCATTCATCCATTTCTTTCTCCCATCTGACTTAAATAACAAGATCTCAGAGAATGAGTTTGAGGCAGGAACTCTGCTTTGTCATGGAAAGTCCAAAGTTAGGCCAATGTAGTAGGATCTTACAAATTTATATCTTTACATGTCTCATTTTGAAGATGGAGAAATGGAGACTCGGACAGGGCAAGGGATTTGGCCTGAGGCCTCTTGGGATGTTCATGGCCTGGGAGGGGCTCTTCCAGGCCCAGCTGTGGTCCTGAAACAGCTCTGACAGATTTCTCTTCTGTACCTGGTCTGCAGAAGCCAAGGTGAAGAATGTGATGATATGAATAAGCTCAATGGGGATGGCTGCTCCCTTTTCTGCCGAAAGGAGGACTCCTTCAATTGCATTGGTAAGTCTTCGTCATTTCTTTGGGCTTAGCTGGAGAAGGGGACCGTGCAGAACTGCCACTTCAATAACAGCAGTACTTATGACTAATGGTGATTTACTCCTTTGTATTACAAATATTTGCTGAATGCCTCCTGTAGGCCAGACCTTGTTTTAGACACTGGGGAATACAGCAATGGGAAGCAAACAAAAATGGGCACTTGCACCTGCCCTCATGGAGCTCATGTTCCCATTGGATGACAGCAATGGCTGCTGGTAACTCTTTTTCAGTCTAGCTTCACCTTCCATTCATCATAGCCCTTCTTCATGCCAGCTCTCCAGGATGGTTATGAGTACAGATTTTTATTAAGGCTTTTATTCTCATGTTAGAGATGAGAAAAATCAAAAGCCAGAGAAATGATAAAACTTGTCCAGCGTCACACGAGTTAGAAGTGATAGAAGACAGAACAGACAGAGCCAGGGCTTGAACCTGATTCTGCCTGATTCTTAAGCACATGCTCAGCTTAGTTTGCTGCACAACCCCCAGCCAAGATCCAGGAACCACTGCGGTCCCCTCTGCACACTCAGAACCTCGAGGAATAGCAGACCAGCCTGTGTTTAGAAAGCAAACGTCCTTTTCCCACCTTCACTGAGTCAGATGGGAAATTTGTTTTCCTCTGGCTTCTCTAGGAGTCTGGCTGTTCTTGTTGTTACAGCCCCACTTGGGAGGCCCCGGCCAGCCCGGGGCTGGTAAACAGTCAGGGGTTGGGGGGCAGGGATGGAATTTTGAGCTGGCTCAGATGAGATCATACTTCCTTTAAGATGCAAATCGATACCTGAAGATCAAAGGTCCCCCGGCTAATCCCCTGGGCTGGAGGTGAAAACTAATCACAATTCATTTGCAAGTACAAAAGACAGAGGTGCTCTATCTGAAGCGGGAAGGGGCAGCTACTGAGGGGATGAAAACATTGGTGGGAAGATTTCTCACTGAAAGGCAATTTTCTAGGAAGACTAAAGGGAAGGAAATGTCATCGGGTCCTCACATTTGCAGTGCATTACAGGGACGCATTTAGACCTGACTTCTCCCTAGAGATTGTGAGCGAGCACTGTGAGCTCTTCACCATATATCGTTCACCCTTATTCCATTCTCAACACACATTGATTGAGCACCTGCTGTCTCCCTGGCACCAGGTAGGGGCTCAGCAACACAGTAAGAGGTGTCCCACAGCTTGCCGTGGATGGAAGCCAAGGAAGACATGGAGGAAGGAAAAACGGGAGGAGAATTTCCAGGCAGGACCTTGGGTTTCTAAATGACAGAAGGTTGTTTTCTGTCGACCTGGGTATGGTCCATGGTAAAAACGTGATGTCAGCATAGTGGTATGGTGGAAGGAGCCTGGGCTGAAAGTTAAGAAAACCCAAAGTCCTCACTGTGCTGAGAATTTGCTGCCTAACACTGGCCAAGTTGCTTCTCTAGTCTGGGCCTCAGTTTATCTCCTGTAAACTTGAAAGGATTGAGGTAGGTGGTCTCTAAGGGCCTTACCTGCCCATGACTTGTGTGATTTCCAAGGTGTGTGACTATTTCCCATCCCTATGAGCTATTTGCCTTTGTCGCTATCTTTGCAACACCCAGCATCACTCCCCAGTCATGCTGGGAAATATCTTCCTATGTTACTCGCACAAAGTTGGCATGTAACTTAAATGCTTCTGGAAGGAAGGCAGGATGTGGTGTGAGGGTTAGATATGGTATCCTAAAAGAGATGCTTGGGTGGCCCTGACACCCACGTTGTAGGTTGTTTCAGCACTGTGTGGCAATAAACAAAAACAAGAAAGCCTCCTTCAGGTAGAAGTGCATCGTCCATGGAAGGGGTCTGCGAGCTATAGTCCATGGGCCAAAACTGGCCTACTGCCTATATTTGTAAGTAAAGTCTTACTGGAACACGGCATGCTCATTACTTTACATATTGTCTATGGCTACTTTCCGGCTACAAATTATTGAGCAGTTGCAGCAGATATCCTATGGCCCAAAGAGCCTACAATATTTACTCGTCTGGCCTTTTACAGACCTTTGCTGACCCCTGGCTCATGGATTTGAGGTCTTTGATACTCTTGGTTATTGGAGCCTGGTGCAGAGAGGAGGTGAAAACCAGGCCATGGTTTGCCATATCTAAGAAAAAGAACTGAATTTTAAGTCGACGGGAGGGGCCTGGGAGACTCTTAGAAATAGCACTGGACAGTGAGTCCAGTCTTTGGGTGCCTAACCCCCTCGGGCCCAACTTTCCCACCTATACATTAGCCAGAATGACTGTTTTGGACTAGATCACTGATTTTCACACTATGTTAACTGGGATGTTTAAGAGGAAAGAGATGAGGGTGAGGGAGGTACTAAGAAGGTGAGACTTGGACCCTCATAGATAAAGGTTGATGTGCTGTTGGTGTCTACTAGGTTCTGAGTCTTGTGCTGGTGATGATGATCTTTAATGAACATCTATTATATACCAAGCACATTTCAAACCCTTATTTTCATAACAATCCTTTTGGTTTTGCTTTTACGAAAGAGGAAGCCCAAGCATACAGAGGTGAACTAAGGATATGCAGTTCAATGGTAGAATCAGGACTCAACCCCAGAGACTCTGATCCCAGACTATGGTGAGCTACCTGAAAAAAAAAAAAAAAAAAAGTAGCTCTTGGTCTTGTAGGGTTTTCAGGGTAAATGAGGAACACACTGCTGTAGAATAGTTCCTATAGTGAATTAACGAACTGGAATACAAAATTGTCAGTGGTGTGGATAGTGACTCTTAGTTACCTGGTATATTCAGTATGGTTTGTGTTAGAGGAGGGACCTCACCTACACCCTCACGCTCACCCATTAGAATAGAGACTCAATGAGACACAGGACATTCCAGGAATTAGGGAGTGTATCCAGAGATCCCAACTCCCAAAAACTTCATTCCAAGGAGAAGCTCCATGCCTTTGAGTCTAGAAAAACATCTTCCCTTAAGAATAGCTGAAGAATAGACAGTGAATCTTTGGCTCTCACCAGATCCAACTTATGTGAGTCAGAGAAATGGCAGTGCAGTGTGGGAGGCTTTGCTGAGGTGGACTGGTTTCATCATTATATTGGTCAAGGCAGTGGCCAAGCAAACAGGCCTGAGTGAGACTCACTTGGGCTCTCATACCATGGCTTAGACATGGGACCTTAGCTAAACGTCAGTGTTCTCATCTAGAAAATGGTAAAAGTCATGGGACTCCACTGTGGAAGATGTTTATCAATAATTTGGGATACTTGTTATCTGGATCTCCTTAGATTTAGGAAATAACTCTCCTTGATATAATAATAATGAGGCAGAGCCAGGGCCCTCTATAAAAGTTGAAAATCCCAAAGTCTCTTTCCCCCAGTCCCCTTTATAGCTTGAGGGTGGGCACAAGCCCTACACTTTCCCTTGGTCAGACACACCAATGTAAGACATTGAATCAGAAGCTAGTGGTAGTAAGACATGGGGATATCACAGAAGCCATTTTAATAAGGATGGCTATAACTCGTGTGTTTCCAAAGTACCAGTGACAGCACGTAGCATTAGCACCACAGTGACTCTGTTCTGATGTTTTCACAAGACCAGTCCTGGGACCTAATCTTGAGCTTAGAATTGGGCTTCAGAGCATGCAAGCCTGGCTCTCCAGCCCTCCCAGAGAGTGTTCTAGAACTATCCAATATTCTCTGAATAGATTTTGTTTACCTGTTTTGCTTAAGTTAGCCAACGTTGGTTTCTGTTGATTGTCACTTAGAATCCTGACTGCAAATTGTTGTCATAAGATACTGTGAAGTTTAACCCTGTTCCTAGCAAGTTGGATGTGTTGGATGCATGTTACTGTTACTTATCTCAGTGTGTGCTTGGTGGGGAGGGGAGGACTATCAACAACCACCATTTATGGGCACCCACTAGGTGGTATGCCCTGGGTCATGCACCTTTCTTTAGTGTGAACCAATGGGAGAACTCTCATATCCAGATGAGAGATCTAAGAGCTATTATGATCTCTTAACCTGCTCAAGGTACCAGGGCTCATAGAGGTGTGACCCCATGTCAGATTGAGTAGGCAGCCTCCACTTTTTCTTCTCTACCACACTGCCCACCCCATCTGAATGAATGACTTCCTTCTCCCTTCCTTCCTTTCTTCCCTCCCTCCTGTCCTTCTTCCTTACTTTCTTTTCTTCTTTATTATTATTGTTGTTTTTGTTATTATTATTATTATTATTATTATTATTATTTTTGTCACCAACCATTTAGCAGGGCCAGTGATTTCCCTGGGTTTGGTAACACCAGTGTGAGGGTGGGTGACAGATTTATGGTGGCATTTCCCATTCACTTTTCAGAAGCCCACACATCCGGAAGTATTCCCAAGGTACCAATGTGTTATTATGCAACACCCTGAGACTTCCCTTTCCCGCCCCAGTGCCCTCATCCCCAGGCACATAATACGCTGCTTGTTAAAAGGAACACCACCCACAAGACCTCTTAGGCAATGCAGGCTACATCCCCAGCAATGTGGAAATTATCTTGTCCTCCCCTCCCCCCCTTTTTAAAAACATAACATACACCAGGCCTGAGGCTTCAGTTAAAAAATGTGGTATCGGTAAAATGATAACTCCCCACCCCCAAACAGGCACCGGCTGGAGGCATTGTTCAGCAGCTCCGGGAACACTGTTCCTAAAGCACTGAGTCGTAAACTACAGGCAGGCTGCTGATAAAAGCTGAAGGGGGGGAAGGTGATGGTCAAATTAGACAAACTGTGAAGCATCCCCAAGAGGGGCTCCCCTTAGTGACCCGTCTCAAAGCCAGTGCTGGAAGAGAGCTACCTTCTGAGATGAGGTACACTCCCTTACAGGAGATGCCATTGTGGGAGGGTTCCTCCTGCTCTGTTTTAATTTACCTTTTGATTTACCGTTTGATTTACCACCCTGCATCCTTCAGGATGGCTGGGCTCAGGGATCAGCTTAGATGTAAGGGCCTGGGCCGCAGCTCAGGATCCCAGAGCCTCAGTTTCCCCCTCTGTGACACGAGAGGGATCAAGCTGCAGGCTATTGGGCTTCTTTCCCTGCTTGGCACTGAGGCATCCTCAATGTGTCAGGCATCTATTTAAAGCCTCTGAGGCAGGGCGCCTAGGTTGCTCAGTCAGTTGAGCATCAGACTTCAGCTCAGGTCATGATCTCATGGTTCGAGGGTTCAAGCCCTGCGTCCGGCTCTGTGCTGACAGCTCGGAGCCTGGAGTCTGCTTTGGATTCTGTGTCTCCCTCTCTCTCTCTGTCCCTCCTGCACTCATGCTCTCTCTCTCTATCTTTCTGTCTCTGTCTCTCAAAAATAAATAAACGTTAATAAATAATAATAACAAAATAAAGCCTCCAAGGCTTCAAATCCTGCTTGAGGCCGATATACAATTAGGAAAACAAAGCAAATCGCCCCCCATGTTGTCATTCCCTGACATACACACATGCCCTGTGTATCTCTTTTTCTCAATTCTTCATAACTCCTCTCTCCCCACCATTCCCTGCCGTTAGCATGACGTTGTCTCTGGTCCTTGACATAGCATCTCCAGCCCTGTCCCAGGGCCAGTAACTCAATTATCTGTGAGGCAGCTGAGGGGGAGGAGGGGAGATCAATCCTCCTACCCACCAGTCCCTGGGAGGGGCGGGGGTCACAGAGCCTTGTGGCCCCTCTGTCAGGCTGCCCTGGCCTGCTCTGAGCCAAGGCGAGAAAGGAAAACAAGAAGATGAATCGCCATGTCTTCTTGGTGGATGTTCTGATGAGACTTTAGAACAACAGTGACTAAAAAGAAAAACAGCATCTGGTTGGGGGGGGGGGGGAGTAGGAATGGAAGGGGGAGGGAGAATGGGCTCTGCTGGGAGTTGCATTTATTATTATTTTTCTTTCTAACAAAGTGAAATCATAAGACGATCTACCTCTCACCTTACAAAAAAATGAAAATCAGAAAAACAAAATAAACCTTCTCCTGGATGCGTGTATGACTTCAGACTTCCCTCTGTGGGAAACATAGTAGCTTTCACCGAAATACCTTCCTGAAATAAAGCATCCTGTCCCTGGACTTGAAGACAGGCCATCACAAGAAGAGAAGAGAAATATTAGCAGTAGTTGCAGTGCTGGTGGGGAAGGTGGTGACCATCAGCTAGGCTGGGTGGCATGCTTGGTGCTGGCATAATGACACATGACACAGTGATAGGTAAGAACAGAGATGCTGGGGGCACCTGGGTGACTCGGTTGGTTGAGCGCCCGACTCTTGATTTCAGCTCAGGTCATGATCGCAGGGTCGTGGGATCGACTGAGCCCTGCGTCAGGCTCTGTGATGAGCTCGGAGCCTGCTGAAGATCCTTTCTCTCTTCCTCTGCTCCTCTTCCCTGCTTGCTCGCTCTCTCTCTCTCAAAATTCTTTAATATTATTTATGTTTGAGAGAGAGAGAGAGAGAGAGAGAGAGAGAGAGAGAGAGGAGAAGCAGAGAGAGACAGACACAGAATCCAAAGCAGGCTCCAGGCTCTGAGCTGTCAGCACAGAGCCCGATGTGGGCCTTGAACTCACAAGCTGTGAGATCATGACCTGAGCTGAAGTAGGACGCTTAACTGACTGAGCCACCCAGGGGCCTTCTCTCTCTCTCAAATTAAAACGCAAAACAACACAAAACAAACCCAGCATTGATTATGGGTGACAAGCCTGGACCAGGCACTTGTAACCCAGGCCTCAGTTTTCTCAGCAGTAAAATGGGTTAGTAGTAGATCCTACCTCTTAACAGTTATTGCAAGGATGACACAAAGTTATACATGTAAAGTGTGTTTTAAAGCAGTGACACCTGGTGAGTGTTACATGTGCATTTGCTGCTACTGTATTCTTACTCTTATTAATACCAAAAATTCAGAAGTTGTATCAATCCACCCAGGAATCCTGTAAGATAAATAATGTTATTAGCCCAGTTTCCTAGAGGACATCATCTGAGATTCAGAGAGGTTAAGTAACTTGTCCAAAATCCCACAGCTAGAAATAGCAGTCCTTGGGCAGCATCTACACACTGAACCGTGAAGTCGCTTCATTTAGTAGGCACCCAGCTGTACCAGCTTCTGTGTTAAGAATGTGTTTTTCTTTTCTTTTTTTTTTTTTAAATTTTTTTTAACGTTTATTTATTTTTGAGACAGAGAGAGACACAGCATGAACGGGGGAGGGGCAGAGAGAGAGGGAGACACAGAATCAGAAGCAGGCTCCAGGCTCTGAGCCATCAGCCCAGAGCCCGACGCGGGGCTCGAACTCGCGGACCGCGAGATCGTGACCTGGCTGAAGTCAGACGCTTAACCGACTGAGCCACCCAGGCGCCCCAAGAATGTGTTTTTCAAATGACTTCATATTTCCCCAGCAAGTCTTCTGCACAGACTAATATTGCCCATTCTGCTGATGAGGAGACTGAGGTGCTGAGAGTTTCAGTGGCTTGTCCTAAGTCATACAGCCAGGGAGATCAGAAAAAGTGACTTCAAGACCCCATCTGCCTGCCTCTAAAGACCATGTCCAGTATCCAGATGAACTCCCCCAAACCAGCAGACAGCTTCTCTTTTCCACTCTTTCTGTTTTGGTGCCCTTGGCTCACAGCAGGAATGAAAGTGAACGCATAGGTCCTTCTGTTCTTTTCTCATGAGTCATGAAAGCTACAACTTTCAGTTATTATCACCCTATAAACATTCCACTGCGTAAACCCATGCCCCCAACATAGGGCCCTCCTGTGTTTCGGGCTGTATTTTCATTTTTAACAGCTCACCCTCCATTGACAGTAGCCACATTGTTTTTTAGCTTAGGAGGACTTTTGACACTTAATCCTGTTGTCATGGCAATCTGGTGGTGACAAGAGGTGCCTGAGTTCAAATGTCTCTCTGTTGTAATTACTACCTGGGTCATCCTGGGCTCCTCCCATCCTCTCGCAGAGTCTCCGTGTCCTCTCTGGAAAACGGACATAATTATAACCCCACAGTTCTGTTTAGAGGAAGATGGGCATAATGTCTGTAGGGTGTTTAGCACAATGCATGGCAGTTAGCGGATGTTCCACGATGTCAGTGAATGCCACTTCCCCTTCCTCACTCCCATGTCAGTTGTGACGGATACAAAGGCCTCCAGTCCATCCCGGGCAAAAGTGGTCCTGAGACTGATCTGCCGGAAAAATGCGGAGGTCCCTTGTACAAAGTGATCGAACCCCCTTGATCTCAGCTTCCCCAGCTATCAGGTGATGGGGTGAGCTAGATGAGCTCCCAGGGCCCTTTCAACTCTGACTTCCAGAATTTAAATCCCAGATCATTATTGTTTTTAAACTGTGCATTTTAAAAGAAATGAGGGCTTGGGGAGGAGAAAGGAATTCCTTTAACCCACAGGGTCAAAGGGGGTCACTGAGGGGACAAAGGAGCAGGAAAGGGAGGCGATGGGGCGGAAGGCTGCCGAGAGGGGCAGGACCGAAGATCTGAAGTCCTCAACCGGGAGGTCTGATGGATGCATTCAAACACCCCGAGTCGAGTCAGCACCGGTTAGGATCAAGCTTGCCATCCAGCCTCAGACCTCAGCTTGCCACCTCCTTCGGAAACCCGGGAGGCCTACCCCACAGAGAGGCCAGGCTGGAATGAAAAGAAACAGGAGGCTGTGACGCCAGAAGGGAGGAATTCTAGCCCTCAGCCCAGGTCGGCTTCCTGGCTCACAGGGAGGGGTCAGGCTCAGAAGGACTTGGAGCTTGCCTGAATTTGAGGAATCAAGACCACACTTTGATGTGTGCCTTTGAAAGGCAGCCTGACTCCAAGGCAGGTGAATCTGGGTAGCCAAGAACAAGGGCTTCTTTATGGCATTTAAAGTGACCAGAGACCAGCCTGCATGTACATGTGCCTTGCTGCGCATCAGTGCGGTTGTGACCGAGGTAGCTGGGGAGACAGAGAGGCCTGGGGGGCCAGGTGTCGGGGAATTTTCCTAGCTGCTGGCTCCCTGCTCTTTCTTGGGGACCATGTTGTGTTGGAAGAGACATTTAATATTCATGAGCTGTGATCTCCACTTGAAGGGAGTGCCCTGGGGGAAATTGAAATATTAAGCAAGTGAGGGATATAGACCTAATTGTAGCCTCCTTTTCTTTTTGGACAGAGAAATAATGTGCCTAAAATAAAATGATGGATGGGCAGCCGGGATTGTGCGAAAAGCCCGGTGTTGCAGCCTGCAGAATAAAACAGCTAACATAGGCAGTCAGAACCAGGCAGAAGATGGGGCCAGCTGGCTGCTGGGTCACTTTGTGTCATTCATTCGCACGTTTCTTCACGCCTGCTGTGTGCCCAGCCCGGTGCTAGCTGCAGGAAGACAAGGAAGCAGTGGCAAGGCAGGCCAGGGAAACGACCCGAAGAAGTATCTGAATGTGATTGTTGAAAATGCCAGTCGGTGGATGTACTTAGAGGTGTGTAAGTGGAGGGCCTCCTTTGCACTGAGGAGTCAAGGACGGCTTCCTTGAGGACACCTACATTTAAGCTCGGACCGGAAGGTCAAAGAAGCGGACAAATTAAGGAGATGTGGAGCAGGGTGACGGGGTAAGGAGTGTAAGAAGCTCAGACTATCAAATCCTCAAGGCAGGAGACAACTTGAGAGGGTGCCACAGAAAGGCAGCACAGCCAGAAGGCAGTGAAGGGAGGGGATGAGGCTGATACCTTGCAAGCTCCGATCCTTGAGGTCCCTGTAGACCTCAGTGGGGCTGCTGCCCCTGGTGTGATGTTCTGTGCCAAGCCCTGCGCGAGGCACCAGAAGCTTGCGTGTCTATGCATGTTTGGACTGGTCAGGGGTCAGCCAACCTCTGCCCTTGGCCAGACTCCCATCTGCTGCCCGTTTATGGGTACATGCAGTTTTATCGAAACCCATTTATGTTCCTTGGTGTAGGTGTTTGCCAATACAAAGGCAGAGTTGAGTAGCTCCAGCAGAGACCTCGTAGGGCCCACGGAGCCACAATATTTCCTGTCTGGCCCTGTACAGAAAAAGTTGCCAACCAACCACTGGCATAGATGGGTGACTATATAGGTGGGTAAGAAAACAGCCATTTAGGGAGATCAAGGAGTGTGAGAGATGAAGAGATGAAGGTATGGCCTTATCCATCTTGCTCTTGGGCCTGTAGAAGTGTAGCTTTAATTGTCTTGACTCCCCCCAACATTTTCCCAGTACACATCGGGCTCCCTTGCCCTTCATGGAAGAAGTTATCCTGTCCAGCCCTGTGTCCCCAGCACTCAGCTGGAGCCAGTCACTAACTGACTCTGTGGCAGAAAAGAGTGGCCAGTGGAGCCCAAACTGCTCACTGCCTAAAGGCGGACGGAGTCATGGATCCTCCCGGGGCTGCGCAAGGGAGTAGTGTATTGATATTTATGGAGAACCTACTACGTGGTCTCATTTCACACCCGTGGCAGCCCCTGGCAACCAGGCATTATTATCACCACTTTCCAGATAACACAACAGAGCCCCCAACTGTTTAAGTGACTTTTGAGAAAGTGGCCCTCATTCAATGAGTATTTATTGAGCTGGAAAACCACCACGAGGGGAAACAAACCTTCGGGAGTACTGCATCCCACACAGCACAGGGCACGTGGCCTCCCGTCTTGATTTCCACGAGGCTGCAGGAAGGCAGGGACCATTACTCCCCTTTTACACAAGGAGAAATTGAGGCTCAGGGAGATGAAGTGACCTGTCCAAAGCAGGTGGTTATTAAACAGCAAAGCTGGGATTTGAACCAACATCCACCCAGCTCCACAAGGAGGGGAGCTGGTGGCCTCCTCCCATACACCAGACTTTCAGAACAAGTAGGAGTGGTAAGATATGTTTGTATAATTCCAGTCTTCTTCTATTTCATCATCCCAGACAATAGACATTACAGTAGAAATAGCTCATGATTAATTTGATTAATTTCATTAATTGAATGCTTTTTCTCTATTAACTCCTTTGATTAATTGCATTGACCCTATGTGGTAGTTTTAATATGATGGTAAGATGTCTGGATAAGAAAAAAGCACAGAGATGTTAAGTAATTTACTCAAGGCTTCCAGTAAGGGATTCCCGCCCTGGAAGTCTGGCTCTTAAGCCCGCAGGCTGAAGGATTAATTTACACTACCTCTCGATCATTAAGGTTATCTAATAAAATGTGTCCTCTCAAGAGCTGAACAGGCTGCCTGCAAACAGATAATGAGAAGGGGAAACAATGTGCAGAGGAAAGGAGTCTTCACTTAACAAAAGGATCCCAGGGTCTCTTTAAGAAACACTGTCTGAAGTGTTTGTTTACAGATCATTAAATACTTAACAGAGGGAGAAACTAAAAGAGACTTTCTCTTGGCTGCTACTGATTAAGTACCAAGAAGAACTGAAGATAAGGCAAATCTGAGATGATGATAATTTTTAAGGGATTGGATTTTCAATTTCCATTTGCCAAACAGAAAGATAAAATGTTCCACGCCCCTTGTCTACAGCCCTGTTCACCAGGGCTGAAGTTGGCTTCTCTCCCTCCAAGGCACAGCCACAGGGTCATGCAAAGACAGCTGGGAGCAAATGTGACCAGCCTCACCCTAGTTTTTGTCTCTATTAAGCGCCTGCTCCATGCAAAGCTCTGTGTTAGGTAGGCTGCAGATAGGAGGGACAAGTGGCAGCAGAAATTCTTGATTGGAGGACCTCAGAAGACTTTGTCATTAAGGATGTGTGGTGGAAGGTGAACGCAGGAGGGATTGCAAAGCCCTGTACTGGGAGGTGGGGGGGGGGGGCGGTGAGTCTGACCACTTCCTGGGCACCTGGGCTCAGTTAGAGCAGGTGTAGAGCTCTGCTGCTACAAAGGTCCAGAATGAGGTTTCTTTGGGGGGTGGGGGGGGTACAGTGAGTAAACTGGTTCCAAAGAAAGCTTTGGGGAAGTCACAAGATGAGTGGGTGTCTGAGTGTGATCCTGCATCAAGGAGCAGTTTCTGGGCGGAAGCGTGATGCGCTCCGGAGCAGTGTTGTAAGATCAGTCTCCCCTCGCTGGGATGCTCTTCAAGGGCCCACGAAGTACTTCTCTTGGCAAAGTGATCTGAAGAGAAATCAGAGTGATTTTTGGCTTTCAACACCAGTCAGAAACCCAGCCCACATCATCCATAAGCTTGAACTACACTTTCAACTGCCTTTGGCAGGGCTGGTACAAGTCCTGGCTGGAGCTGGTCCATGAGTTCAGGAGTCCAGAACTACGCATATAACTTGAGTTCAGCCTCATTACCCACGAGAGGGCCACACAAGCATCTTAAACCCCTCCACTTCCTCATTTGTCTTTGTGCCTTTTGCCAAGAAAACTCCTGAATGGAGAGAGAGAGAGAGACAAAGACTCACACACACACACACACACACACACACACACACACACACACACACGGGGGGGGGGGGGGGGGGGGGAGAGAGAGAAGCCAATTGACCTGGCCCAAAAGAGGGAAGGAGGGAGGGAGGGAGAGAGAGAGAGAGAGGCGCCAATTGACCCGAAGAGAGAGAGAGAGAGAGAGAGAGAGAGAGAGAGAGAGAAGCCAATTGACCTGACCTGAAAGAGAGGGGAGCGGGGAGAGAGAGGGGAACAAAGAGACACCAATTGACCTGATCCAAAAGCACAGGAGACCACTTCTCTGCTCTGGGCTAAGTCCACCAAATATCTTTTTCCATCTGTGAAATGGGAGTGCTGTTCTTTACTTCACAGGGTAGCTATTTCATTTCTTTATGAATTTACTCATCACCGATCTGTTGAGCGCCCCTTACATGTGAGGTCCATACTAGGCACTAGAGATGGCCAAACCTGCTGCGCTTGGGATGGTTGGTTCCTGTCCTTCAGAAAGTGTTCAGTAAATATCGATTATTATTGCTACTAATAATCTAGTTCTTACAAGTAGCAAATGCCCCATCCCTGAAAGGGATCAAGCAGAAACTTAAGAATCTTTACTCAGAAAAGCCGTGAGCGGGATTCTATTAAATATCTTGATTGCACAGACATATTTCAGTGTGTTTCTTCCTTAATTTATCCGGCTCTTTCTTGAAATTTTGAAACTTCCAGGACATCTGAAGTATACCCTTTTCCAGTTTTTCCTAACCCCTCTGGCCATCCCTACACAGACCTTTCTGCCCACCCCTTGAACTATTAGAGCTCTCCAAAGTCCCAGAAGGAGCTTTTCTGGTGCTACCCTCTCTCAAAGACACCCAAATCTCCATCTTCAGTCTGGGCTTTTCTCTTGACCTGTGCATGGACTTGTATACCTGGTTGCTCTAATGGCATGCCCAAAGGCACTCAAACTCAACCCATCTGATAGCAAGCGGACAGATTTCCTCCCCAGACTGGCTGCAGCTCCTGTTTTTCTCAATCTCCACTGGTGGTGCCACTGGCAAACCAGACATTTAAGCTAGAAGCTTAGGAAACATCCTTAACTCTTCCCTCTCAGTCATTCCCCACATCCAGACAATGGCCATCCCACCCATTTTACTTTGAAAACAAACCCCTTCCCAAATTAGTCCCTCCTCCCTCTCCCTGAGTTTGTTGCTCTACCTGAGAGTCCCCTCCAGTTCCTGCCCAGACTTTTGCAAGAGAACACGAATCCCCCTCTAGGCTTGGGATTCCCCCTCTAGGCTTCCCCCTCTAGGCAGGATCCCCCTCTAGGCTTGCCCTTGCCCACCCTCTCCCATGTAGTGAGAGCAAGCTTCCTAAAATGCAAACGTTTTGCCACTCTACATCTGAAGTACCAGGTGGCTCCCCATTGCCCTGGAGATGAATCTAAATCCCTTCTTGTGGCTTTCAGGGTCTGAACCGGGCATTTACGCTTCATGTTCCAACATCTTTTGTGCTTTACCTACTAGGCTGTTTCCAGCTTCCATCCATGTGCTTACAGAGGGCCTCTTCCTGGAATGTATCCCCACCCCCAGTCCTAGGACCTCTCAGAGATTCAGCCCCCGCCCCTTACCTCCCAAGGGAAGCCCTGGGGGCTGTGTGCTTGGTGTTGGGAGTCCCTCCCCTGTGCTCCCACAGCATCTTGTACCTCAGGACAAAATGCTGTGCAGCTCTTACCACACACTGAGCTCCGGGAGCGTGAGATCCTGCGTCATTCATCGGACTCCCCAGAATTCAGTCCCAGACCTGGCAAATAATTGGCGGCTCAGTAAATACAGAATAAATGAGTGAAGGAAGGATGTGTTTCTTAAGAACAGTTTTATTTTTCAGGCAGCAAAGTGTGGTAGTGCGTTGTTGGTCTTCAGAGGCAGGCAAACCCCAGGGTGAATCACAGGCTTTTTTTCTGCATTCTCGGGGGCCTCTCTGGCAGGATGTCTTTCCTGTGGTGGTTTTGTGCCCAGGCTCTGGAGCTGAGTGGCTAGTGTTCAAGTCCCACTTCTGCCACAAAAGGGGAATGGGAGCTACTTTAGTTTCCTCATCTATAAAAGGACCACATTACAGTATTGACACGCCACAGAGCTGCAAAGCACTATACAAATGTTAACCAGAATGTTCTTTGGAGCCCCATTTTACCTCAGTGTAAAGGAGAGAGGAGCTCAGTGGTAACCCTCCTTCTCTGTCTCCATGCTGGCTATGGCCTTAACTCTTTGACAAGGTCCAAACATTTTAGAACCTTAGCAGAAGGGATGGGCAGGTCCAAGGGCTTTGGTGGGCAGTTAGGTTCCCCCCACAGGACGGTCAGATAACCCCAAACTGAGCTCCTTTTCAAAGCTCAGGCCCCATCTCTGCCAGCTTCCTTTTCGGAAGGGAGCCTAATTCACCAGTAGCTGGAAAGGACTGCAGGTAGGCCACCCCCCAGGCAGCGAATTCAAAAGGAAGTGGATAGCTGTGTAAATAGCGGCTTTAAGGGGGCATTTAAGCCAGTGTTCTTTGTTAAGGAAATTGATGGCTTTGTAAGCTTGGCCTCTGAAGGCTGTACTTGAGTTGAAGGCTCCCCATCTGTCCTCGTAAATTCCCTAATGGACTGTGGGCCCGGAGGCTGGGCCCTGTGTGTTCAATCACCTGCCAACGAAAGTCGGATTCCACTTTAAAAAAATTAAAAAGGTTTAACCAAAACGTAAGTGATTGAGCCCGTGCAGTTTAACTGGCACAGAATAGCAGAGACGGATTGCTTCCTTTAGGGAAAGGGAGACTTCCTGGTCCTTCACGGAATCTTATTTTTTTTTTTTTTCATGCTGGATGCCACGCCAGGTGCCTTCCATACAGCTTCTAGGTTCATCCTCCTAACATCTGGGAAAATACTCGTTATTACACGGGTTAGCCCAAGAGGAAACCGGGACGCAGAGGTGAAGTGTGCTGTTCATGGACACCCAGCTCCTTAAGTATAATGCAGGGGCGTGACCACAGCTCTGTCAGACCCCTGGGCCTCCAATAACACAGAATGGCAGGGCATCTCGGACAGAATCAGATTCGCTTGTCTCTTTAGATCCCTCTCAGTGTCCACTTCCACACATAAGACGTGAACTGGGCAGCATGGGCGGACGGAGGGGCATGGATTGTGGAATCCAACTAGTCAGGATTGGATTCTTGCTTCTACACTTGTGAAACCTTATGTGAAGCTAATGACTTACCCTCTTGATGCATGGATTTCCTTGTCTGTTAAATGGGGATAATAGCAACACCAGACAAACCCACAGGGCTCTTCTAGGATTAAATGACATTGCATATTGGAAAACATTTAACATAGTGCCTGGCACTTACCAAGTCATCTGATTATTCATTTGGCAAATACACTTACTACCTGGTAGCTAAAATTTTAATTAGAGAGGTAGAGGATGCCCTGGGAAGACATAGAGAGGGGCAGGCGACCGCCACCACCCGCACCCCCTGCCTGGAGTGAAGTGCCAGAGAGATTTTTCAGGAGTGGTCACATAATGGCTAAAGATGAGTGGAGACTAGACAGAGGCAAAGTGGTGCTGGAAATTGGGGGGAATGTGGTCCATTTTGGAAGCAGCCACTTTGAGCCTGTCTGAGCTGAGACTGGGGTACACTAGAGAAGAAAGAGAAGGCTGCAGAAGCAGGCAGGGGCCAGATTATGCCTTGTCAATGATCATCAAACCTCCGTCGGAAAATGTTGACTGAATACCAGTGTCTTCTGAGGCAGCCAATTTCACTTTCAGACCAGCTGCAGTTTGTTAGAGGAATTTTCTGCCGTGTCCCCCCTGAGACTTCTCTTCTTGAAGTTAAACATCTTCATACATAGGAATATTGCTCAGTGATGGTACCTGCCTTGGGCCCCATTCTCTGACAATATGTAGGGTCCTCAGTGGCCCCAAACTGGTCTGCCCAGTCATCTGGGAACCACAGGGAGCTTCTCTGAGCTCTGTTCTGGAATCTACAGCCAGTTATGCAGTCTGCAATTACATGTCTTATTTGGGCAATCCCCTTCTCCAGTTAGTAGAAATTGATGTCGGAGCGACCACTACTCCTTAGAATGTTTCCTGTGCATGAGTAATTATGCTGACCCTTATCATTTCTGATAAAAACAAAACAAAACAAAACAAAACAAAACAAAACAAAACAGGTTTTGATGGATATTTTTAAATGTTCTGGGTGAAAATTTGGGACCAATTTCCCCTGCCCCTCCTTCCTTCTTCCCTTCCCTTCCTTCCTCCCTTCCTTCCTTCCTTCCTTCCTTCCTTCCTTCCTTCCTTCCTTCCCTCCCCTCCCCTCCCCTCCCCTCCCCTCCCCTCCCCTCTTTTTATCCTTATTGGGAGAAGAGAGAGGCGTATATATACATTACTGTAACAACAAAATGCAGTTCAACAATACGAATCAAAGAGCATACAGATTCAAATTAACATAAAATCCTCTTTCAAGGGCAGAAGATGAGCCCACCCATCATGTAAGGTAAAGAAAACTTACCCGAGTATGTTTCTGCCCGTTGAGTTGGCTTCTGCCCTTTAGAGCAGTGTGGCGCATCTCACCAACTTGGAGGTGGAGGCCTCTGTGGCTTGAATGCCTCATCTTTTGGACTTATCTGAACCATATGGCAGGAGGATGGTCTTCGAAGCGGGCCAAACCAATCAGGGCTCTGGTGGGAGGGATCCATTTTGACACTCCAATTTCTTGCATGGGAACCCCACCAAGAACCCAGCATACTGCGGTCACCTTAGTCACGATCAGCTGTGCCAGACTGGGGTGACTGGCTTGGTTTTCATGTGGTGCCCTGATTCATCCTCAATTCCTTGGCTACCGTTATTTAACATAGCATCCACTTGCCCAGAAGTCTCTCTTCTCTGGAAACGTGAGGATGCCCTAAGATTGGTAAGCTGTTTATTTTATGGACTTGAAGGATACGCGTGTGTGCCCATACTGACTTTTGTTTGGGTGCGTTGTTTTCTCTTTATATACACCTATTTCTCACAGACCAGTTTCTGTTTGAAATCACAGCTCCCCGATATTTATATAATGAGCCTTAATTAGCCAACCCAAACCCTTCGCCTATAGCAATTAACTGTAGAGCTTTCATTGAGTCACTTAACCTTTCTGATTCTTAGTTGCCACATTTGCAAAAGGAGGCCCGTGGACTAGATCATTTCTAGAGATCCTTGTGGTACTACACAGTCATGCGTTCAGCAGTATTAACGAATTGTCTTCTGTGTCCTGGAATTTGAAATGTAGTCTCGGGCAAAACAGCCTATGTTTCTGCTCCCAAAGAGCTGCCATTCTATTTAGAGAGAATGCAGTAACCAAGTAAACTTTTTTTTTTAATGTGTGTTTGTTTATTTATTTATTTATTTATTTATTTATTTATTTATTTATTTTGAGGGCAGGGGAGACAGAATGCTCACATGCAGGCAGGGTGGGGGCAGAGAGAGGAGAGAGAGAATCCCAAGCAGGCTGCACACCGTCAGTACAGAGCACAACATGGGGCTTGATCTCACAACCGTGAGATCATGACCTGAACTGGAGTCAAGAGTCAGAGGCCTGACCGAGCCACCCAGGCTCTCCAAGTAAACTTTTGAAGCAATGAATGCTCTGTGGAAAGTGAAATTGAATAGTGGGATAGCCTGCAGACACTGGAGCGGAGGCAGCATGGTTAGAAAAGGCCTCACAGAGCAGGTGACATGAAGCTAAGGCTAAGACAGTGAGTCGAGAAAGCCACCTGATGATTTGGGAGATGAGCTCCAGATTGTATCTGTGTTAAGAAAATGTGAAAACAATCACGTGTCTGAGTATTTGTCATAATATCTGATCATTACAACCACTTTCTAAAATGGGTAGGAATGGACGCCTGGGTGGCTCAGTCGGTTAAGCATCTGACTTCAGCTCAGGTCATCGTCTGGCAGTTCACGAGTTTGAGTCCCGCATCATTGCTCTCTGTTGTCAACTTGGAGCCTGCTTCAGGTTCTTTGTGCCCCTCTCCCGCCTTTACTCTCTCTGTCTCTCTCATCCTCTCTCTCTCTCTCACCCTCTCTCTCTCTCTCACCCTCTCTCTCTCTCTCTCTCTGTCTCTCGCTCGCTCAAAAATAAATGGACATTAAAGATACTAATTGACACAAAGATACTTATTGACACAAAGACCAAAACCCAGAATAATGATTCTGTGTTACTGGTATCGAAGAGTAAGTTAGTGACAGAGGTGAGCTTCAAATTTTGATTTCCTGTTCTGTTTGTTGTAGTCCTGTCCTGTTTCTCAGAATGGTTTCAACTGTAGCATTCTCTGTTTTCATTTTGCTAACATTTCCCCATCTTCAGACTGCAAACCTGGTTTAATGATTAAAGGGGGGAAAATCAAGAGCTAAACACTTGATTAGAATGACTCAGTTGAGGGGGATCATTAAGCTACTTGATGTAACTCTCTTACTCTGTCGAAGTGAAATCGCAGCCCAGAGAGGGAAATGAGAGAGCATCTCTTCTAGACTCACATTCTCTTGATCAAGCTGATGATTTTGAGAAAGGGTCCCATTCTTGTTTGTTTGTTTTTCTTTCTTTCTTTCTTTCTTTCTTTCTTTCTTTCTTTCTTTCTTTCTTTCTTTCTTTCTTCTTTCTTTCTTTCCTACTTTTTCACTTATTTATTTTTGGTGTGGGGTGACGAGATCACATAACAACCACTGACACTTTGTTACCATCATCACCCTTTTGTGTCACTTTTGTCCATTCTCTGCATATGAATGCTTCAGATTGCTTTTCTCCATTTATTATTAGCTTATGTTATCCAAAACAAATTTCATTCTGTTATTTCCTGCTCATACTTTTAAAGGCCTTTGCGTCCTAGGGTGTCACTCTCCCTCCTGACTGTGCTTAGAATGCCTGCCTATTTTGTGGCCACTACATAATTCATTGTGGGACTGAATTTTACCTCCTCTCCCATATCATGAGATAGCATTGGAACCCAAAAGAGACCCGGCTGAAAATCTTTCAGGGCTTTGAGCATCCTGCTCTATTGAATGCCTTCTCACTTATTAGGATCACTATCTTTGTTTACGATCTCTTTAGGCCATTCAAATAACTATAGCAAATTCAAGGTGATGTAAATGTATCTTCAAGTTCCAATTCATAAGACCATCACATCTCTTTATTAAATTTCAGCCCAGTATGCACCACCTTTTCCATCCAGATGTTCCATTTCTTTGCAAATTCAGTTAAGAAAGAAAATAAAATAATATTTAGGACAGATGGTGAGGCAGAATGTCTCATGGGGGAAAAAATATTATGGGCTGCTTTAGATGGAATTGGATTTTTTTCCTCCCAATGTGTGCTTGGATTTATAATATGATCTCATTCTAATTAATATTTTCATAAAAATCTTTCTTTAGTATAATCTACTGAAGCAGATTCAAGTCAGGTTTGAGGTCCCTTCAATACAATCAGTAACAGAGATTCTAAAACTCCAAAAAGACTCATCATTTACCAAGCATCTGCTATTAGAATGGCATTGTCCTAAGAATTAGAGATGTAAATAGAAGTAACACTGGAGGCAGCTCAGAAATGTCTCACAGTCCAAGAGCTGTACATATTCACTCATTCATTCACCCATTCATTTTTTCTCAAATGCTAGTTACATAATAGAGTGAGGCAGTTTTCCTGGTCCTAAAGAAAGATGTGCATGTTGAAGTGTGCTTCCATGAAACCTATGTCACATGGGGCAGGTGGTGAAGAAACAATAATAAATGAAATTTGTTTTTAGATCGTGAATAATAGTATGAAGGAAATAAAGCAAGATGGTATGTATGCTCTAATGGGGATGGAGGAATGAGATGTGGCAGCGATGGAACAAAAGAGCTTTTTGGAGTATCCCAAGGTGAAAGTGTGTACAGGATGTGCTCAGGGACTTTATGTGAGGTTGGACGGTGGGCTGAAAAAATGGGAGAGATGACTCAGTTTTGGTCTGGCCACTGTTGGGCAATGTTGTCATTTACTAGGATGGGCAAGAAAAGCATGTGAGGAGAAACCATTACTTCTGTTTTAGACATTATGATTTTGTGATGCCTTTAAATAGATTTTTTGAAGTTTATTTTAGAGAAAGAGAGAGTGAGTGGGAGAGAGGGGCAGAGGGAGAGAAACAGAATCCCAAGCAGGCTCCCTGCTCAGCATGCAGCCCGACGTGGGTCTTGATCCCACAACCTTGGGATCATAGCCTGGGCTGAAATCAAGAGTCAGATGCTCAACCATCTGAACCATGCAGATGTCCTTAAATAGATACTTAGAGATGTCATTGTAGGCAGTAAGACTCAGAGAAGAGGTCATTTCTAAAGAAATATTTGAGTCATTGGCACATAGATGTTCTAACTTTTTTGTTGAAGAATTAGAAGTGAAGGACACAATGTGGATAGATAAGAAAGGGGGCCCAAGACCTGACCCAGACACCTGCCAGAGATTTAGGGAAGCAGAAAGCAGTGAATGAGCCTATGTGGAATGAGCTGAGAGCCAGAAGAAAATGGGATGGCACGTGCCATGGAGTCCATGAGGGAGTGCTTCAGGAAGAAAGGGCGGGGGTACTTCTTTATATGCTTCAAGGGAATCTAGCAAGATGAGGATTTTGATGTTACGGTTTTAGCTACCTTGAGGTCAGTGGTGATCACCATTGACAGGATTGATTCTGGTGAAGCTGTGAGTACAGAAGTGAGATTGGAGAGAACTGAAGAGTGAATTGTAGGCAAGAAGTGGGCAGTTTAAGTACTGATAACTCTCAATAAAGTGTACTGTGAATCATGGAAAGAGAACTGTGAGGTACAAGACATAGTGGTATGGAGGTGTGGAATGAAAAGAGGATTTTTTCTAATTTTTGTATTTTTTTAACTAACATTTTTATATAGGCCATATCCCATTTTGCTGGTTTGGAAGGCAAGAATAGTGATGTAGGAAAGAAAGGGGGTTGGTTCATCTGGACACATCGCAATACCAAAGTGTGACAGATGAGGCTTCATGGAGCTAAAGATGTCAGAGTCAAATCTTGATGGAAGACTCGGGCAGAAACTAGCCTTTCAGGCTAAAGACAAAAGGACAGAAGCTCTGAGCTGTGAGTTCTGGGAAGAAACTGTGCATTTGAGGGTGGAGGTATAGTTGGGAATGAGAACTGACAGGAAAATTGGAGGTACCCTATGAAAGGATTTGAGTGCTAGGTAGGGAAGTTCAACTTTTGCAGAAGTCAACTAAGTATTTCAAGCATGGTCCTAGATGAATTACTCCTTGATTAATCACTTTAGATTCATCACTCCTAGGAAATGGGGAAGACCCAAGCCAGTCATGAGAGGGTTGTAAGGGCCAAGTGAATGGAGGACCAAGCTGTCCCCTGCAGGATGCTCCCCGTGATAGGTCTGGGTGTGGAACACGTATGCTAATGTGAGACTACATCCAGACTCGACTTTCTTTTCCTAGTGCTTTCCACTTGCTAGATGATGCCTGGTTGTCACAGTGAAACACAGGAAGGAATTTCTGGCCCACTTTGGTGTATGGCCAAGCCATGGAGGAACCCAAAACCGACTTAAGCTCCTCAGATTCAGTAGACCTAACCAGCATCTTAAATTTGTTAGTGGATGCATGGTTCTTTAGAGGCTGTTCACCATCCTGTCTTCTGCACTCTGGACAAGCTGATCTGGTTGAGGAGGTTAAGAACAAACCCCAGTTTGAATAAAATTAAATGAGGTCAGCAATGTGGGTTTGACATGAAGCCTTTGAAACACAGGCAATGTAAAGTGCAGCTATTTCTGTTCCAGAGGAGACACATGCCAACATTGCCACCCCCACCTCCTCACCAAGCTTCCCCTTTGTAAACCTTCAGGGGTTAAGTTCTCCAGTTTTCCATTCCAAGAAGCTATTATTTGGACACAAAGATTGTGCATTTTTTGGTCCTTTGTTGTTGTTTGGATGAATTGTTATGTGGCATGCAGCTTGTTGTGGTTGGACCCATCCCTAGACAAACAGCTGATTTTAAAAGCATTATTTTTTTCTGGTATTTAAAAAATACAAAAAATAGTAATCATTGAACTAAAAGAATATTCCAATGCCAATCACTGTTCCTTCAGCTGGAAATAGAAGCAGATACTAATTTCTCAGAAGCTGACCCATCTTCATAAACAAGAAGGTTACAAACGCAGGTAAATCCAACCTTTGGAAGGTAGCTGTTCTCAGGAGAGTGTGCATTCAAATTATTTGCTACTTCCTGAGTTTTATTACTTATTACATCTCCTATTACTCAAAATTGTCATCTCCCCATCTGAAGAGAGTTTTTCCCCTCAATGGGTCAGAGACTTGGTAACCCCAGTAGCTTCTCAGACTACAGACAGTTAGCCCATACTAGGGATATTGCGAAGAGTGAAATCAGAGATTCCCAAAAGGAATATTGAAACTTAGTTAAGGGTGACAAAGTATTTTGTTACCAGAATTATATACTGAAAACCCAGTCTGATAAATTGGCATGGGGCAATAGAAAAGGCATTGTATTCAAGAACCAGTGTTCTAGTCTTGTCTCTACTAGAGGTGTTCTCTAAAGGCAAATCACTTCAATTCTGTAAACCTCAGCTTTGCCATATATGAAATGAAATAATTGCTTTCAGCTCCAAGATCATCATCATTGTCATAGGCCATTTACTGATCACCTGTTATGTCCTGAGTGTTTCATCTACATTTACCACTAGGCTGTAAGTCCCATGGGGTGAAGGTTCTGGATGATTTATTTACTACTCTGTACCTACAGTTTATCACAGTACCTAGCACATAGAAGCAATTAAGCAAAAATTTTTGGTGATTATACAATTGCATGTATTATTAAGTGATGTGGGCATGATAGTAAATATTCAATCCTTCAGTCGTTATTCATGAAGAAAACAAGGTCTAGAAATTCTAAGTAATTTCCCCAAAGTCCATAAATAATAAATGGCACACCTGCCAAACAAAATCAGGTCTTACACTTCTCTGCCTCTAGAAGTGTGAAAATCACAGGTTTTCCTGCTCAGAAAAATCTTCAAAGCCTCCCTATTTCTAAACAGTAAAATTTAAATACCTCGACATGGCATTGCAATTCTTCTTTAGTCTGGCCTCAGATCAGCTTTTCAGTTCATCAGTTCTAGGACCCATCATTCTCCTTTAGCTCTAACCTTGACAGGTTCCTCATAGACACATATATTGATTGAGGCTCATCCATTGTTCATACTTTCCCTTTCAAATGCCCAAATTCTTTTCTTCCTCCAAGATGCTGCCCCAAACCATCTTCTTGGGAAGCCTTTCCCTGTTTTCCCAAATAGTATTGATTCCATCCACAAGGGAGGAGCCCAGTCTGATTCATTGTTGTATCCATAGTACAAGCCCAGACACAGAACAGATACTGAGTAAATAAATATTGGTTACGTGAATTGGTTCTCTTCTGCAGTTCTCATTGAAAAGTTAGAAGCTATCTTAGCTGGGGATAATAACAGCCCACACTCCTAAATCTCCAGAAAGTTTTGATGCCTCTTATTTGTTATCCATTCATTGCTGAAATAATTGCAAAAAGATTACTGGATTCTTAGTCCCAGTGGGGCATTATGGATATGTTTGCAAGACAACCACTGTGTGTGGGAGGGGGGTTTGTTTTAGAGTAACTGCAGTCAATCCCAAAGTTTGAAGACATTTGATAGTGAAGCTAATAAACTTTTAGACAAAAATATGTCATTAAACTGAAGGAAGATAACTCTGATGAAATCTGGTTTGCAGTACTCTCATGGTATGGCCAGTAGTCACATCACACAAGAGTATGCTTAGTTTAGAACATGCATAAACTGGTAATAATGTATTTAATTATGAGGTATTCATTAGTTTTCATCTGTCATTCATCTGCTCATATATTCCTCAGCCATTTGTTGGGTACCCCCTTCACTCTAGGTACTATGCTATGGGTTGGGAATACAGATATGAGAGTCGGCAATTTTGTACCCAGAGATACTCCCTGCCTGCTGGGACAGGGCTGAAAGAAGGTCTTGTTCATAGACAGATTGACAAAAGCTGGATGGGGGCGGAGTGGAATCTGGGAATTGTAAGAGGGAGCACAGAGGAAGGTCCTCTAATCCAGCCAGGATGGGAGTCTGTGGAAGAGAAGGGAGGATGGACCCACCATGTTGGAGGAGACACTTTTAGTCACATCTGAAGAACTGGCAGGAATTAGTAAAGGAAAAATGAGAACTACATCCCAGGCAGAGGAAAGAACACTTGTGAGAGCATGGCAGAATGATGGGAAGTGGGCTGGTTTAGAAAACTGCAGGACAGATCAGTTGTGGAGGGTCTTGTATGCCAAGCTAAAGAAAAGGATCTCCTCCATAAACAGAGGGATCTGTCAAAGCATTATATGTGAAGCATGGTATGGGCAGATATGTATTTGGGGTAGACTAATGATAGCCTAAATCTGCTAAATTATCCCACTCTCCTGAAGAATACACATTATTTCTGGTCTTGTTTGAAGAACACAGTGGCTTACGTTCATTTTTTCAGTGGCCAATAGCTTATGACTGTCTGGTCTTCAAGATTCTTGATGTGAGGTCTAGTGGAAATCATCCTAAGATCTTGTACTCAGCTGACATGAGCGATTTAAGTCCATTCTCCCTTTTCCAGTAATGGACTCTCTAGCTATTTCTTTTATTCATTCACCCCAAGAATTCTAGTGGTGTTGCTAATTCACAATGCGTCTAATCAAGCTAAGTTAATTAGTGTCCCCCAGTTGGGTTGAAATAGTTCCACTGTAAGTAAATATATTCAAGATTACCTGGTAATCATGGACAGATTTAGAGGCTTCAATCCAGGGTTTCTGGCTTTAAGGACAAGAACACTTGACAATAGCCTAAAACCCAGCCTTTGCTTACATGCCAAGGTAAACTCATCTCATTTTCCTAAGACTTGGCTTCCACACTTTCAACCAGGGGCGGTAATCTCTGACTATCTCAAATAGTGTCCTTCAGACAAGCCTCAGGAATGCAGAAGCATGGCATTTCATCCTGATGCTCCAGACAGATGGGAATTGAAAATTAAGCCAATGAGAAGTGGCATCCTCTGTGTCTGTCCACTTACAGAAAGTCCATCTGCCTCGGGCTCCTGGGGCTGACCGCATTTCTTCCAAAAGGAAAAAAAAAGTATCTAGCAAAGAAAAGCTCAACTGGGGATGACAGACTTGGCAGTGCCTGCCCCCCACCCACCACCCATAAAGTCCACTAGCTGGATAGAGCAGGTTTCTAAATGTGCCACTGCATGAAAAGGGGTGGGTCTGAGACAAGGAGGTCTCTTATGTCAGGGGAACGTGGGGTGATGTAGAGAAATCAGACTGTCCAGTGCAATCCTACTATAAGCCAGTCACAGCTGCCATCTAATCTCTTTCTCTCTACTCTCAGACCCTGCCCAAAGAAGCTTCTCAAAGGGTAAAGAGTCTAAACTATGCTGGACCAGAGTATGTGCATTGGAAGTGCTGAATTTCATTCATTCATTTGTTCATTCATTCATTCAACAATTATTTGAGAGTCTAGTCGGCTTTCACATTACTCCATCCAGGGGATGCATTATTATCAATGACACCTATCTACTACATGGAAGGCAGGTGGCAGGGTGGTCATTTGACCTTGGTATTGACTACAACCTGCTCAGCTACCAGCATAAAGTGTTCAAAAAGTACCAAGTAAATTTGTGTAATGAAAACAGGAAGGCCAGTTTTGTTTTATTGTGTTGTTGTTGCTGTCTTTGTTTTTCCTGGCCACACATTTTTATTCCATTCCTCGCTCTGTTCTCCACGGTGCTTGGGGCATGGGAGTAGAGCGGGAGAGAAAATTCCCCAGATGTAGACTGGCAGATGTAGCTGAAGGGCCCCCGGGACTCTAGTAGCAAGAGAAAATGAATAGCAGAGTCCAAGGATGTTATTTCAAAAAGTGGCTCATAGTAGCTATGTCAGCAGAACCTTGGGGGAGAAACCAGGCATATTTATTCTCTCTCTTTCTTTCTTTGACTCACTCACTCACTTTTTCTCACTCCTCCCACCACCTCCTATCTCTCTTTTAACTGTCCCTGTCTGCCTGCTTGGCTGTCTATCTATCTATCATCTATCACATACCTAACTACCTTGCGACTTATTTACCTTCTGTGCCTACCCCCACCTCTCCACCATTCCCTGGTTCTTCTGAGTCCAAGCAGACAGAAATATTGAGGTCTTAAACATAATCAGGAAGAAGTTAGCCTTCATGAGAACTCAGCTGTGGCCCCCATTCCTGCCACTCTAAGGTCTTTTTGCTGAGGAAGTGAATGAAGTCATGTTAGAGAATAGATCTTATATGATATTATAATCTTACCCTACCTGTCTTCAGTCAAGCAACCCCATAATCTTCTCCTCAGAAGGAGGTGCTTTCATTATTCTGTGGAGACAGCATGGGGTGTGGGGCATATTTCTCCACTGGGTATAAAAGGGCCAGGCTCTTACTTCTAACTCTTCGACCATGCCCCTCTGTGATCTGGAAGCAGACTCCTTACCGCCTGTGGCTCTCAGTTTCCCATTAGCAAAATGAGTGAAGATGCTGACGTTGTACCCGTCATCTCATGAGGCCAGTGCAACAACACTGGGTAAACATCATTGTCCCCGTTATTTTTTGGATGAGAAAATGAAGTTCAGAGAGGCTAGGTTACTTTATTTAAGTCCTATTTGTCTGATGCCAAATCCTGTGCTTTTTATAATTCCCTTTATGGAGTTTTGAAAGAGTAAAGTCTGGAATAATGGCTGGTCACTCTCAGATTGGGTCTAAGTTTTACTATATGTAAGTTGGCCACATTCACCAAGAGGTTGGAGCTCCTGAGAAGTGCTGAGTCTGTATTCTCTCCATGCTTGCCTGCCAGGCATGCTACTGGTCACTGGAGTCCTCCGCTGGCTCAGGCTCATCCTTAAATAATTGAATTATAATGAATTGATTTATTCTGGCTCTTTTGATAGTATTTCGCTATGTAAACTGTTTGCTGAAATAAACAAGGGATTTTGGAGCTTGGAAGGGGCTCAACATTCTGCTGCCCCTGAATTCACGGACTCCTTTTGCTGATAGCATCCTAGAAATCCAAGTTTTAATTCTACTTGACCCTAGCTTTTCCTATTTGGGGGGAATGCTGGACGAAGTGTTTTAAGTGAGTACTAGGTGATTCCATTCAGCCAGCTATAAATAAACTGACCCCTTAAAAGAACATTTTTTCTCTTGACTGTTATTTTACAATGTACAAAGCATGTTTACGTCCACTTCCTATGAGAGTTCTATGGCTATCCTGAGAGTTGTCTTGGCTGGGACGATCATTTCTATCTTTTTGTTTTAATTGAAGTATAATTAACATACAATGTTATTTTAGTTTCAGGGGCACAACATATCAATTCAACAATTGTGTACATTGCTCAATGCTAACCATGATAAATGTAGTGGCCATCTGTCACCATACAACATTATTACAGTATTTAGGACAATTGTTTCTATATTACAGATAGGAAGCCAGAGGCTGAAGAGTGAAGCTAATTGTACAAAGTTCTCCAGCTGATATGAGGGGTAAAAGTCAATCCCTGATTGGAAATGGGGCTCCAGTCTATTATTTTGGAGTAAATAGGGGAAGGATGTCCTAGATCAAGCAGTATCCTTAGGGTGACCATATGCTCCAATTTGGCCAGGACAATATTCAGATTTTCCTAGGAAATGTGCCTATTGCCTGGACATCCCTGTCAGTCTCAAAGTATACTTGTTGGGATGATAATTATAAGTTCACCCGGAGACATGACATAGGGATTGGATTTCAAGAAGCTCAGTCTTTCAAAGGAGCTGCAGCATGTACATATAATGACACAGATAAGTGTTAAAGTAGGGATCTTTATAAAATAGGGACCTACACAGAAAGGGGTATTTAGTTTTGCCTAGAGGTATTGGGAAAATAGCACAGACTACCTGACATTTGAGTTATTAAAGGATGGGCAGGGGGGTCTCCTTCAGATGGCTGCATTCTGATTTCTCCTTGTATTGTTCCTGTGCTGAAATACCAAGCAATGCGTATAGGTCCTGCCTACTCAGAAAGCACCTGCCAGCTCTGTACGCTTCCATGATCTTTGTCCTTGTGGCAGAGAGTCACTGTAGCCAGCTGCAGCTTTAAGTTGTCCCAAGCAGAAATCTTTGCTGTGATTTGAATTACATGGGAGCTTGAGAACTCACTTGGCCTTGAACTTGAACTCGTACAGTATCCAACAAGCCCTGAGGAGCCTAGAGCAGTAGACAGCAAGGGTTCCTGGGGTCCCAGCACTCTAACCCCCTTATCTGATTGAGCCCAGAGGGGAAAAGGGCTTTGTCTTAAGTAACAGAAAAGTTTAGTTACAGAGCTGGGACTGAAGCCAGTCCCTCTAGTGTATCACTTCACCCCTTATATGAAACCTAAATTCTCTTTGGAGTTCAGTAAAACCTCAGTTTGCCACTGTGAGGTTCTGTGGTGTCAGATAATGTACCCAGAACCTGGAAAGTGAAAGCTGGAATTTGACACCAGGATCTGGCATTAACACACCGTGTGACTTTGGGCCGTTTTTAAGGACACATGGATCTCAGTGTCCAGTTAATCTGGAAGACTAAAGTAATTAAAATCATAGTGCCTTGGGGCGCCTGGGTGGCGCAGTCGGTTAAGCGTCCGACTTCAGCCAGGTCACGATCTCGCGGTCCGTGAGTTCGAGCCCCGCGTCGGGCTCTGGGCTGATGGCTCAGAGCCTGGAGCCTGTTTCCGATTCTGTGTCTCCCTCTCTCTCTCTGCCCCTCCCCCGTTCATGCTCTGTCTCTCTCTGTCCCAAAAATAAATAAACGTTGAAAAAAAAAAATTAAAATAATAGTGCCTTTCTCACAAGGTTGCTGTGGGGCTCACTTGGGGTAATGAAGGTCGAAGTGTTTGTGAGTGTGTGTGTGTGTGTGTGTGTGTGTGTTAAAACGTATATAATACAAGATCTACCCTCTAAATTTGTAAGCATACCTACACTTAATATAACCATAGGCACAATGTTAGCTGTAAGTGCAAAGTTATACATCGTCTTGTATAACTGCAACTTTATACTCATCGGACAGTAACTCTCAACCCTCAATCATTTCTCTCTCCCCCCAGCCCCTGGCAACCACCATTTTATTCTGTCCTTCTGTAAGTTTCACTACTTTATATCCTCATTTAAGTGGAATCATACAGTATTTGTCCTTCTGTGACTGGTATTTCACTTAGTTTAACGTCCTTCAGGTTCATCCATGTTGTCACAAATGGCAGAACCTCCTTCATTTTTAAGGGTAAATAATATTCCCTCGTAACTACTGATGATGGGCTTTACAGTGCTGAAGATTCTGCTGATCTGACCCCACAGCTGCAGATGACAGCTGAGACCAAAGAACGAATATCCATTTGTTCTCTCCCTTCTCTGTCCATCTCCTACAGATGAACCCAGCCGGTGCTATTTCCATGATGGTGATGGAGTATGTGAGGAGTTTGAACAGAAAACTAGCATCAAGGACTGTGGGGTCTACACACCACAGGGGTTCCTCGATCAGTGGGCGTCCAATGCTTCAGTATCACATCAGGACCAGCAGTGCCCAGGCTGGGTCATCATTGGCCAGCCAGCAGCCTCCCAGGTAAGGTCCTAGCCACGTGTGCTATTTCTTGCAGACATTCCTTATCTCTGCTCTGCCCCTCCGGGCTGCCTTTCTCAAACGTTGTGTCACTGGAGATGACCACCTGACCATCTTGCTAACCAAATGTAATCCCAAGGCCTCACGAGTGCGATTTGTCAGGGATGAGACATGGGATGGTTAAGTGCAGGGAACATCACAGTTGGGTAAAGCCTGTCGTCCTATTTCCCTACATTTTATAATTCATATTTGGTTAAAGAATTCCATTTTAGATATGTCAGTGGAATTCAATTGAGCAAGACCAAATTTGGGGAGGAGCCCTACTTTTTTGGGGGCGGTCCCAAGTTGTGCTCTCCTTGAGGACTCACCTGTGAATTAACTCTATCACAATTTGCTGTGTGGCCTTAGACTAGTCTCCCGCTTCTCTGGGCCCCATTCCCCCCCTTTATTTGTTTGTTTGTTTGTTTGTTTTTTAAATGTTTATTTTTTGAGAGAGAGACAGCAGGAGCAGGGGAGGGGCGGGGGAGAGGGACCACAATCCAAAGCGGGCTCTGTGCTGACAACAGCAAGCCCAATGTGGGGCTCAAACTCATGAAGTGTGAGACCATGACCTGAACTGAAGGCGGACACCAACTGAGCCACCCAGGCACCCCTCCCGCCATCTTTAAATTAGAGGATAGTTGAGCTTGATGATCTCCAAGGACTTCCCTGTTCTAAAAAGCTGTGACTCAGTCCTTAGTCCCCTAATGCACTATTTATGTTCCAGGGTTCTTTCTCCAGGGGACTGCCAGTTTAGTTGAGGGAGCAAGAGGTTGGGGCCACCAGTGCTTGTGTGATTCTAGGGATGGCTGTGCTGTCCCCAGAGCCCCCTTTCCAATTATCCTGCTGAGCAAGCACCTGCCTTCTTCCGAGACTCCCATTTCCCCGAGACACGACTCAGTGCTTCCAACTGCCAGGCCGGGTGGCCATCTCAGAGGCCAGCCTGCCTCCTGGCCTTGCAGATGAGCAATTACTCCTACCATTCTTCTTTTATATGGCTTCCTTGACTCGGGGGTGTGGGTAGTAGGCCTGATTTCTAGATGAACCAGACATTTGACCTTCTTCTGGGACCCAGTGAAAATCACTGGATGAGGTACAGGATAAGTACACTTCATTTACAAGTTGCAGTGTTTATTTGGCCATCTTTTCATTCATCTGTTTGCTTGTGTTTCTGTGCATTAGATTATTTATTCATCTGCATTTGTTTCTGACTGCCCTGAGGAGAGTCTAAAGAAATCTTGCATGGTGCCAGCCTGGTGAATGAATGACTCAAAGAATGAATGAATGAATGAATGAATGAATGTCTAGGGTTTATCTAGTGCCACCTCTGTACTTGCTGAATTCCTCTTTCGTTGCACCTGTCACCTTGAACCAGAATTACCTGTGTGCATGTCTGGCTCCCCCTAGGCTGTTTGTTCTTTGAGAACAGCTTTGAGTTATATTCATTTTCATCCTCTCATCTTTGAGCACAGGATGTGTTTAATTGGCTATAGTTACATGCACACATGTGTGAGCATGGATGTGCACGTGGGCACACACACACACCTTGCTGCATGCAAATGAGTACCACAAAGAGAAAATGCCCAAGAATCCCCTCTCTGGGACATGGAAGGTCCTGCTTGGGGACAACAGGGCTGGCCAGCAATAGAGCCAGGAATTCCCAATTCAACACTAGCATCCAGTTCTAGAAATGTTTAAAAAACATCATTCAAACAAGGGAATTGACGCATTTGGAATTGCACATGAGCAAGAGCGGAGGTAGCAGCTGTGCTTCAGAACCAACCGAACGTTCTTGCTGCGAAAGTGAGAAAAAGGAGAGAAAGAATTGTCCAGCCCCAGCATTTGAAAGGAGACTTCGATGGGCAATTATTTCAGCCTTGTAAGGAGGGGCTGTCAGGAATTATGGTTGATTATCTCTTCCTAAACAAAAATCCAATTTTGAAAAATCATTATAAATACTAGCTCTTCGATCTACAAAGAGGAGATGAGGAAACAAAATCATCCTATTGAATTATTCATTGTAACCAATTTTATTTTAATGAAATCGACTAGGTTCCATTACTCTGGGCTTGGACATAATCTTTGTTACAAGGAGACTTCAGCTGTAACTAAATTTGCCATAATGAGATCAGCTCACTGGAGAATACGGGGTCAGGGGAGGGGATGTGTCACACAGGCTGGGTGCAGGGCCAGGCAGGCAGCCTGGAGGGCGTCAGAACAAAAGTCTTCTGAATTTCCCAACTAGAAGCAAATGCCTAGAAGTCGCTCGTACCCGGCCCCTGTCCTGCACACACATGCACATGCACACACACACCTATGCAGAGCCTTGGTGATTCTGCGTAAGGCTCTCCCTGGGGTATAAAGTAGCTCCCTCTGACAACAGAAAAGAGGGGAAGTATAACCATGGCCTTCATTACCCTGTGCAGTGATTAGAGGAGGCTGGTAGTTAATTTTCACCCTGTCAGGGCTTCCAGTGAAGAGGTTGATGGCTTGAGAGAAGGAGAGAAGGCAGTTCCAGAGAGATTCTTAAGGTACACCAGGTGCCCCTCACCTCCCCCCAGTACACTTATACTTACTCCTCTTTCTTCTTCCTCTTTCTTTTTCTGTTTCTCTACACACACACACACACACACACACACACACACACACACATGCACGCATGCACGCACACATGACATTCCCCTGTAGGAGCTGGGTCTAGAGAGTGACTACTGGAACAGATAAAGGGGAGGGAGGGAGGGGGCAGTGGCCATTGAGGTCCACCAGCCACTGCATTGGACCCTCCACAGCCAGTCCCCTATCTTGGAGGCACTGAGAGGTGGAGTGGCTTCCCCAGAGCCACACAGCCTAGACGTAGAGAATCTAAGGTTAGGATCTCGTTGAAGCCAGCAGTGAGATTGGGAATATGCAGTCACATCCCAAAGTTGGAGGTCAGTGGATACCTGGAAAATTCCCCTGAGGAAACAAGCAGAAAGAAAGCCAGGCAGATCCCATTGTTGGCATCACAGTGCAAACACCATGAAGTTCTTAGATTCTCCCCTAATAGACTCCTGAGCACTGTCCTTACTTTCAGTTTTGTAAAAGCCCTTTGCTTCTAATAATTTCCAGTCTCTCACGTCCATTCTCCTCCAGCAAGATCCCCCAATTTCGTTAGGGCTAAGCTACTCCAGCCCGAACCTTGAGTCTCATAGCCAGACATGATCAGAGGCATCAAAACTTCCAGATGTGCAGATTAGGCTGAATACCCTGTAATAAGAGACATTCTTTAGATATTTTGGTCATGCACCTTCCTGGCCCCATTGGAATTCAAGAAGTCCCTGAGACAGAACAAAAATGGAAATGGACCGAAAGAATCAAGTTCTCTCTCTTCGGGGAACCTCAGAAATGGTTTGGGTTAAGTGCTTGCAGAAATTTCGTCTTGTCCTAATTTTGTCTCCATGTTTTGCATTGCTCTGGTGCTTTTACACCATAGGCTGCCAAGATGAGGTGTAGATACCCCTTCATCCTGCTCCCCCCGCCCCATCCCCAGCACTTCTTACCACAGTCCACTTCCTCCTATCTAGACAGGCACACCTCCCTCCTTCTGCAAGGGCCTAAGGAGGAAATGGAAATAGTATCTGGACTGTTCAGTGCTCCCCAGGGATTACAGACCTTGAGTCAACCAACCAATTTATTTGGTTAATCCTTTGAGGGTAAAACTTAGACTAAGCATTTCCAGGGCAGTAGTTTTAGGGCCAAAATAAAGAAAACCTTTCTAAGAATGAGAATTATCCACAGGGGGATGGAGTGCCTTGTGATATAGTAGGCTCGCCATCATAAGGCATTCAGACTGAGCTGGTGATTGAATGGGACATCCCTGCCTTGTAAGGCAGGTGAGACCCTAGACATCCCTCCTTCCTTTGTAATCCGTTCTCTGTCCACTCCATCAACCCATTATTGGGTATGTCAGTCCTTTGCCACTCTACCTTAGGTTGTTATCACCAGCCTCTGGGCATGTCCATAACACTTTGGGCCTTCCATTAAAATATAAATCATAATTTTTCATGTGTTACAATAATTTGTGTATTCATTTATTCATAGGCTCATGCAGAAGCACGTTTGAATCGTACACTGAGAAACATGAGTAGGTAAAGAGCATAGGGGTCAATGGGGTGAAGTGGAAATCATGTGGCTGTGGCTTTGCCCTCTTTGCCCCTCTTCTGACTTTTGGGAACCTTGAGCAGATGACTCCTCTGGGAGCTTCAGTTTCCTCTTCTGGAAAGAGGGAATGACAGCATCTACCTGGCAGATGTTAAGAGAGCAAATGCGGAGAAAACACCTAGCGGTGGATTTTTGTGTGTTTGTTTGTGTTTTTACACTTATTGGGTAGTGCAAATGTTAATGGTCTTGTACATATTAGGCTTCTCCTCCACACCCTCACTTAGAGACCACGTTGGCCCCCACAGTACAGAAGCTCAGTCAACATTTAGTTGAGTTAGAATAGTTGTGTTGGTGAATGTTTCCTGTGTCCTCAGGACCACACCAGACATTTTAAGAGAAATCCCAAAGAAGTGCTACCCTCAAAGAGCTCACAGTTTCATCAGTGGGGTATGTCCTACTAGAAACAGCAGCCAGAGACCCAAGAGTGGGATTCAGAGGGAGTTTCCCTGAGGAAGAAACCACAGTGCTATCAGCTTTCTCAGCCAGCCGAGAGACAGCCAGCATGTAGGGATGGGAGAAGTCCTTTGCCCACTTTCCGAAGGTCTTGGACAAATTATAAAAATAATACTTATCAAATTGATCCAGCTTCTGCATCAAATTCCTTGAATCCTACTGAAGCTGAAAAATAGGAATCACTGTTTTCACTTTATAGATTCAGACAGTAAGGCTCAGAAGGTTGAGTGAGCAGCTTTGGGGCTCACTCTTGTAAGGGGCAGAACCAGGGGGCTGGCCACTGTGTTCAAAATAGGAGCTCAGGTCCAGGACGAGGCAGCTCCCACCTGCTTTTGTTAGTGACACCGGAGAAGAAGCTAGGAGAAACTGTGCCTTTTGCATCTTTTCATAGGTAGTAAGCATCCAAGGAACACCAAGAAAGTGGGAACTGCTACACCAGTACCCCAAATATCACCCCGCTGTTTCCGCCATGCTGTGTAGATCTCCACCCGTAGGCACTCGTTCTTTTAGGTTCAGCATTGCCCTCTCCAGAAAGTCATTTAAATTACGTATGTGGAAATATGGGAGAACTATAGGACATGCTTTAAGTTGGCAACCCCAAAGTGTGAAAAAACCATTTTTCAGATCAGTGCCTAATTATTTCTGGGTTATAGGAGACAAAAGCACAAAGGAGAAAATTGTGGATGGAAGACGTACCTTGGCTCAATTTACAGGTTTGTCACAAGCCATGTGCTGTACACAGAAAGCCCTGAGATGTCAGTAAGAGAATCACAAAATGTGTGCATTCCGCCAGGTCTGAGCCAGCAAGTAGAGGCCATTTCTCTGGGTCTTCCTCCTCCTTGCATCCAGAGGAAGAAATCAGATGCCCAGCTGGTTCTCTGGACACAAGGGAGAGAAATCTCCACAAGCACTTACGACACAGTGTAGGGAGTGCGGAGGGTCAGGGGAGGGAGGTGGAGACAGACATCCAAAAAAAAAAAAAAAAAGTCAATAGAAATAAAGGGGAAGTTGAGAGATGAGCTTATGGGGTGTGTAGGGGCATCCTTCAGATGCTTGAAATTTAGACTTTATCCTAAGTGCAGAGGGGAGCTCTTTAGAGATTAAAAGCAGGGGGCTAACGGAATCGGATGTCCATTTGAGGAAGAGGAGAGGCGTCTATTGAACACCTCCTGTAACGCAGAGCCTGCCCTGGGGGTTTAAAGCACGTTGTAAAACTGAGGGGTTTCACTTCTCTCTAAATGAAGAGACTGAGTCTCAGGGAGATGAACCACCTCACTGATGGCACTCTTCTTTCTGCCTTTTCTTATGCCACACTGCTGGTATGTCATTGAAACAGCCTCCCTGGGAAATTTTGCATGGGCAAGCAATTCTCCAGCGCTTTTCAGATGATATGATTTGCAAAGGACAGAGAGAAATCTTGGACTCAACGCTCAGTGTTGAGGTCACTTCTAACAGCTTTCCTTTTCTTGCACATACTTCACCAAAGTGTGCATCTCTTCTCACTGGTGAGAACATCTGCCCATGGTGGAAGAAGGAAGACAGGCAGAAGGAACACACTGAAATGTCCGAGAAGATTCCAAGCAGTTCTCCCAAATACCCACGGGATGTGCTTTCTCCTGGTGGTTTATGAATAATTTTTCAAGAGCACATGTGTGAGTCATCTAAGGAGACAGAACACAAAGTCCCATGGCCTGTTATAGCCTGTCTCGTGGATGTAGGGCACCAAAATCCCTTCAGGGGAATAAGAAACAGCGCCTGCATCAGAAAGGAGTGCCTGAGCTGGCTGCTCTGACTGCCTGGGATTTATCATGGAAGCCTCAGCTTGGGAGGGACTTTAAATCCACAGAATTATTCAGGGTCCCAACAAAGGAGTCCACCACCAGACCCTCCTCCCAGCCCTCCCTTCTCTCCTCCTTCCTTCACTCATTCATTCTGTTGGTCTTTATTCAAACTTATGAAATACCAGCTGTCCTGTTGACCCTGAAAAACTTGGAATGATAAGGTTTTTCTTCAAAAAGATGAAAATCGGAATCAGGTCCACCTGGTTTCCAGCTCTGGGGCACCACTTACCAACCCTGTCACTTTGGGCAAACCATTTCTTTCTGCTCCTACCCAACTTCCTATCCATAAAATAGCAGCAGTAATCCCTACTTGGCAGGTGTTTGTCAAGGATGAAACACTTGATTCAGAAATGTGGTTTTTCCTTCTAATAGCAACGGAAAGATTTTCTAATGAAATGCTTCTTTCTGCCTATGAAGGTTTAGCAATTGAGGGATCCAGTTAGAAACAATGGAGTTTTATCATTGTTATTTATTTATTTATTTATTTATTTATTTATTTATTTATTTATTTATTTATTTTAAGGGCATACTCTTTCGGGCACAAACAGAGAGAGACTTTGAGAGTCTACTGGCCCTCATTTAATGAAGTTTTGACTTTGCTTAAACAGCTTCCCTAAACCTCTCCGTCTCCTGTGTGCTATGAAATGATTCTGTTCTTTGGATTGGATATCGGTATAATCTTACTGTGCACCTACTATGTCCAAAGGATCATTTTCAGCCGTGGGTTGAGGTTGAGACAAATCATTGAACCCCTAGCCTTTAAGTAGCATGCAGTGTCCAGTAAGGACGGGACAAGGATGCTGAAATTGGGAAGGGCAGAAGTTGGCAGAGTGCTGTGATACATAGACGATTGGAGTTGGCATTGGCCTTAGAGGTCTTGGCAGGCACCAGACACGTTCTGACTGACCAGGAAGGTGCCACGTGGACCGGGGTCGGCGAGGTGCCTGGTTTCAGGAGTGAGTCTTCATTTCTTGCTTGCCTCCTGACTTGAAGCCCAGGAACAAGAACGGCTTTGTGGTTTGGGGCTGCTTCCACTGGTTCTCCGCGGAGAGCAGCCTCAGGCCTGCCAACCCACCCCACGGCCCCTCTAGGAAGATTCCTTTGTCTTCGGTCCAAGCCTGACCCACTCACATCTCGTGGTCAGTCTCCACGTCCTCTTTCCCTGCTCTCAGACTCAGGACCAGACTCCTTCCTTCCAGCCCTGTTATCCATTCAGGTTCCCTTAAGACCCCTCTCCATTCTCATTTTTCCTTTTCTTTCTTTCTTCTTTTCCTTTTCTTTCTCTCTCTCTATTTTTTAATTGTTTCTGTTTTAAGTGGGGGCACTGGTGTTTAGCCAGCACAGCCTTTGCTGTGTAATTTAGTTTCATGTTCTGTACCCAAGAAACATGTAAAAAATGTAAACAGCGTTCTCTCTCCGGGGCTGCAGTGCACTTAGGAAGCAATAGTCAGTCAAGCTTGCTGAGCCCGCTGCTCCGGCGGTATTGAATTCTGTCCCCAAAACCACATGTGCTCATTTCTCTATGTCTGAAAGTAAACTTTCTCAAGCCAGGCCCAAAGGATGGGGTTCCAAGGGGAGTTGAGGTTTGGCCATGCACAGGCTTTTGTTTTTGTTTGTGTGTGTGTGTGTGTGTGTGTTTGTTTGTGTTTGTTTTTCAAGCCCCCTATTCCCACCCCCTCCCACCAAGTAGCCTGGATGTGTTAGCTACAGACCCAGACCAAAAAGGGCTTTCCGCTCTCTCTTCCACCCCAGCCGTGGGTTTCTTAAAACTCCCCTCATTTTTCAGCCAGATCCAAGTCCCAGGAGGTCCTGGATACATTTGTGCATGTTCAGTTTTCCAGGGAGGGATGGGCTCCATCAGGCATATGAGAGGTGCCCCTGCTGAGCAGTAAGCTTCCATGCCAGGGCGGTCCCACAGAGACTTCCTGGGCTTCTGCCCACCGTGGACCCATATGTGCAGCTGGTGGAGGGGCATGCTTGGCTGGTGTCTGCATTTCTCTCCATACTGGGATGTAGCACAGTTTGGGGAGAGATCTGGTCTGCTGGCACAATGCTGCTTTCAGGAATGTGGACGCTGCCTGAGATGCCCAGCCCAGGTCTGCAGTGCTGTGTGGGAACAAGGTTCTCTCCGTGGAGAACCAGGGAAAGGGTATCAATTCAGTGCAGTGCGAGGAAGCAGAGAGACTGGGATGCATTGGAGGAACTATGGGCATGAGCCTTATGTCAGAGAAGGCAGAGCTGTTAGGAGCCCAGTTTCCAGAGCAACTTTCCTCGTGAAACCAAGGAACCGTTCGTTTTAATTAATTTCAATTTAAATAGCCACATGGAGATGGTGGGCTTCTGATTGGACAGAGCTGATCTGGAGCATATTACATCCCGGAGCTGCCACTTACAGTCAGGTCTCAGACGAGTTACTCGGCCTTGTCATCTGTAAAGTGGAGAAGGCCAGTGGTAATGATGAGGGTTCCACAAAGAGCACACATGGAGCCCTTGGGGCAGTGCTTGACGTATGGTAACTGCTACCTAAATTCATTCAGCTCAGTCATCGCATTTAAATCCTCATAACCAAGCTGTGTAGTAGGAACTGTGTTCCCATTTCATAGATGCAGAAGCAGAGGTTAACAGAGGGACCTCTGCTCCATGTGGTGGAAAAAGGAGTCAGTCCAATTCTTTGAGGGTCTGTACCAACTGTCCCAATAAATTTTTTTTATTTCGTTTGAGAGATAGAGAGCAAGTGGGGGAGGGGCAGAGAATGAGGGAGAGAGAGAATCCCAAGCAGGCTCCACACTGCCAGCACAGAGCCTGATGCGGGGCTTAAACTCACGAACCATGAGATCACAGCCTGAGCCGAAATCAGCAGTTGGATGCTTAACCGACTGAGCCACCCAGGCGCCCCATTTCCCAATAAATTAAACACACACACACACACACACACACACACACACACACACACACACAGTATTTCTCTCTATTCCAGAGTGAGATATGACATGTTAATCTTTTTGTGAAACAATGTCTTAAATCTTTTAAGTGTGCATATATCCTCACTGGAGGAATTTTGCCCTTGGGGTACAATTTCCAGAATTCACAATAAATATTGGTCTCCGTGATCTCTCACCTGCCAAGCTTTCTCTGTTGTTCCCTGTGGTCTCTAAAATCCAAAGGCCAAACTAGGCAGGGTCTAGCATGACTTTTGCCAGCCCTTCCACACAGCTCCCTGGCTGACAGGTGCACTCCCGGCAGAATGGGCGACCTGCAATCCCCAGACGGGTCTCGGGGTTTCCATTTCTCCTGTCTGCAAGATCCATCATGCACCTGTCCACCTCTTGGAGGCTTAGCTATCTATCCTTCAAGGTCTAGCTGAAATGGCACCTCTTCCATATGGTCACCCACCCAGGTGCAGCCTTCATTCTTCTGGAACCATCCGACGACCCAGAGCACAAGCTGCCTTGTAGTTTGCATTTCCTGTGTCCACAGCTTTTCATAGCAAATGCCCTGTGAGCGGCTAAGGGTTTGGGCTCTGTCGTGTAATGTGTAGGTATTTCCGGTGCCTACCACAGGGTTTGCTGCCCGGAGAGCAATCCTAGGGTGCTGATGGGTTCACTGCTGAACAATGCTGTTGGAAAGAATGTCTGCTGAGTGATGTCTCCTTTAGATTGGCTTAAATGTACAAAGCAGCATATGTAAGTGATTCCCTTGTGTGGCCAGGATACAGTCCCCTGATAAATGCAATAGGGACCATAGTAAACAGGGCTTTCTTAAGTCTCCTGCTTTGTCTCCTCCTCTGCAGATGGGGCACATGCTACCATGTGAGTAGAGGGAATGGGCTTTGAAAGTCCACCCTGGACCCCACCTGAACTTCTCTCTGCTGCTCTGGGCCTCCACGACCCCCCTCTGCGCCCCCATTCCTCCAGAATGTTAGCCACAGAAGCACAGGGGTTTACGTTGTTGTTTCCAAGATGAAAAGGAAGGCCTGGCACATAGTAGGCATGTGGTAAATATTAATGACTAAACCTGTACTTTGTTTTGTTACCAGCTTTGTGCAGAAAGTAGAAAACAGCTTCTGGAAGCTGGGCCACAGTAAAGGCCCTTTTGCCCCTTACTATTCTGGGAGAGATTAGGGTCTCAGTGAGGTCCCTGTGACTAGATTCCTACAGTGGTTGATGGAGACATAAGGCGCTGTCTTCTATCTTCTAGAGGTCTCCCAGTGAGAGGCCCAGCCAAGGAGAGTATGAAAGAGGAAGAGCTAGAAGGGTGGGAGGAAGGACAGGTGGAGAGAGGCGGGAGAGGGAGAGAGGAGGTGGGGAAGATTAAGGGAGGGAGGAAAAGCAGTGCTTAAACAATAATAAATGACAGTAAAGGGGTAACATGATGGCAATGACAGTAGTTGACCACAGTGACAGGAACCGTATGGATAGCAGGCTAGCAGGGTGTTTTCTCCAGGGGCTCTACCCAGAGTCCCTCGCTGTTCTAGCACATTTACACCTGCCCCACCCTGCCCCCGTGAGGCGGCCCCTAACTCACTGGTTTACAGGGGAGTAAATTGAGACTCCCAGAGTAACTTATCCGAGGTTCTGCAGCTGGCCCAGGGATGGGGCAGGGAAAACTAGAATTGGAACCCAAGCCTGTCTTCCTCTACAGCCAAGAAGAAAGAGGTAGGTGGGGATGAGGTAGAGAAATGTTAATTCTGTTCCTAGCATGTAGGGCAGTGTCTGAACACTTGCGTGTGTAAGAGTATTTCTCAGCCTGGTCACAGCCCTCCTGAGTAGGAAGCAGCATCTCATTTTGCAGCAGAGAAGTTTAGCCCTCCCCAAAGGGTTCAAGCTCATGCTGTCAGGAAATGGCAGAAGCTGAGATTCCAGCCCACATTCTCTTGACATTAAGATGTGTGTGACTTCCGCCGCTCAGTGGAAGGTGCAGGGAAGTGGCAGGTGTAGGCATGGTCAGAGAGTTCACACTGTGGGTTCCAGATCCTGCTGCTGTTGTTGGCCAGGGAGCACATCTCAGAACAGCTGCTTCAACACCCTGCTTCTGTGCAGATGTGTGCTGCCTTGGCCAAGGGCGCCACTGGGGGAAAGCATCACTCTGGACAGTCTCCGTCCCTCAGAGGAATGTGCTCATGGGGCGGTGAACACGTAAGTCAGCAGTGTCCATTGGGCACTTGGCGGGCCAAGTCCCCAGTTTGTATGTCACAATCACCAGCGCTACCTCTGATATCTGGAGAGGTAGGATCAGAGAGCAATGTCGCCTTTGTCCTTAAGAATGAGAGCCCATGTGTTTGCTCGAGGGTCAGCAGGACACTGCTAAAAGCATGACAATCCCTGGCCTCTTGTTCCTAGCATAAGTCAGTGCCCTGCATCCTTCGGGGCCCCTTTCTAGGAGAAATCAAGCTCAAGGCAGCCCGGGCAAGCACACTGCCTACTCTTCAAAAGCAAAGAGAAGGGAGCCAATCATTCTGTGGTTTCTGGCCCCTGCTCACCAAGGTTTCAGGAAGGGATCAGGGAACCCTGAGGGCTACAGTGAGTACCCATGGACGGTGCACTCTGTGGGGCCATCTTGGCATCAAGTGGGGTTCTCTGCAGGTCATGTGACTCGGGCTTCATCATGGACATAACTTGGAACATACAGATCTTAATTAGGAAAGCTGGAGAAGAGGAGGAATGGACGGGGAGTGCAGAGGAAAAACAGAAAAGAACCTGGAAACTCCTACTTTTATGAACTTGAGAAAGGCTTGTTCTTTCAGTACACAGATGTTTTTAAGTGAAAAATCACTCCTCTGACCTTTCTTGAATAGGCCAGTGTGGTCAAGACTGCCATTAACCACTGTTCAACTATTCCTAACCAGGGGTTTCGGTGACCAGGCACTGAGCTTGGATGTGGTCAGCGCTTTCCTGGTTAACCCATGAACATCTCAGGGCTCCCAGGGAAGGGCTAAGAAAAGGTCTACGAGATGCCTGTGACACACTGCTTTGGTTTGAGTGGCTCTCAGCTGAATGGTGGAGACTTCCGTGTTTTAGGACTCTGCTCGAGAGTTGGCTGTGTTTTCTAATTCCACTCTAGACCCAGTAGAGAGGGCATTTTAAGGTGGAAGCTAACCAGATTTGTGTTCTCCATCTTTGGTGTGTGATTCTCCACAGGTGGTTTTGGGATGCTGGATTTAGAGCAGACGGCATTCCCTGGCCCTGTTCTAGAGGCCCCGTATCTCAGTATTCTGGGCTAGAACTGGGAGTGTTTCAGTGCTCAGTGGAATTCTCTAGAATGGGCAGTACCTCTGGGTTCTGAAATAAAGATGGGGATGCTTCAGGATTCATATCTGGAGTTAGCAGTGCCTCGGGATTTTCACCTTATGCTGGCAGTATCTCTGCGTTCCGATCTAGCACTTGGGTTGAAGCTAACGGTTCCCTCTTGATCTGATCCACAGTCTATGCCACTTTTATGTATCCTTATCTAGAATTCATGACGTTGTATGAATTCCTTTAGGTACAAATGCTCTTAAAAAAGAGAGATTTGAAAACGCCAAAGGATAGCAATGTGTTTGTTTTTTTTTTTTAAAGCAGTATGCTCAGAACTGTGTTTGCAGCAGGATCCATATCTCTAACTTTGTCCTTCATGCCCCTGCTGTGTCATCATCTGGGAAACTGGGTTTGTCATGGCTTAGCCGTGGCCCCATTTTTCCCCTTCTGTCGCCTCTTCTTCTCCAGCCTCTGCTCTCCAGAGCCCACATGACGTTAAAATTTTGCTTTTCAGACCTGGTGCTCAGGCACAGATTGCCGAGGCAACTTTTTCTTCCATGCCTCTCCCTCAACCTGTGCATACCTCAAACACAGAACCAACCACGCTGTTCTCTGAGTATTTTCCTATAGAATCGTTTACCTTGACCCTCCCGCATGGGTCTGGAAGTGTTTGCAAGAAGGATCTTACCTTTATTGCTTTTTCCTCTGGGATCCATTTTCACCAAGTAGACCATGGGGAATAAGGAAACTGCACATATGTAAGTGCTATGTAAATGAATGAATGAATGAATGAATGAATGAATGAATGAATGAGAGACATAACAAAAAAAATTGTACGTTTGGCTGGAAAAAAATCTTGAGTCTACCCAAAGAAAACTGAGATCTCTGGGAGCCCCCAAACTCCTACCTCTCACCCCTTAAGAATCTCAAGAAGGTCCCACAACCCACTCTCCCAACCCTGTCAGCATCTTACTGTTGGAGGAGGCCCATGTGCCATGAAGTCACCCACGGACCATCTGGCTGGGGATCCCGTGTTCCTCCTCTGCGACGGGAGATTACGTAAGCTGGACAGCAGCCTCCAGATGTTAGCAGTTTCTGCTCATTTTTTTCCCTCCCTTCTCGACAACAATAATAATAATTAAAACAAACATAGGCTTCATCCCCTACCCACACCCCTGAAATTACAAACAGGTGGGCCCAGATGCCCTTCCCCTCCAAAGGCCTCTTGGTCCTTAAGCCCAGCCACTGACCCTCAGAAAGGCCTGCCCTGCACTGAGCCGGACAGCCAGGCCAGCTGCCCTGGGGCTTGGGCCACAGGCCTCAGAAAGGGGACGTGGCCATGTCATGAGAAGTCCCTGTGCTGGGCTTTCTCTCTCCCCGGCTCCCACCCCCAAAGCCTTGGCCTCCAAGTTAAATGGATGTATTTTGGAAGACTAGGTGGCTTAAGAGATTAGTAATGAGATCCCAAGTCTTTCACTGCTGGGTCAGGAGTTCAGAGGCGGGCCCGGGTGACTGGTGAATGGCATAATTACGGAGCCGGGAGCAGGCCTATGGAGGGCCCCGTGTGAAATGAGCCCAGCCAGGGCTTTAAAGGGAGGTGCTGTCAGCAGCACAAAAGCCGACCGCCACATCCGACACTAATCACTCTCCCTTGTTAGAGGATTTACTAGCTGGAGAAGCCCGAGCCCCTGCCCGGTGCCTCCTCAAAACGGGCGTCTGGGTTGGGCACAGCCCCACGCCTGGCCCTCCTGTATGTCAGGTGGGGAGATGCCATTGACCCCTTGGGGTTGCACTATGAGAAGGCACACTTCATACTATAGGAACTGGTGACCAGTGCCGTTTTTTTTTCAGAGCCGCCACTGCTGTGCTGATATTTTCTCCCTCACCCTTGGCCTTAGTTTACCCATCTGAAAATGGGTACGTGTGAATCTCCCTTCCACTGTGACACAGACTGGAGCTAACGGAGGTGGAAGCAGCTGGGGCATCGTCATCACCGCCTCGGGATCACCGTTCACACACTGTGGCCCTCAGTGTCCTCACTTATATCATAGGACAGAGACTTGGAGTAACATGGGCAGGCAGGCGCCAGACCCGGAGCTCACCAGCCGCGACAGGTGTGGCTTCGGCAGGCTCTGTATCTGTAGAGTAAGTGGGGGTGGTGACACCGGCCTCCCAAGCATGTGAGGAGATGCCCTCGAAGCACAGGTGCTGGTTTAAACTTGGCCTTGCCACCTCTTCTGGATGCTCTTTCTCAGGTCTCTTGAGTAAACTTTTCCCTTAGAAGAAGGTTGGGACATCCAATTTCTGTCCCCAAGAGCCATAGAATTGACCGTGAACCATTTCTACTGTAACAAAGGTAAGTTTCCCCACCTGTAAAAGTGTTCAGGTGCTCCAGAACAGGGATGCCTTCCATGAGTTTCTTTGCTCTGTTCCCCCTCGTAAGCCTGGCTTCTTCTCCATGGTCATTTTGATCAGGCCCAGAATTTGTACCCTAAACCCCAGGATTCTAGACACTTGGGGGAGGTGCAGGCCAGAGGATATTAGATCCCTGAGGAGGGTGAAATACCTAATGTGTTAGGAATAGACCTCTGGGGCACTGAGGTGCTAATCACCCCAGAACTGAGCCCCAAGGCTGGAGGGCATCAAACACCAAATTATCTTATCTGGAAGTGTCTCCTGGGTGGAGGCCCCGAGGTCTGCTGCTATTTCCAGAGCTCTGGGTGGGAGGAAGGAGGCATCTCTCCACTCTGCACACCCGCCTTGTACGCAGGAAATGCTTCTTTGCTTGATTATCTGTCCATGCCAAATAATAAATCTCGAAATTGAAAGAAAGGCAGTTCACTCCCTCCCTCCCCTCTATCTCTTTAAGGCAGGCATCAAAGAGGGAAGCTGCTCTGGGGCCTGGGGAAAGTGATAATTGTTTCTAATGGTTGGTAAAGGAAAGCCTGGCTTTCTTCCTTTCTCTCTTTCTCTCTCTCTGCCTGCCTGTCTGTCTGTCTCTGTTTCTGTCTCTTTTTTTTTTTCAGTGTATTAAATGTATAAAAAGGAGGTCCAGAGGAGGGGATTGAAGGTGTGTGTGTGTGTGTGTGTGTGTGTGTGTGTGTGTGTGTGTGTATGCATGCGTGTGCGTGTTTGTGTGTGCTAACCCTTAGTTGCCCATAAAGTTGTCTGTTCAGGACAGTGGGGGGAGTCAGTTTGGAATAAGGGGCATAGGGAGGAGGTCAGGATGGATGTAGAAGTGAGAAGAATCCAGGGGGGATGCGGGTGGGGAACTACTGTGCTGTGCAGCCAGTGGAAGTGGCCCTGAACCTCCAATCTGGACGTTTGGCTTTTCAGTGTCCATATATGCATTAATTCTGATAAGGCATGTGAAACACCTGTTAGAATGCCTGATACAGGTTTTCTCCACTACCCGAAAGCAGGGTGCTCGCGTGACGCCTTCCGTAAGCCAAAATGGCATAAGGCAGAGAAGTAATTGCCATTCATTTATACGAAAAAAAAGTTGGAGTGTTCCCAGACCCCCAAAATAATCTCTCTTAGGCTTTCCTGATACCTTAGGACACATCTTGCTAATGGATGCACAAAATACATGGAGATAAAGCGCAGATGCTCAGCAGTACAGGTCAGAGCTCTGGTGGCTGAGGCTGAGATGCCCAGTGTAATGGGTGGGGTGGCTCTCGCCACTTGGGGTCTGCACTGCCTCTGTAAGACTCGCTGCAAAACCAACACGAATGCTGTTTTTGCTTTCCACCTTTTTTTTTTTTTTTTGTACAAACAAAAATCCTCTTCGGGTTTCTTTTAGGTGGCGAAAACAGGAACTAATTCAGGCCTTCCGTGAAAGCAAAGTGGTGCAGTGGACTTTTGGAAAAGCAGGGGATATACTTGTATGTAGTGAAGGATCAATAACATCGTTACGGTTGGCAGTTGATTTTTTGAGGCAACTGGTCTTTGCTTAGTGCTTAGCTTAGGCCTTTCACTGCTCTTCATGCTGGAGATGTAGTAAGCAAGTGCCCATTCTTGCCCTCAGTGAGCTAACAACCAAGTTCAAAGATTGCAAACAGGTTCGCCTCCCGGGCCAATCCCAACCAGTTGTGAGCGGCTTGCCATAGTGTTTTTGGTGAAGGTGCTTTCTGTGGTCTACATTCGGGGTAAGCGCAGGCACCATTCAATTAACGGTGTCTGTCCAGAGCAAGTGGTTGGGGAGCAGCAGCACTGATGCCACACGTTTGCCTCAACTGGTCTAGCAGTGTCAAGGGCCATGGCACTCATTGTTAGCCGTCAGCCTGTTTCTCATCTGGGAAGTAGGGGTAATACTCATTCCTTTCTCATAGGGTGGTTTTAAGGATTAAATAAAACCACAGAATCAAACAAGCTCTGCTGTACATGAGAGAATGTGCCTCCAATACCATTTATTATTGTTATCAGCATATTTGTTACACATCGACTGCCTGTGAGCCTGGGTGGTGGACAGGTCTGACCTTTCGGTGCCCACAAATGAACCTTAGGCCTCCTAGGACCTTCCCTGCACCACATGGTTATTACCATCTCCACACACGGGGGGGCTTCTGGATCAAATACATCACCCCTGAACCACGTGTATAGCCTTGGAAAAGCCAAGAACTGAGATTCAGTATAGGAGGTATTCACTGAGCTGTGCTCAGTGCCCTGCATTAGACACCAGTGGAGAGGACAGCTAAATCAGGCATGAACGCTGTCCTCCGGACTCAAGAATGGAGATAGGTGGACAGACAAGAAACCATGAAAGGTATGACCAGAAGCTATTGGAGAAGTCTCCACCCGTGGGGTAAGAAGGATGTGAACCTTGAGTAAGACCACTCGGCTTTGACTCCTAAGCTGTGGGGAAGTGCCCAATGCCTTCCAAACCTTGGAGTCCTTATCTCTAAAATGGGGAGAAAAATGCTTATTCCTCACAGTTATGATGCAGGCCAGGCGAGATGATGCCTAGGCAGCTCCCGTACTGTAGACTGTAAGAGTCGGTGCCCTGTCCCTCCTCAACGGGGACCCTGAGGAGGGAGCAGCATGGGCTGTACGGGAGAGCTATGCCAGCTTTACAGAGATGGCTTTATTGCACCTGGCCCACTTGGTGTCGTGGTCCCATGGCCCGACTTGTGGCCTCCCCACCGGCTTGCTCTCCTACAATTTTCATATCAAGGAACCCAGCCCCTCTTACAGCCTTGCAGTTCTTGGGGAAATAACTTGGCATTGGATCTGCAAGCCTGAGGTTAAAATGTGGCCTAAGTAGAAATATTTGGAAACAGTGCCTGGTGTGTGTGTGTGTGTGTGTGTGTGTGTGTGTGCGCGCGTGCGTGCATGCACTTGTGCATTTATGTGTATTGTTAGTGTCAGCATGCACCCCATGCTCCCCCTCCCTATTTCTTTTCCTCTCTTTTTCTATGAGACCCATTCCCAGGTCCCTTTGGGTTGAAAGAGGAAATTGGAGAGGACGGGCCAGAGATTTGAAGAGCACTTCCTCCCTCCTGTGATTGACAAAAGGGCATGTAAATCTGTAAAAGCGAAATTCAATAGAAACCTCATGGCATCTCCCCTGTGTGGGAAAATACCAGAACTCCTGCTCCCCCTGTTCTCCCTCTGTCTCCCTGCCTTTGTGTACGACGTGTGTGGGTGGAAGATAAACTGGATTTAAAAAACCCTTTGAAAGCAAGACATCGTTAACTCCTCTAATTGAAAGCAGTCTTCGGCAAAGGAGGGGTTTGGAGGCGGGTGCTGGATGGACTGGCTGGTAGTGCATGGAGTGGACAAGAGCCGCCAAGTCCCGGGGCCACAGAGGCTCTGTGTCTGTCAGGCCAGGCAACCCCAGTCACCACCACACATGCTGGCCCATCCCAGAGGAGCTTACAGCCAGTGTCTCGCCTCTCCACTGGGCTCTGTTCCCCATCCCTCTGTCAGATGTGACGGCTGGACTCAGATCTCTGAGGACACCCCCAGTACAAACATCCAACGATCTCAAAGCTTGGTGGGGGGCAGGGGGGAATAACCAGCTCTTTTGTAGCATGCATGAAAAGAAAAGAAAAAGAAAACAGAAAACACATTGCTGGAATGGCTGCAATAAATGTTTATGTTACCCCTCTGGTCGTCTTAGAAATGTGGCTGTGAAATTAGCCTTCTACCTCAGAGTACCAGAGACACGGGGTCTAGGAGTTGGCTCAGGGGCCGACAGAACAAGCCCACTTCATTACAGAGACAACACTCATTCCAGCAACATTCACTGGGAAGAGGCTGGGAGTGAAAAGCTGGCAGAATGTCAGAACTGAAAAGCCTTTTTCGGATTCATCTTACCCTGTCCTTCTGCACGTGGGAAGGATGGGTATCAGAGGAAGTAAAGAACTGGGTCACCTCGAGTAGGCAAGACTCTGGCCTGGCAACCCAGGGCTCTTGTGACCCTCATCGCCTGCCTCAGGGCAGTTTTGGGCTGCTGAAGCAACTTCTATTCAGGAGAAATCCCAAGTCCATCCTCCACGACAACCCTGAGAGATGGGCAGGTGTGCCCTTTACAAGTTAGCATCTCCCATGAAGAGTGTGGGCCAACTTTGTGCCTTAGAATTGAATCCTGGTTGCATTCACAAGGGTGTGACCTCAGGCAAAGTACAGAGCCTCGATTCCTCATTTATAAAATGTGTGTAATCATAGTACCTACCTCTCAGAGTTGTCATGAGGCCTGCACACTTTAGTACACACAGAATCCTTAACAAAACACCCAGCCTAGGACAGGCACTCAGTAGCTGTTCCCGCTGCTGCTGCTGCTGCTGTTCCTGAGGCATTACTGTGCCCTGGTGCTGGGTGATCTGCTAAGATTTCTGTGAGCATGAATAAAGCATGGTTCTCACCTTGGAAGTCTTCCGAGTTTAAAAGGAGAAGACTGGGCTCCAAATAACTATAATCCAACCTGACAAGCTCTGTAACCGAGGTATATATAAAGAACTATATGGACACAAGAGAGAGCAATTAATTCTGCCTGGGGGGTGAGCAAAGGCTTTCAGAGGAGGGGTGACATTTGAGACTGGCTTTGAAGTGTGTGTAGTATTTCACAAAATGGGCAGCTAGTGCCGTGGAGGGGGGTGGGGGTGCAGGGAGAAGTCTGGGCACAAGCATCATGGCGGCAGAGTCCAGGGCATGGGAGAGAAAGAGTCACTCAGGGAGAAGGGAGCACCACTGAGCATGTGGGTGGTGGCCCACCTGCTGTGTGGGGAGGGGAGAAAGAGAGCAGCTGGCAGTGAAGGCGGTGACATGGCTGAAACCTGCTCCCCATGGCCTTTGCCAGCTCTGTCGAGGGAGCTCCGCATCCTGTGGTCCACGGGCAGCCATGGGGGTGATGATCAGCAGGGCAAGAGGATTAGTTCTTCCCTTCGGCAAGTTAACTATGGGGACCGTGGATAAGGGAGAGCATGTGGAGCAGCTGGAGGCAAAGAGAGTGGTAACGGGTGCCTTCTCTATCAGAGGAAGGGGAGGTTTTGACCAAGACAAGCACCAGGTGTGGTGCTTTGTGATTGAGGACACAGGACACCGAACCTGAGGGATGAGAGTCTGACTTCTGGCGGTCCTACACAACTAGATATGATCTTGAAGGACTTATATACAGCTTCTGTGCCTCATTTCCTCATCAGAGAAATGGGACAATTTTTCCAACCTCACAGAGGATAACTGGTATTGTGGATTAAATGATATTGGGGCCATGAGACCCTTGGTGGATGTTATTACTGTGTGTGTCCTTAAGCTCCTCGGGTATCTAGGGGTCATTCAGTACAACAACCACATTTCACAGTTGGGGAAACTGAGGGTGGGAGAGATGTCCAGCTAGTAAGTGACACAGCCAGAACGGACCCAGGTCTCCTATTTCCCATGGGTGCTGTTTGATGTAAGTGCAGACAACTATGAAGGTGATGTGGAGTCTAAGTTATCATGTTCAAGATGAGAGGTCTCACTTAAGGCCAAGGGGGAAGGGGGTCTCATGCCCCTCAGTTCCTTCAGGTGTTAAGATGAGATTGGGGGACAGTGGCTGCTCAGCTTCCATCAAAGACCTAAGGCTGGCCTTTTCCTGGGGAAAAGAGTGTTGTGGGCTCCAGCATTCATGCCTGCTCTTTCTGCCATGAATTCTTGGGGCAGAGGGAGACATCTCACTAGAGATGGTTCTACGCAAAAGACTTGGGCTTGCGAGTCTGAGCCCCATGTTGGGGTGGACAGATTACTAAAATAAATAAACTTAAAATAAATGTAGGATTGAGAGGGTACGGAATGTAGGTGAGGAAAAACCATCAGTTCTGGAAGCCAGAAAACTCTGCATTTTCATAATAATTCTGCCACTTACTTACTATGTTATATTGTGCAAGACAACCTACTCCTTCCTTGACCACTGTGGGAAGAATAGTCTCAGTAGATAATTCTCCAATTCCTTCGAACTCTAGAAATCTGAATAAGACAGCTTATAGACGTTGCTCATTAGAGGAAGAAGGAGGGGGAAGTGTAGCCAGACATCTCCTCCTGGCTGTGGTAAAGAGCTGTCCAAAGGCAAATTGGGCATGCCTATAAATGAGAGTGAGTTCTCTGTCCCTGAAGTAATCAATAAGATGCTAGGTAATCCCTTCTCCGACCCTGAGGATACTAAGGGAGAGGATACTAAGGGGCTTGTCAGCCCAACCACATATGCTCTTTGCCTAGCACCATTAAAATGAATTTCTCTCCCCCTGACGTTCACTGGCTCATTTGTTTATTACTGTAGTCATCTATCCATCCATTCATTCATTCATTCATTCATTCAATGAATATCAGCATTTTGGCCGGTCAAAATATTATTGTGTCTCATTTTATTATGATAAAAACAGTTAACAAGAGATCTACCTTCTTAACAAATTTTTGTGTGTACAATAACTAAGGTATTGTTGACTACAGGTACAGCAGATTTCTAGAACTTAGTCATCTGGAATACCTGAAACTTGATGTCTGCCGATTAGCAACTACCTTTTCCCCCTCCCCCAGCCCTTGGCAACCACTATTCCACTCATTGGTTCTATGAGTTCGACTACTTTAGATACCTCATAGAAGGGGAATCATGCAGTATTTGCCCTTTTGTGACTGCCTTCTTTCTCTTAACACGATCTTCTCAAGGTTCATCTGTACTGTCAGTAATGGTAGGGTTTCCTTCCCTTTTTAAAGGCTGAGTAATATTCCATTCTATGGATAGATCGTGTTTTGTTTATCCATTTACTGTTTGTTTCCACATCTTGGTGATTATGGATAATGCTGCAGCGTACATGGGAGTGGGGAAGGCAGAAAGGTTCCTCTTCATCCGTCTAGGGAAACCTGAAGCCTAGAGGCTGCCCTTGTTTTTAGAGTCCCCTCATGGTATTCTACAAGGTGGAGTGATACCAGCACGGTAGGCTAAAATGTTGCTATGTTCGGCACCACCACCCCCACCCCCCCCCACCCCGACAGTTCTGGGTAGGGTCATCAGAAGGCCTTGTGTGTGGTATGTGTGCCAGATTGGATAATTTGAGGGACAAGAATGACTGGCATGAGAGGTACAGAGTGGGATGCGGGGTGGGGGGGTCAGTTGGGAGAGATGGGAAGGTCACTGGAGCTGAGCCAGGGACACTGGAAATGATGAGCGAGGAGGAACTAACTCAGTTCCTGGGGCAGCTTGGGGAGCTTGAGTCCCCATGCAGTGTGAGATGTAATTCTCCTGCTTGTTCGCCCATGAACATTCAGTAAAATCTACATTGCTCAGGAATGCGTCATGAAGTCAGACTTGCTTTTGTTGGGAGATGCGAAGAAATGGGTGGATGAAAACAGAGCATCCCTATAAAACCAGTCTCCTTGGGATCACCCTTGTATCCCTAGTGACCACCCTTGTGGCCAAGGGCAAGGCTATTGTCTCACGGGGATGTGGAGCGCAGTGTGCTGCACAGTCTGAATAAGTGGGGGCCGAGTGAAAAGAATTGACAAGGTCTATAAAAGCAGGAGGCTTGTGACTGTTTGCTTTACCTTTCCCCTGCAGCCTTCCCTCCCCTGCCCTTGCCTCCCCAGGAACATAGATGGTTTTAAGATCAACTGGGGCTTTGGGCAAAGGTTCAGCTGGATTTGTTTGTTCCTCCCTGATCCGCTTTGACTGTCCCTGGTCAGGATCGCAGCCAGCTTGAAACAAACACAAACTAAATAGGAAAACAGGAGAATAAAATAACAGCAGTGTGTACCTCTAAAGCCCTGTCTGGTGCTGATAGAGCTGATGAGATAAGAGGAAAATGTATTTAAGCAATAAGAGGGCTTTGTTCCTGTTGAAGACTTCCCTGACCGTGAATGTTTTAGATGCAGAGATAAGTCCCCCCACCCCCCGCTGCCCCCAACTGTAGCACTCCAGAGATGTGCCCCACCACACTCTGCTGGGGACAGGCGGCTCAGAACACAAGGGGAAGGAATTCCAAAATGATACATGTCGAATTGCTGGCCTGGATTTCAAATGCCGTAGATAGTTTATGCAAAGTCTCGCACTGTTGTAAAATGTAACACAATCCACTGGCAGATCTGCCTAAGCTAGGTCCCAGTTGTTTTTGAGAAACATAAATAAACTTGAAGATGTCTTCCAGCCTGTTAAAGTGACCATTTTGCCCATAGTCTCCTTGGTATTAGGCTTCTAGAGATTTGAATAACAGAAGCCGATGAGATGGTTGATGTTTGGCATACTCTCTCCTCTCCTTAAGATGTTTCCTGTGACATTTGGCAAAACCATACTGTATGCCCAGGACCTACTGGCTTCTTGGGGGGGGGGGAGGGAAACTTTGGCAATAAATGAGTTTCAACACTCTTCAATGTTCTTAAAGCAGTAAAGACCTTTTCTTAAAGGAAACATTACAAGGCAGCTTGATACATAAGACAGAGGAGTGGAGATGCTACAGGTGGAGCAGCAGAGGGGCAGAAAGGGGGCAGATCTCACATCCTGACCCCCAGGCTGGCACCTCCAAGGAACCCTGTGAATCCACAAGTGACACCTTGAAAACCTGTGACTCAATCCAACATTCAAATATGTAAGATAAACCAGGGTCTCCTTAATTGAGGCCAGTATGCCACCGCACATCACTCTCCGGGTGACTTCTCCACGATTCTCCAAACTTGATTAAGTGACTTATCTTCCTCTCTTTGGGGTTTCAGGAATGAATTGATGAAGATGTTAGCAGGAAGGGAAACTGGATGAAGGATACGTTTGGACTCTGTGTGACCTTTGCAACTTTTCTGTAGATATAAAATTCCTCCAACCCAAAAACTCATTTAAAAAAAACCCAAAGCATTGATGATTGCAATTGTAAATTGCAGACAGTCACACATCAAGTATTTTATCTTGACTTTGACTAGTGAATTTGATGTATGACTTTTCTACGACCTGTTTAATTCTTCTGTACTCATCTATAGGAATCTCTGGGCAATATATGGTTTTGCCTTGTGTGATTTTTCTTTAAGTTTATTTTGAGAGAGACAGAGTGTGAGTGGGGTGGGGGGGGGCAGAAAGAGAGGGAAAGACAGAGAATCTCAGGCAGGCTCTGCGCTGGCAGCACAGAGCCCATGTGGGGCTCGAACTCACGAAAACTGTGAGATCATGATCTGAGCCAAAACCCAGAGTTGGACGCTTAACCATCTGAGCCACCCAGCTGTCCCTCGCTTTGTGTGATTTTTATAAATGGCATCATATTGTACTTGTCCATTTACACTTCGTTCCTTTTTTTTTTAAAGTTTATTTATTTTGAGAGAGAGAGAGAGAGAAAGGGAGGGGCAGAGAGGGAGACAGAGAATCCCAAGCAGGCTCTGCTCTGTCAGCGCAGAGCCCCACATGGGGCTTGAACCCACAAACTGTGAGATCATGCCCTGAGCCAAAACCAAGGGTCAGTCATTTAACTGACCGAGCCACGCAGCCACCCCCATTCCTTTCTTTTTATTTTAACTCAATATTATGCTTCTTGCAATCTCTCCATTGCTCTCTTGAACTTAGGAGTAGGGCTTCCATTTTGAGTGGCCAGGACCCATACCAGACCTGTTGTTGAATATTTCTAGTATCATCCCTGTGTATGAATCTAATTCAGGCCTCTTAGTAGTCTTTTGCTGTATAAAAATATGTCACGTGAATATTTCTTGTTTGATGCATCACTTCCCCAACAGATAACATATAAACTATTCCCAGTCTTTTGCTACTACAGATATTGCTGGGATAGATATCCTTGATCCTTATATATAGTTTTTCTTATTCCCCTCTTTTTTGTTGTACGTGTATTATTGTTTACTATGATCGATACTATCTTTTTTTTTTTTTTTTTTCCATAGCTTCTAAGAGCCTTAGCGTCTGCTAGGTCAGCCTTTTTTTGCAGATAAGTCCTCTGAGCCCTGCATGCATGGAATGACAGACCCAAATCCACAGGGGAGTTTTGAGAGAGGAACCACATTAGAGGTCAGAGGAAAAACACAAATGTGGGATGGCCTTCTGCAAGAGGCCTGAGCCATCTCACGAACAATTCTGTTGCCCCTACCCTTTTGCATCATAGAACTCTTCTGTTTTCTACTTCACAGTTGTGTGTGCCTACGTGATAGCTATGTGCACATGTTGCCAACTGTGAGCCCCTCAGCATCTGTCTTGTCCTGGAGTGCTTGGCACGTAGCAGTTTCCCGATAAATATGACTAGAATCAATGAATGAACCAATGAATGAAATCATATTGGAATACACAAGAAACTCCTAAGTCTGAAGAATCCTACTTGTCTGTATTTGCTTTGTGTTTTTTTTTAACCACCATTTGTTACATATGTCATTGAGAATGTGGGGGGAATGGCCACTGGAGGATAGGCCCATACTGTCAGAGTCTTTTCTTTATCCTTAATACAGCTCTGAACACTACTTACAGATTTGTTCTAAGTTGGTCGGCTTGGTATTCAAGACTGTGAGATCCAACCCCTTGTCCTGCCTTTTCTGCCATTTTGCTCAAGCTCTAAGAACACCAGGCAACTTACCACAGCCTAAGCATTCTGGGTTTCTGCTTTCCTCCAAGCCTTTGTTCCTGCTCCCTGTATCTGCCATACCCTTCCCCTGTGTCTATTCTTTAAGACCCAACTCAGATGTCAACTCCTGCAGGATTTGTCCCCGTGAGAATGTCCTTGTTGCGTCTCCCACCAAACATGTTATCTGCTGTTTCCTTCACAGTGTTGAGATTCCCTGCTCTACATTAGGACGTGGGCTCCTGGAACGGATGACCCCCTTCTGTGCATCCCCGTTTCTTCCTGTGGTGCTAAGAAAAAAATAGATGGATAGGAAACACGTATCAAATTGAACTTAATCCAACCTCTCAGACCCTTGAAAACATTTTTTTCTTTATCTTTTTTCAGGTGTGTCGAACCAAGGTGATAGATCTCAGTGAAGGCATTTCCCAGCATGCCTGGTACCCTTGTACCATCAGCTACCCATACTCCCAGCTGGCTCAGACCACTTTCTGGCTCCGGGTAAGCCAAAGCTTGAAGAGCCTTAGAATCTCCAGCAGTGACCACCCCCCTCCCCCAGGAAGCACCAACTCCTGTGACCCTTTCTCAAGATGGTTTGTCTACTCACTGAGGGTGTTAATGATAAGGACAAGGAACAAAACACTTAGCAGTAGGATGCTTCCTGAAATAGAATCCCTTCATTGCTCATGGAGTGCCCCTAGTCATTCTTGTTTTGACAAAGATTTTGGATAAGTTTTCTATGCCTGGAACCTTCTGTTCATTGTTCAATGCCTTTTAAGATTGTCTTCTCCTCCTTGAAGTCTTAGCTGATCCCCACAGAGAGAAGTGACTGTTCTCTCCCTTCTGGTCCTGTACATGTTTGGTCATCATTTGGATGGCACTTGTCACATTGTATTATATTGCTGTCTTTGGGGCCATCTTCCTGACTAGGGATTATGGTGACTTTTGGTTTGCACACTACTGACCTACTTTGAGCTCCATAGTCTGCAGAAAAGCAAGGGCTGTGTCTTAGCTTTGTCTCAGAGGCTAGCATGGAGAAATGACAAATGATATACCTCTTTTGTGCTTTTAGTCTGTGCCACTTTGTTCCCATGATCTTATCGGAGCCTCACAATCATCCTGTGATACAGTTATTTACTTGATACATCACTTAGAGGTGAGGGAATTAGGGCCCAGAGAGGCAGAGCTACCACTCACGGTCACACAGCTCAGCAAGAGCAGAACCCGGATGGAACAGAGTTTCTGACCTCAGAGCCTGTGCTCTTCACTGTGAGGTTCTCTGCCCCACAATGAGTGTCCCAGTCCCTGAAATGGAAGATTCTCCTTGAAACCCCTGCCCCACGGCTGCTTCCCTACCATGTGCCTGAGCTCACGAGGGACCCTCCCATGTCTCCTGCATTTCAGGCATACTTTTCTCAGCCAATGGTTGCTGCTGCTGTCATTGTCCACCTGGTGACTGATGGGACATACTATGGGGACCAGAAGCAGGAGACCATCAGCGTCCAGCTGTTTGACACCAAAGACCAGAGCCACGATCTGGGTGAGCATGTTCTCAGGCATGTTGCCCTTGGTACCACATCTGCCCAGGGGTCGTCTGGGGGGCAGCTGAGAACTCGTTCTTCCTTCCCCTTTCCTCTTTCTTGCTTCTCTGTTTGGCATTCTGGTTGCCCTCCAAATCAGGAGGCTTTTGTGTATCCAGAGAATCCTAGATCTGGCAGATATGGGCATAAGGGGCCACTGCCAAAGTCTTCCCTTCAACAGCTCCCTTTGACAAGGCACCTTTAACCTTAGGCACCCCATGTGATCCTCAAGAGACCCTGGGAAGGAGACTGAACAAAGGCCATTCCTCCAGGTGTCAGTCCCTGAGACCCAGAGAGGGTCACATGGCAGCGACCAGGAAGAGTGGAGAAGCCAGGTGTTTGGAATTGTAGCCATGGCTCTTTACCCTGTAGCTGGAGGTGTCCCTTAGTGCCTGACAATGGCAGCCATGTCTCCAGCACAACCAGCCGTGCTCCCTGTAGAAGCAGGAATAAGACAAGGTCCGTGTCAGGAGTGGGAAGGCAGAAGAGTCAGGTCCTACCTGCTGAGCAGCTGTGGGAGAACTGGGACCAGCACTGTCAAGTTGTCACATGCACACCCCTCTGCACACCCACGCATGCATGGTGCACGGGACACAGCCCCAGCTCCGGAGCTGACAGCCTAGGCTTGACTCCCGTCCCTCCGCTCACACAGCGCAGGAAGATGAACGCTTTTCTTGACCTCCGAGCACCTCATCTGGCATCTTACTTTCCTCTTAGGCACAGTAGGGACCACGGTGCTACTTTATCATGACAGTGAAATCACGAGATGTTAAATGAGACTGTGCCCCACACAGGAGCTGGCACTGGGAATGTCCTCTTATCCCCTCCCACATTTCCAGTTTACCTCTGGGCAGCCTCACCAGGTGTTTGGAATTCTAGGCTGGCCTAGAAGGTCGGGCTTCAAACCCCTGCCTGCACCGTTCTGCAGGGAGCTCATTTCAAAGACCTGTATGAAGCCAGCAGGCAAGGGGTCATTGCAAGGTCAAGCAGAAGCCAAGGGGGCAGGGAGAGTTTTTGTTTTGTTTTTATGTTTATTTATTTAGTTAGTTTTAGAGGCAAAGGGGGGACATATTAATAGGAAGGAGAAAGAAAACCCCTCTGGACTTATCCGGATGCCTGAGAAATTTCCCTAAGTGAGAAGCAAATATTTTCATAGCTGTCCTGGCATTGCTAAGGGCTCTGAGGAGTGGGGAAAGCCCAGTCCACAGAAGCTGCTTCATGTCTGAGGTTTGCACGTGTCCCTGTCCCTCCCTGTAGTGTCCCCTGTCCTCAGCATCCTGCTACCCGCCGCACCCCCCCCCCCCCTCCATGGAGCGCTTGTCATTCTGAGTGACCACAGCAGGGGCCCTTCTGGATTGGGAGCTAAACATCCCAACAGAGCAGGCCTGCCGGGATGTGCCTAGAATCATCCTTGATTTTAGAGGCAGAAACTGAGTTTGAGGAGCTTGCTGGAGTCCCATCATTAGGATGTGATAGTCCCCTCAGAGGCAGGTTAAACCATGATTGGAACCAAGGTCCATTGGACACCAAAGCCAGTGTCTGCTTTTCCAACTCCATCCCACCCCATTGCCCCCTTCTGTCTTCTGTGTGTGCCCTTTCTCCCTGCCCCTCTCCCTTTCTTCTCAAAGCCTGGGGACCTGCTCCCTGTTCTAGAATGAACGGAGAGCTGAAGCAAGCTTGGGTTCGATGTAGACTTTACCCTGCTGGCTGCTCCGTGTGCCCCTGGAAAACCACCTTCTGCCCTCGCTTCTCAGTCTTACTCTGCTGAATCAGTGCAGAGGTCCCTACCTCACAGGGCTGCTCCCCGGTTCCTGGATTAAACATGAGAGCAGGCTTCTTACTCTGGAAAGAGCATGTTGCTGTGAATTATTTCCACCATCTTTATGGCGGATGGGGAAGGCAGCCTGAAAACTAGCAACTCAGACCATCCAGCCCTCATGCAGTGTGGGAGGGTGGTCAGGGCCAGCGATGCTAGTCTGAGAGGTGGCCATTGGGGGAGGGAGAGAGGCTGTGGGCGCTAGGTGACAAGAAAGCTTAGGGGGCAGGGAGGCAAAGGGATTGGAAAGATTTGGAACCAAGAGAAAAAGGCAGACAAAGAAACTTTCAATCAAACTCAAAATCCCCACTGGCCACCCAATGGTGCTTTTGTGCAGTGACATGAAAGGGTCTGGGGGCTTCGGGAAGGGCCCGTTGGGGAGGGCGTGACTGGCCTTGAGTAATGAGCCTGGCCCCTCGGCCCTCTGTCTCTCCTGACAGGCCTCCATGTCCTGAGCTGCAGGAACAATCCCCTGATTATCCCTGTGGTGCATGACCTCAGCCAGCCCTTCTACCACAGCCAGGCGGTCCGTGTGAGCTTCAGTTCACCCCTGGTCGCCATCTCGGGGGTGGCCCTCCGCTCCTTCGACAACTTTGACCCCGTCACCCTGAGCAGCTGCCAGAGAGGGGAGACCTACAGCCCTGCCGAGCAGAGGTAAGGGACCCTGGGTCTGATCGCCCTGGGCCGTTTTGTAGCCAGAAGCAGATGGGCGCCTTCTGGAACTGCCTAGATGCGTGTGTTGCTATAAAAAGTCTGCGTGTTTCTCCCTTCTCCATCCTCTGGCCTCTGGCTGGCTCTGCCTGTGGGCCTGGGAGGCCTGCGCGTCTCCGGATTCCAGGGGTGAGGGAGGGAAGCAGGAATGGGCGGTGGAAAGACCCCCTCACCTGGCTCGCAGGCCTGGCGCTGACAGTGGCCTGCTTGCATGGTGCACATCGCGTTCCCTCTCTGGGCCTCAGCATCCGCATTTGAACAAAGAAAAGACAGGTGGATTAGCTCTCTTCCAGCTCTGAAATACTGGAATATTTAGGCGGATGGAGGGAGACTGCTGTTTGCTTCATCCCAGCTTACTGTGTGTTTCAGTGATGGGGAAATCTCTCCACCTTCCCCAACTAGCCCCTGAGTGGTCTAGTGGTCCGACGAGAAGAGAGCATGGTGTTTTCCTGGAAAGAATATGAGCTTTGGTGATACTCTGACCTGGGCTTGAACGTTCCCCTTCTTGCCTGTGTGCCCATGACAAGTCACTTCACTTTTCTGAGTCTTCCTTTCCTATTTTGGAATAAATGGAGGATGATATCTACCCCACCGGGTGGTCATGAAGGCTGAATGGTGCGCCGTAGATGAAAGTCCTCTTGTAGACCGTTAGGCACTGTGCAAGGCTGATGTATTAATACAGAATATTTATGGCCACTTTCTGATCTGACAGTGGGGCTTCTCTGCATGAAATTCTTCTAGCTGGAAGAAGCCCTGGAGATCATCGGGTACATCTGGAGTGTCTCAAACGCCCGTGTTACCCTCTAGGATTCCAGGGCCCCGAAAGGGGAAGGGTGGGTCCAGGCTCACACAGCACCTCTCACGTTTGTTTAATGAGATCCAGAAGGAGACAGTACGACAGGGGGAGTCCCAGTGGGCTCCCCCAGAGTGAGATGCTCTGAAAGGCAATCCAGTCCAGCCCTGTATACCTGGGAGCAAGGAGAGGAAAGCGGGGGGGGGGGGGGGGGAGGGAGGGTGGTGGCCACTGCCTTTCCCACGCCCTTGCCACCACAGGGGACACAAAAGGTGGTTGCAAAACCCACATTGTTTTGCACCCACTGTCTCTAGCTTCTGTTGTGCAAAATCTGTCGCAATCATTCGGAGGCAAAAGAGCTCCTTAAATATCACCCACTGTTATATTTCACACTAAAAGGGCTTTTTCATCCCTGGCTCTGTAGACTATAAAAATAAGTTAATTCTCAGAACCCAGGGAAACAATGTCGATGGGAAATGCAAATCCATTAGACCTTTTCTGCAATGCTTTCCCATCCTTAACCAGCCACCGGGACCATGGGCAAGTTGACTGAGGCCAACAACTGGCTTCTTTGAATTCTTAATTAGCAGTTCCTGTGTCCGAAGTAAACAGTTACAAGTGTTTAACCTCCGAAACAAATCAACTGTTTAATATCTGTTGAGTTCTTGGACTCGTGACTGAGAAGCACTGAGCGGGGACAAAGCGTTGCCCCGTCTCTGACCGGTTGTACGACTGTGAGCCAGTCATACCATTCTCTGGGCCTCAGTTTCCCCATCCATGGGATGATGGTGATGAATCGAATGTTCTCTGTGGTTCTTTCCAATTCAAACAGTCTGTAGTTCCCAAGAATGGGGAGGGGTGAGATGCAGGGGAAAGGAAGCAACATGTGTTTCGTTATCTTATTTCATTATTTTATTTCGTTATCACACTTGTCCTGCGAGGTGTGGACAGAGAGGGTGAGTCAAGGCGGTCCAGGCAGTAGGAGGCAAAATCCTGCTTCGTGTGCCCCGAAAAGCCACCAGAACCAAGCGCTCAACAGAGCCAAGCACGTCTAGGAGACGAGAGGACTTGTCAGGAACGCTCATGTGTGAGCGTTTCGTGACAAGAACCACGGGACGTGAGCGAGCTGGGGCTCTGAGGGTCTCAGCGGCTCAGCCCTGAGCGCGGACCTGGCTAAGATGGGCGGAGCCCCCAGTGCCAAGGCCAGGGGTGCTGGGACACCCCCCCACACCCCGCACCCGAGTGCTCTGAGGGGGCGAGAGGGGTTGGAGAAGGAGGCAGCTGCCCCTGGAGAGCTGAAGAGGCATTTACCCAAATAGCCAGGACCGCATAAATGTGCCTGAAAACAAACAAACTGAGAGGGAAGAAAAGAAATAAGCAACAACTGTAAAAAACCGTGGGATGTTTTTCTCCATTCTCAGAACACCAAGGTAAATAGCATCACTTTTTATAGCACACAGTTCAGCTGGCTCTAGTAGAAACGGCCTGCTGACTCTCAGCTGGTTCCCAGGTAGTGAAAGGGGCCGTTCTGGCCTCCCGGCCTCCAGCCCTCCACCCCTCCCTCGTCCCCACCCCACGGATTCTCTTTCTTGCTGTCTCCCCTCCCTCTCCGCCCACTCTGCCTCCTCTCCCACCCTCTCCCTCCTCATTTTCCTTCTCTTCTCCCGAGAGCGGCATGATATCTAGCGGGCTGCCCTGGGAGAAGCGTCACCACAGCAAAATCCATTCGGGCGGGTGCTCTGACCTAGATTCAAGGGTCTCCAGTCCCGGTGCAGCACTCGGAATAAATTCAGAGGCCCAAGGAAACAGGATCAGCTTTCAAATGAGAGGTCCAGTTGTGGGATTCTAGCCCAAGCCCAGCTCCACACCTAGGGGAAGGGGGGACAACGGGGGCGCGTAGTGATGGTGGTGAGTGGGTTGAGAGGCTTCTTCAGTGAGGAAAGCCACACCATGGATCGAGGCTCCTGTGTGTCTGACACACACACATGCCATCTATCTATCTATCCTGTGGTTCTAAACAGAAATTGAACAGTTTATTACAAAATTCAGTGAGCCATGTGCTTATACAATTAGTACTCTCTTCCTCTCCCCTTTCCCTTCCCTTCCCTTCATTTGTCCCTTCCTTCCCTCCCTCCGTCTTTCCTTCCTCCCTCCCTCCTTCCCCCCTTTCCTCCTTCCTTTCCTCTTTCCTTCCTATCACCTTCCTTCCTTCCCCCCTCCCTCTTTCCTTCCTCCCTCCTTCCGTCTTCCCTCCCTCCCTCCTTCCGTCCTTCCTTTCCTCTTTCCTTGCTACCTCCTTGCTTCCCTCCCTCCTTCCCGCCCCCCTCCTTCCTTCCCTCCCTCCCTCCTTCCTTCCTTCCCTCCTTCCTTTCCTCTTTTCTTCCTACCGCCTTCCTTCCCTCTGTCCTTCCCTCCCTCCTTTTTTCCTTCCTCCCTCCCTCCTTTCTTCCTTCCTTCCCCCTTCCTCCTTCCCTCTTTCCTTCCTCCCTCCCTCCTTCCTTTCCTCTTTCCTTCCTACCTCCCTCCTTCCCTCCCTCCTTCCTTTTTTCTTTCCTCCCTCCCTCCCTCCTTTTTCCTTCCTCCCTCCCTCCTTTCTTCCTTCCTCCCTCCCTCCTTTCTTCTTTTCTCCCTCCCTTCTTTCTTCCTTCCTTCCCCCCTCCCTCCTTCCCTCTTTCCTACCTCCCTCCCTCCTTCCTTCCCTCCTTCCTTTCCTCTTTCTTTTCTCCTTCCTTCCTTCCTTCCTTCCTTCCTTCCTTCCTTCCTTCTTCCTTCCCTCCCTCCCTCCCTTCGTTCCTTCCCTCCCTCCCTCCCTTCGTTCCTTCCTTTCTTCCTTCCTTCCTTCCTTCCTTCCTTCCTTCCTTCCTTCCTCTACCTGAAACTCTTCCCACTCCCCCATGCCAGCCCACCCAGAGAAGGACAGTTCCAATAGAGAGCTAACTTCTAGAAAGCCAACTCTAGGAGGAAACAAATTCTTCCTGTGGCCAGATTGACTCCTTGTAGCCAGTGTGGGCTTAGACTGTGGGTGGGGTGGGGGTGAGTTGATGTGCCTACAAGCATCCCCAGAGTCTGTGCACTGCCAGGAGCCCACAGGTGACTATCCATCCCATCAGATGACTCTATAGGAATTCGTGTATGAGATTTGGAGCCCAGCAAGAAGCCTCTCGTGGCCAGAGACCACAGGCTCCCCCACACTGGCCAGCCCACAAGGGATCAGCACCTCTCAGAATGCTTGTTGGGAGTCACTGGTCTGGGGGACACATCTGCAGATGGAACCGCTGTGGCTGAGCATGTGTGTCTCTTGGAAGGTACCAGATGCTCCTGACTCTTCTCCCAGATGTTGTTTAATCTCCACTCCTGTCAGATGTCTACTGGCCTTCCTCTGCTTCTGTGTCCTTTCAATAACTGGGATTATCAAAGTCTGTTTTTCCCCCTTCCAAAGGGCTGTGAAATTAGATACCTCTATTGTTTTGTCTCCATAAAACTGTGGTCCCTGAAAGCTGGGAAGCCTCTAAGAGACTCTCTGGTTCTGCATTCTCATGAGGTCCTGGCAAGGGAAGGGAGTTCCTCAGGCCCCCCGGCCACTTAGCAGCAGAACTGGCATCGGAATCCAGTTCTCAGGCCTCCCGGGGCAAAGCAGGTTCCTCTTCATCTGAAGTTTCAAGATTCCTGCCACACGGGCCCGATGAGGCCACAAACAACGTGGATTTGCCCCCGTTAATCCTCTTATGTAATTAGTTGCCAACATGTAAACGTCAGGAGTGTTCATAGTAAAGACATCGGCAGATTGGAGACACGATGGGGTCGGTGCCGTGGGCCACCTGCGCCAGTAGTGACCTGCTGCTCGGCCAGCCGCCCCTCCCTCGGGCGCCCCGCACAACGCGCTGCTGTCCCCACCCTGCAGGCATCCGACGGGGCCTCATCACCCCTGGGCCACTGCCTCTGGCTTCTAGGATTCCAGGGTTCAAGAGCCTTTCAGGATTCCCTTCTAGTAGTCGCTGCATTCCCCGGAAGGGAAAAAGGAGCCCTGTCTTCATCACTGTCTCAGTCTCCCTTCCCAGTGACCCTGCAGCGCTGGGAAGGTGCCACAAGTGTCTTCCATTCATTTCCAGTGTGGACATGCTGACTTTTCTGTGGTCTCCATCTGAGGTAACCCACAGTGACCTATAAACAGGGATTATTATTATCCCCCTTCCCCACGGCGTAGCTACAGGACTTGGGCCAAGAGTCAAGGGACACAGTCAGGAACGGAACCCTCAGCAGCCCTTCCAGTGCTGGTCTTTTGGATCCTGGTTGAGCAGTTTTGGATCCTGTTATGCGTGACTGGGGGCCATTTCCCTGGGCAGAGGGGACAGCAGTTGGGGGTTGGCTGTTGAATCACTGAAGGATATACCTCTATACGAAACTTGAGTCTATAAGTAAACATATTAAATATACATATATATATTATATATATATATATATATATATATGGAAAACATATTTACATATCTTTGTATGGGGGACGTGTGTCTCCTCCTTTACCCACCTATGAGAATTTCATTGATAAAAGCCCCTTCCCCCATCCCTTGGATTAGCCAACTTACTCTGAGAAGTGTCTTCTTTTTTTCTTTCTTATTTTTGTTGCCCATGATGGGTATTAAATCGTTCCCCCATTTTTTAAAGACTTTTTTTTATTTATTTTTTGAGACAGAGAGAGCACAAGTGGAGGAGGGGCAGAGAGAAGGAGAGACAGAACCCCAAGCAGGCTCTGCACCATCAGTGCAGAGCCCAATGAGGGGCTTGAACCCATGAACCATGAGATCATGACTTGAGCCGAGATCAAGAGTTGGGCACTGAACAGACTGAGCCACCCAGGAGCCCCACCCGCCCCCTTTTTAAAATGAAGACAGAGGTTTTTCTTTTGTTCTCCTTGTTTTGATTTTTGTTTTTGTGTTTTAGAAATGACAGGGCCGTGTCAGGGAGTTATTTGGGAGGGGTATTTGGGGTAATGTTTATCACTTTTGGACAATGTGTTCATACAACCCTTCCAGCTGATGGGAATGCAAAGAGAAGAGCAGGGGCTTAGGGGACAGGCCGGCACAACAGCACTGACATTCTGTCCATACAGAGCACCTTTGGCCAGCCAGCTAAAGTCACTGAGTCTCACTTTCCTCTTCTTGAAAATGGGAGTCATTGTACTACCTTAAGAAGCTATGGTGAGCATGCACATCAGGTGATATAGGTAAAACACAGGGACTCATACCTGGCACGGATTCCCTTCCCTTCCCCCTTTCTCCCTGTTTTGAAGCCTGTGAGCCAGGCATGCACAGATGTGCTGAAAAAGCAGGGATGCCTCAGTCCCCACAGTGTTCTCTGGAGGACACTAATCCAGAAATGACACACTGGAAAAGGTTATCAGAATTTGGAAAATGATGTGTTGTCTTAGCCCCTCCTGGAAATCCACATCAAGGTTCTGAGAAGTCCTGCAATTAAAAAAAAAAAAAAAGAAAGAAAAGAAAAGAAAAGAAAAAAGAAAAAAGCTGACTTCTCATGAATCCAATGCTACCCTATTCTTTTGGCCACAAAACCTTTCGGTCAGATAACTCATGTACCAGGGGATATTTTCCTTCTACAGCAGAGAGAGCCAGAGAAACCATCTTCTCTTGCCAATATCATAGTTTCCAAAGCATTTCTTGTGCATAGGCCTTTCTATTATACAAACACACTGAGCTCCATCCTGACCCAGACCTTTGCATGTGTTCTTTACTCTGCCTGGGATTCCCTCTGCTCCACACCTCTGCTTGGCTTATCCCTTCGTTTCATCCAGGTCTTAGTTCTTATGTCCCCTCTTCATGGAGGCTTCCTCCCCCTGACCCATCTGCACATGGTGCCTTTCCCCCAACCCCCAACAGTCGTCCTCTATAATTTCCTCGTTAGTGCCCTTTCTGTGCCTGAAATAGGCTTCTTTATGACTTTTCTGGGGTGCATGTCCTTCTTCCTCAAAGACACAGGTGGCAGGAATTTTCATGTATCCCCAGGGTTTACAACAGTGTCTGGTGTGCATCGAGGTCCCCACCCAAGGCCTGTGGAAAAGATGAATGAGTGGCTGACCTGTCACCCTGTTGATACTTTTGAGAGAGAAATTGGCTTCTTACTTCCATTTTACGGAGGAGAAAACTCAGGCTCAGTGTACTATGTAACTTTCCAAGGTTAGCGATAAGGGGCGTTCCTGGATGTAGAGGCCGGATTTGCCCAGTTCCTAAGTCCTGTGCCTTTTCCATTGTAGGAAATCCATTGTTTCAGTTTATCCTTTTTCTTACGAGGAACATTAATGTGCAGAGACATGGGGGTGGGGGGCAGGTACAGGCTGCTTTTACCTTTGTGGCCCCATAGCCCGGAGCAGCCCGGAGCCCCCTGGCCGTCATCCTGGGAGCACAGAGCGAGCATGGCCGCACTGTAAGGCATAGGTCAGAAGACTAGCTCAGGAGCTGGTAGCTTACAGAGTAAATCTATTTAAATTGGAACCATGTGGCTCTTGCCCCCGGCGCTTACACACCGTGAACAGATGCATTGTTTGGTGTCAGAGCCCTTGCGTTGACTCCAGAGTTATAGTCTCTTAGAGGCCTCCACATGGCACAGTGCAGGGGAGACTGTCGGGGGTGGGGTGGGGGGGTAGAAAGGAGGGCGGAGAATCGAATATCTCAGCAAGTGTCACTTAATCCCTCTCACGTGTTGCCTTTGGGAAGGGGGTTATGTGGGGATTGCAAAGCCCGCGTGGGTGTGGGTCTAAAGCCTCAAACGCTTCCCTTTTCCGAGTATTTTAAAAAGTGTTTTTGTGATGTTTGGAGGCTGTTAGCTCATACCCCCACCCTTACCCCTTGATTCTCCCCATACTTCTGAGCAGGACATAGAGCATGGAGATGGGTAGCTATCTTCCTGTAAAACCCTCAGTGGGGTATCCTGAAATGGGGACCAAGAGAAAAAAAAATTGTGAATTTCTTCTTAAGCTGGTTTGGTCACCACTGTCTCCTAGATAAACACAGGAAAGCGAAAGCCTTGAGGCTCTGAGCGCACATCTAGACCTAGCTCTGTGCACACCCTGTGGCCGTCATTGGTGTGGACATAGTCAGAGAGGCAAACATTAGAGAAAACTGCCCCCTACAAGCTTTCTGTGTTCCCGATGAACGTCTCAGCCTCCTCAAAGTGCTTAACAGCAATTGCAAGACCCCCCCCCCACTTGTTTCTTGCTACTAAGGAGCACCTACCATATGCAAAGCATCTTTATCGCAGTGCAGAGTACCCCCAAGATGAAACAGGCATTATCTCTACCCTCAGCAAAGTTCTAGTCCAGGTGAGGGGCAAGGTTGACAACAAGGACTTTGGAGCCACACATCTGGGTGGGAAGTTACAGAAGTAACTTGATCTCACCGGTCCCCGATTTTTCCAGCTATAAAATGAATAACACTTAGCTCATAGGGGTGTTGTGAGCATGGAGTGAGCTCATGTACATAAGCAATCAGTGAATAGTCGCTAAAGTTACTGAGTGTCTGTGTAACAGTAAACATAAGGGGAAAGACCATGCAGTACAGGGATTTTCTATTTCCATTTCCTTAAGGATTAGCACACATTCCAGCACATGGAGGGTACCCGGACCCGTGCTTTCAATGCATGAAGCGTGAGGCCAGTCAGAGAAAGGAGGGCAGACGGCCTGCCAGGGATCTCCCCTGGGAACATAGGGAATACAGGGGAAATTTTCCTGTACAAATTTACATGGAGCGCAGACTTGAGAAGTGGGTAGAATTCAAATCGACAGCAAGATTAGAACAGCAGCCACACCAAGAAGCAAGGCATGATCATTGAACAGCTTTACGGACAATCCAGAAGTCACCTTACAGTTTATAAAAGACTTCTACAATCAGCACCTCAGTTGGGTCTCATGACCCTATGGGTTGGCCAAATCTGAGAGTGCTCTGAAGCTCAGAGAGGTGATGTACCTTGCCCAAACTCACACAGCTTCTAGGTTATAGAGCATAGACTTGTTTATACCATTAGCTGCCAGTTAGGGAGTGTCTTTACGTGCCGGGAATTCTGCTCTGTGCCTTTCCTGACCTATCTGATTTCTCACCACCGCCCTCGAAAGTGAGTATTGCTACAGAATATGAAGAGTCTGCTGTTCATCTTTGGTGCCTGGCACGTGAGAGACTCAGTGTGTACTTGCTGTGATCATGATCCCTATTTCACAGATGGAAAAACCGAGGTTCTGTGAGGTTTGAAGATGAATAACACAGACAGCTCTCTGCCACGTTTGAACCCTGGCTTCTCTGTTTCCATAAACCATGCCCTGTGATACACTGTGGCCCCTGCCTCCAGAGTCTTCCTCACCAAAGCCGGCACCTCTCCCTCTCCTCTGTCTCAGCTCCCAAAAGTTTGGAGGGGGATGCCTTGAGCTCTTTACCTCCCAGCTGGCATGCAGTGATCCTGCAGGGAAACTCCCTCTGACCCTCCTGTTCCTTTCCTCCCCAGCTGTGTGCACTTCGCATGTGAGGCCGCTGACTGCCCAGAGCTGGCGGTGGAGAACGCCTCTCTCAACTGCTCCAGCAGCGACCGCTACCACGGCGCCCGGTGTACCGTGAGCTGCCGGACAGGCTACGTGCTCCAGATCCAGCGGGATGACGAGCTCATCAAGAGCCAGGTGTGCACAGGTGCTGGGCTCGGGGTCCCCTCTCCAGCCCGGGAGAGGCCGACCGGGCGGTGAGCGTGTCCCCTGCTGAATCCCCAGCACTTCAGACAGTGCCGCCACACAGGAGATACTTTGTAAATATGTGTGGATTGAATGAGTCAACCCACCAGTCCAGAATTTCTAAGACAATGGTTCCCGTGCAAGGTAGCGTTCCACACAACCTGTATCGGAGTCTTTGTGAGGGTTACAAACCTGCGGAACCAGAGGCTGAACATTTTGGAATGACATCCTCCCAGGCAGAGCTCTGCTTCAGTTGAGGGGGCTGCTTTGGAAAGAGGTGAGCCCTCTGACAATGAGGTGTTCGCTCATTCATGGTAATTGTAAAACAGATTGTAACACATCTGCTCGCCAGGAACCAGATGCTGTACTAGGTGCTAAAGAGAGGAAAAAAAAAATGTCACTAAGATAAACCTAGTTCCTTTTCTTCAGGAGCCTAGTGACTGTTGCCGGGAGCAGACAAGGAGTGAGGAATGACTTCACAGTGTGAGAAACACGGGTAAAGGCAAGTGCAGGGTGTGGTAGAAGCCCAGAGGGCCTCACCCTGGAAGAAGTGGCTTGAAAAGCACCGGATAGATAGGCACCAGGGTGTGTGGCTGGGGAGGGAGAAATTGGTGCTCTGTGCACAGGCAGAGATGGCAGATGGAAGTCTGTTGGTGAGAAACAGCATGCCGCAGACCGATTCTTTCTTTCCAGAACTCGTCCAAGCAATGAGGCTGGGGGGCGGGCAAGCAAGATCCACCAGTGTGAGGCCCTGTTAGGTTGGTCAGGAAGTTTGAGGTTTATCTTTATCGGGGCAGCAGGGAGCTGTTGAAGAAGGTGATGTGGTCAGATCATGGTTGATAAAGGTCGTCTGGCTGCCCACTCGGTGGTGGCTTGGAGTCTGGCGTTGACACTGGTCACAGGGAGAGCCCTCGAGTCATGAGAGGAGCTCGTGGAAGAGGGAAGTGTGCTGCCCAAGGGGAATGGCCGTGGGTGGATCTCAGATGCGGCAGGATGTTGCTTCAGCCATGTGCCGCCGTGGGATCTCAGGGGCTGTGGGGAGTGGGGTGAGGGGGCCGTGAAGCCATGAGATCTGAGGGTGCCAGGGGCTCTGTCACTAGATGCAGCCTTTCCCAGGACCCTGCCAGCGGGTGTCACCTTCATGCTGAAGGCACATAGCGCACACTACTTGTCTATGAGAGACCTTTGTGTGGAGCTTCTGGGCTTGAACAGAGTCCCACGTGGGAGCCCTGGAGCCCTCGATCACTTGTCTTAGACACCTACTTCCTCGTGTCAGACACGGCAGGTCTGAACTCCTGTGGAAACAATTAGGCTGTTTTGGCAGCAAAGGACCTCTGCTCCCTTTGATGTGTGCTTAGGAGGGGAAAAATGTCCTTTGCTTTTAAGATCCCAGATCAACATTTGGCATCCTCAGTCCCCTGGGATCTGGCGGCTCCCTCCTTGAATGGCAGCCTGCGGGCTGCTGATGGCAGTCCCTCCCTTGGCTCTGGAGCTTGGCCTCACCCTTCCACCCGCGCACCCCTGCCATCTTCTGGTTTGGTTCAAATCCCTGCCGACTCTTTTCGCTTGTCCCAGGCTTGTTCCTTGTTTATGTCTATCTCTCTCAACTACTGAACCATCAGATCTCAGAGCAGGGAGTGGCTCTTAGAGCAATCCTTGGGTTCAGTGCGAGCGGGCAAGCTCAGGTCAGGAGAGGGACCTGCCCATAGACTCAGCACAAAGGACTCACATCCGGGCCTCCAGTATCCCGGGGCTATGCCCACTCTGTACCACACAGAACAAGAGGCTCCCTATTACCTCCTGCAGAGCCAAGAAAAGATACAAGGACCAAGAGCCAGTGACCCACTGTTGTGCCATATTTCACAGGCTATTTCAGGAAAGAAGTCGTCGGGCTCCAAGAGGTCTGAGTCTTAAGATTCTCATCAGCACAATGGGAATACTAATCCGGGAGACTTTCCAGGCAGCCTTTAGTTCGAGTCCCATGTATCCTCTTTACAGCTGTGTAACTTGGAGCCAATCAATGTCTCTGAGCCTCAGTGTCTGCATCTGGAGAACAGGAACTGAGATACCAAATCCAAACAGTTGTGGGGATTGTCAAAAGTGAACTGAAGCAGTGACCTCCTGGAGCCAGGATGAGACTCTGAGCTGTCGCTGGGGGAAAAGAGGGTCTTCCGACCTGCGGGATTCTGTCTGCGTGCCCTTACCGTGCCCACCTCTGCCTTTCAGACGGGACCCAGCGTCATGGTGACCTGCACCGAGGGCAAGTGGAACAAGCAGGTGGCGTGTGAGCCAGTGGACTGTGGCGTCCCGGACCAGCATCACGTCTACGCCGCGTCCTTCTCCTGCCTTAAAGGCACCACCTTTGGTAGCACGTGCTCCTTCCAATGCCGTCACCCTGCGCAATTGAAAGGTATCGAGGGCCCTTTGGCTCTGCTTGGCCCTGCTTCCTGTGTGGGAAACCCAGAGGCTGCCTCCAGGCCCTCCCCGGGGTCTCCAGCACTTTCAAGGGCTGGATGGGGTTTATCTGCTCCTCTGATTTCCCTCCACCAGTGCAGTTTATGGAAACTGCCTGGCTGTGCAGCCGAGGAGAAAGTAGAGTGGGGATAAATATGACAAGTCTCACAGAAAAGAAGAGAGAGGGCAGGGATAAGGGAGGGAGGAGGAAAGAGATTCTAAGAAAGTAGCATTTGGAAGTGACGTGACGAGTTCACCGGATAGGATTAGGGCCCCGTAAGCCTAAGAGATAAGTATTATTATTCCCATGTTATTTCCAGTGGAGGAAATCGAGCCTCAGAGAGGTTAAAGAACTTGCCTGAGGCCACACTCTCTGGGGTGGGATCCACATTGGTGTCTGTCACCAAAGCCGCAGATCATCCTTAAGAAGGGCCAGCTGGGAGAGGAGCAGGTGTGAGTGGGGGGCACTTGCTGGGATCCGGGATCTCCTGGGCAACATCGGGGTGTTGAGGCGAGTGAGGCATAATCAGGCTTCCAGAAGAAGAGGCCACATCTTGGAAATGGAGAAGAGGCCGGCCTGGGTGACCTAGAATGTCAGGACTAGAAGGGTTCTCAGAGCTCTTGGAATAAGTGCTTATTTGGAAACATGATAAAACGGAGGTGCAGTGAGAGGAAGGAAGGAACATGTACAAAATCACAGAGCAAGCTAGTGGTATTTTCAGAACCAATGCTCTTGGCTTCCAGTCGGAATACTGGGTTTTAACATGACACACGATCTCCAAGTTATGATGCTTCAACTTACAATTCTTCAACGGTGCAAAAGGCGGCATGCTTTCAGTAGAAACCGTGCTTGGAATTCTGAATTTTGATCTTCTCCTGGGCTAGCAGGATGTCGTCTGACACAGCTTGTGGTGCTGGGCATAGTACCTTGCAACTGATACCTATACAACCACTCTGTCCCCGCGCAGCCGTTCTGTCTGCCGCCATCAGCATAGTATTCAAGAAATTGCATGAGGTATTGGGCATGTTATTAGAACATAGGCTTAGATGCGTTAGATGATTTTGCCCCACTTTGTAGGCTAATGTAAATGTTCGGAGCATGTCTAAGGTAGACCTGCTAAGCTAGGATGTTCAGTAGGCTAGGAATACAAATGTATTTTTGACTTACAATGTTTTCAATGTGTGTTGGGTTTATTAGGATGTGACCTGTCGTATGGTGAGGAAGATCTGTATACCCATTTCTCAGAGGTGCTGGGATCCTCTCCTTTGCTTATTTTATCAGAGGGAACATTGTCCCTTTATGAGACACCCAAAATGATATTTCACTCAAGCATGGGTCCTCCCTCAGGTGGGTCCTGCCACGAAACATAGGTCCTACCATCATTCCACTGAGTGGGGATAAGTGGACTTCCATGGGATGCGGGGGGATTGGCATGAGGTCTATGAATTCCCTTGAACTTATATGTAATGTTATGTATTCATGAGTTGCAGGCATTTTGGTGATTGGAGAGGGTCAATAGTTTCCCCAAATTTTCAGGGGGAAGCAGAGTTTCCAACAATGACTGGACATGAGTTCCTGGAGGGCAGTGGCTGTGGCTAATCCATGTTCACATCTGCTGTCAACAAGCCCAGAACCTGCACTTAATAAGACACAACAGAGTGTTTTGACTGGATGGCTGGATAAATTGATAAAAGTAATATTGCAGGAAATGTTTAAGAAATGAATGAAAGAGCAAGCAATATCACTAAAATACCCCAAAAGAAAAACAGGAAGCACTGATGGGATGCACCCTTTGGGTCCCCTCATTTTTAACCCAACATGATTTGAGTAAATAAGCTATAGCCATTTCATGCGAGGTATTCGAAAGACGTAGGCTGGGGAGAGGTGAAGAGACAGTGGAAATTGTAAGCCCCCCACCTTTCAGGCTGTCTGAGCCCTTCCCTTGGCCTAGATGTGGCGTGTGTTAATAACTCCAGCCCAAGAAATCACACTTCTCCTCTCAATCAGGGGCCTCTGGGAAGCAGCAGTGTGCAAATTAGCATTGATTATTATAGCCCCCATTGTGGCTAATAATGGTTCTTAAAGTGATTCAGACCCTTCTGCTGTTGCTCCTCTGCTGACTATGGTAGAAGAGGGGGTGACCCCGCTGTGGAGATGAGGCCCAGAGGGACCACCATTTTGATAGTTGGTGATCCCAACTTTGTTCTTCTCCAGAGAATGCAGAGAAGCATTTCTCCATGACACATCTGCATGGGTGTGGGAGGCAGTAAGGACTGGGTGGAGGTCCAGCTACGTCTCTCTAGAGCTTGTTGATGCCCCTCTTCTCAAGTGAGGGGGTAAGGAGGTGAACAACTTTTCCCTCCATGTTTTGTTTATTTCCCTTCCCTTTCTTCCTTTCATTTTTCCTTTTCTAGCAGTATAATGTAAGCAAAAAGCACACTATCATTAGAATCAGACAGACTGGGATTCCAATTCTGGCTCTGCCCCAGCTGTTGATCTTAGAAGAGCTATTTCATGACTGTGAGCCTCAATACTCTCATCTGTTAAATGAGAGTAGGAGTGTCCACATTGAAGAGTCCAGATGAGGACTGAAAGATATGGTGTGTATAAAATTCCAGAGCCAGAGAAAGTGCTCAGTGAATACTGAGCCCCTTCCCCAAGGGGCATCCTTGTGAGAACCTGTGCCATGACCTCTCTCCCAGCCCTGACCTCTTCATCTCATGGAGGCCTTAGTCCTGGGAGCTGTGGAGACAGGTCCCATCCTCCATGTTCCTCCCAGAACCTGGGAGGTAAGTGTCATCAGACAAGCAGCCACCACCCAGGACAGGCAATTACTAGTGTAGCCCCTGGGAACTGTTATAACAAACACTTAACTTTCTATTCCCAGGGAATTTTTCTTGAATATCCCCACTTTCACTTAAATTCTGAGCCCTCTTTAAGATGTATGCAAAATATCATGCAAACCCACAGCCTCCGAGTCACTTCTACCGAAGCACTATACTAAATGAGCATTACAAGCACAGGTAGAACCCACAAAAATGGATGAGAGGAAATATATTCTCAAGTTCAACAACAACAACAAAACTTCAAAATCATAAATGTTTAATTAAAGAGCTAAAAATGCAACATTACTTATATCACCTTGTCAACCTCAACTCAACTGTGTTGGGTGCACTTGACCGTGGAGTGGGGCTTCTGAAGTAAGCATGTCTTGGGGAGCATGGCTGGCTCATGTGGAAGAGCATGGGGCTCTTGATCTCAGGGTTGTGAGTTCGAGCCCTACGTTGGATGTAGAGACTACTTACATAAATAATCTTAAAAAAATATTTTAAAAAATAAAGTGAGCACACCTTCATCCTACAAAGATCTTTCTCAAAGGTTCATATTGTACTACTGGCTTTTATTGCCTTTTCTGTCTGTTTTGTCTATTTAACCTCAGATTGAAAACTCAGTCTACTTACTTGCTTCCAGAAGATACTCAACATCATTGAGCACTTCCTGATTTCTCAAGCATTACCAAATATGGAGATGTAAGCTGAGTGGACAAAGAGAGTGGCCACATCCTATAGCAGTGAACCTTCGTACCTGCCCTCAACTCTTTTCCTCACCCCAACTATCTCCCTGCAGAGCCTGTTACGACTTCCCTCACTGTAGGAATTGCACATTCTCTTTTCTGTCTCAGGAGGAGACCCTTCCTTCTTTCTCAGAAGCAGATAGCCAGGCCCTGGAGGGTCCCAATGATCTCATCAGGACATTTTCCCCACAAAACACAGGGTCACCCTTCCCCTACAAGAGAGATTCTCATACAACTCCTAAGAGAATGCTTCTTTCTCCATCTGTCACCCTGGTGTTTGGGATGGTCAGGGCCCCGGATGGACTAGGATGCCACTGGGTCCGAACCACTGCTGGGTGCTGATGGTAGACCACTACTCAGATTATGCCTGGAGACTTGAGGGTCACAGTGGAGAAGAGATTTGTCCAAGATCACACAGCTGCCTACGAGGCCACTTTTCGACATGAGCAATGCTAAGATGTAATCTGTTAAATGATTCTTCCTTTCTCACTCGTGCTCCACTCTGAGCAGTTGCTCAGGTTTTGAGAGTCAAGCCTGTTCTTACTTGCTAAAGCCCTTTAAACCTTTTCTGAAGCCTGTCCCTCAACCCAGAACCCCACTGAAGACTGGAACCTCAGAGCTTGGAGAAGCCCAGAGGTTATCAAAGATAATCATTTAATTTGGCGATAGGGAAACTGAGGCCCAAAAGAGGAAGACATTACCATTAGCACTGAGGCCAGAAGGCGGGAGTCCTGACTCTAGATATGACCCTTTGCTGGGCATGCCATGCCCACCAATCTGGTGGAATTATCTACCTTGTGTCTGCCATTTGCATTCCCAAGCCTCTCCTGCATGGCAGGTGTGTAATGTTGCAGGCTCCTTTCTCTCTCTTCTTGGGAAGTTTTCCATTAGTTGTCTCTAGTGGTGACTGCATCTTAGAACAGCCTCTTTCCTTTGAGTCTAACATGCGGAATGACAAATGGGGCCCCTTGGTAAAGAAATGTGGAAGCAAAGGGCACCATTCTGGACAAGGGGGTGGAGGTTGTGAAATCTTATTGTATGACCAGTTCTTGATTTTGAGATACTCCACTCATCCAAATTCTCCTGATTCCATGACATGTTCTTTGGCTGTGCTCATGGGTAAAAGCTCTGTGGTGGGGTCAAGAGAGCACTTAGGTGGGGTGCCTGGGTGGTTTAGTTGGTTAAGCATCGACTCTTGATTTCAGCTCACAATCTTGTGGTTCGTGAATTCAAGCCCCTCATTGGGTTCTCTGCTTATGGTGCAGAGCCTGCTTGGGATTCTCTCTGTCTCCCTCTCTCTGTCTCTGCCTCTTCCCCCTTGTGCTCTCTCGCTCGCTCTCTCTCTCAAAATAAATAAATAAACAAACAAACAAACAAACATTTATTAAAAAAAATTTTTTTTCAACGTTTATTTATTTTTGGGACAGAGAGAGACAGAGCATGAACAGGGGAGGGGCAGAGAGAGAGGGAGACACAGAATCGGAAACAGGCTCCAGGCTCTGAGCCATCAGCCCAGAGCCAGACGCGGGGCTCGAACTCACGGACCGCGAGATTGTGACCTGGCTGAAGTCAGACGCTTAACCGACTGCGCCACCTAGTTGCCCCAACAAACAAACATTTAAAAGAAAGAGAGATAGAGAGCACTTAGGAGTCAGACCTGGAGGGAGCCCCAAGTCTAGATTGAGTGACTCACATTCCCTTATAGGGACTCTGTTTTCTCACCTACAAAATGGGATTGATGACAAATTGGGTTATGAGGAACATCAAGAAGATGGCCCTGATAATTCCTTCTGGGCCTGCCTGATGGACTCAATTGCAAACAGCTATTGGTATAATTCCTTTCAGACATTTAGGAGGAGAACTGGACAATTAAACAATCAAAATGTAATCTGATTCACCTCGGCTGGAGCTATGAGAGCCCAGTTTTCCTGAGCAAATGACATGCTTTCTGGGACTGCCAAGCCCAGCTCAGATTTTCTCTTTGACTCCATGGGGTCTCAGGAGCCTAGGAATGTGCTTTCTGGACTGAACTTGGCAGAGGATGGCATGTTTCTCTTGATGGCTCCATTTCTTTTGCCTCAGCTTTTCCCTCTGACTTGCTGCAGCCTCAGTGCTGGGTGAAGTTCCAGTTGGCTCTTTTTGGTAAAACGACCATCCTGAAATCCTTTATGTCCTTGTTTCCTGTCTCATCTGGCCCAGGACTTTGTACAGAGACCTCTCCTCTATACTTCCTGTCCTTCTTCCTCTTCCTCCTCTGTATCTTCTGTTAAGGTCTATTTCTTACTAGGAACAAAGAAACCGAATTTCCTCCCAGCTCCAGCAATACTAGCCTTTGGCCGATGCAGCCTCCCGGGGGCTCGTGTGTCCTTTTCCAGTCCATCTAGCTGCATTTGTGTTTTCTCAGAACAATACAGTGGCCAACATTCTTTCACATCCTAAATTGTAGAGCTGCTATGAACTCAAAGACAGCTTTGGCTTAAGGCCAGAGAGGTTAGGTGACTTATTCAGTGTCACATGCAGATTCATAATAGTTCATGCATTTAACAAATGGATACGAAGGGCCTACTATGTGCTTGGCACTAGGCTAGGGTCTGGCACTAAAGGAATGAACAAGGTCCATTCCCTGGCTTCAGGATGCAGGCACCATGTATGACGTACTAAGAAATCAGATGTTAGGTCTCCTGGTACTTCGCAACTTGTATTTTGCCCTAGGTTAATTTCAGACTTAAAGGTGCTCCCAAAGAGATTTGGTCTTCTGGGTAATCTTTTGAATAAAATAATAAAAACAGGCACATTTCTTTGACAGTACATTTATAATTATTTTAACATTCACTAGAGATTGAAATTTCCTTAGGCACATTTGTAGGTAGGGTGAGCAAGGTTTATTTTCCTGACTTTAAAGATGAACAGATGAGGGGCACCTGGGTGGCTCAGTTAGTTAAGCATCTGTCTCTTGATCTCAGCTCGCATGTCCTTTTCCAGAGATCATCACGCTCCCCCAGGAAACACAGGCAGGGAATGAGATCAGGAGGCATGGACGTGACAGAAGCATCCAGGGTCTCTTTTAGAGCCAGATACTGCTGTGGGCAACCAGAGCTCAGTCCCTTTGGGGAACTGTGAGAGACAGAGCAGAATGCTCCTCAGAGGTACCACAGCTCTGGGGACTGGCATGTTAATCCACCAGCTCCATCACTGGTTGAATGCTTCTTCCAGCAGCACTGTGAGCTTGCCCTATGCACAGGCAGAGCATGCACACATGACCACAACCAAAGGCCTCTAGCACAGGATTACAGGTACAGTAACCATCCTTCAGAATACAGAGGTCAGGGCTAAGGGGATGAGGGCAGGACATGGATAGCATGTGTTATACCCTTTCTTCAATGCCATATAGTAGATATAGAGTCGTGGCTACGGCTGGGCATGGCAATACTGATTCTGTGTCTGCATCTCCTGGATTTTGTTTGTTGTTGGGGTGCGGGCATGTCCATGGTCCTGAACCACCAATTCCTGCTTTAGCATGGTTCTTCTTTTGAATGTGGTACACAGCTAACTCCTATATACCCTCTCCCAGAATTTACGTTTCTGGTTTGCATTCTCTGTCTCTGTCTCTGTCTCTCTGTCTCTCTCTGTCTCTCTCTCTCTCTCTCTCTCTCTCTCTCTCTCACACACACACACACACACACACACACACATTTCCTCTCTTGAGTAGCATTTTGCAATTTTTATGTTATCTTGCCACTAAAGGACCATGACTTTCAGTTTATAATTTGCAATGCTGATACGGTATACTTTTAGGAGTCCTAACACTTTTTCCACAGATATTTTATCTTTCCTGGGGAATTCAGAGAGGTCAATTCAGCTTATATCTTTTATAACTCCTCTTCCCCCTTCCCTAAAAGCTATAGGAGCCTATAGCTTTTGCTATGCCTGTGTACCCCAAAACACTGCCCCAGTCACAAAAGCAATGCAAAAAGCCGTTTGTAGTCTCTGGTGTTCTAGAAACCTCTCTGCTTCTATGGAAGCCAAATGAGTCATCTTTTACTTGATGTAGAAATCTCTATAGTTTGCATTATCACTGTTTATCAACATGCAATCCTTTGTGGAGTTCACAGACACTAGGTTTCCTCGTGTTCACCAGATGGATCACACTGACAGAGGAGGAGAAAGAAGACAATGATTGGGGTCAGGGAGCAAGGAGCCTATAGAAAGAGTGCCCAGCACTGCCTATGTCCTCTTTCTCTTCCTCTTCCTCCTCTTCTTTCTCCCTCCTGCTCCTCCTCTTCCTCTTCTTCTGCCTCCTCTTCCTCTTCCTCTTCTTCCTCCTCCTCTTCTTCCTCCTCCTCTTCTTCCTCCTCCTCTTCTTCCTCCTCTTCTTCTTCCTCCCCCTCCTCTTCCTATCTTCCTCTTCTCCTTCCTCTTCTTTCTTCTTCCTCCTCCTCCTCGTCCTCTTCTTCCTCCTTCTTCCTCTTCCTCCTCTTCCTCCTCCTCCTCTTCTTCGTCTCCCTCTTCTGCTCCCTCTTCTTCTTCTTCCTCTTCCTCCTCCTCCTCCTCTTCCTCTTCTTCCTCCTCCCCTCCTCCTCCTCCTTCTTCTCCCTCTTCTTCTTCCCTTTCTTCTTCTTCTTCTTCCTCCTCCTCCTCCTCCTCTTCTTCTTCCCCCTCCTCCTCCTCTTCTTCTTCCTCTTCTTTCTTCCTCCTCCTCCTCTTCTTCCTCCTTCTTCCTCTTCCTCCTCCTCCCCCTCTCCTTCGTCTCCCTCTTCTTCTCCCTCTTCTTCTTCTTCCTGCTTCTCCTCCTCTTCTTCCTCCCCCTCCTCCTCCCCTTCTTCTTCCTCTTCTTTCTTCTTTCTCCTCCTCTTCCTCTTCTTCCTCCTTCTTCCTCTTCCTCCTCCTCCTCCTCTCCTTCATCTCCCTCTTCTTCTTCTTCTTCTTCTTCTTCTTCTTCTTCTTCTTCCTCTTCCTCCTCCTCTTCTTCTTCCTCCTCCTCCTCCTCTTCTTCTTCCTGCTTCTCCTCCTCTTCTTCCCCCTCCTCCTCCTCTTCTTCTTCTTCCTCTTCTTCTTCCTCTTCCTCCTCCTCCTCCTCCTCCCCTTCCCCTTCTTCTTCTTCTTCTTCTTCTTCTTCTTCTTCTTCTTCTTCTTCTTCTTCTTCTTCCTTTATCTGTCTCTGGAGTATCTACTGCCTTCTAGTATGCCAAACAGTTTACTTTTTCATATAGTTTATTCAGTTCCTCCCTATCACACTAGAATATAAGCTCCAAGAGGGCTGTGTTTGAGGAGATTGTCCCACCATACAGAAGAGTAGCTGGCACATAGTCAGCACTGCATAGATGCTTGTTGGATGAATGAAGGCCTCTGTGCAATTCACATGGGCCCCTCAGATCTGCCGATGAAGGTGAGGTTAGGAGGTATGGAGTGAAGAAGCAAATAAGGAACCTGACAGTACTTTTCTGGACACTTTTCGTAAATGTTTCATTTTGTCTGAAGGAGAGTCGGGGTTTGCCTCTCTCATTTGGCTCTCAGAGAAAAGGGCTCCACTGAACATATGTAGCCAACTTTCCATGGAAAATAATAACACCTTTGTCACTAGACAAAATTGGTTCGAAGCTGCAGTTCGCCTTTTACTAACTCTGAGGACTCAGTTGGGTCAGTTCACCATCCAAGTCTCTATTTCTCATGGGCCTGCTGCGAGAATAATTGAGTAACGTGTCCATGGCACTCAGGATGTGGTGAAGGTCCAGCTCGCCCCATCTCTCCGCCCCTGCAACCTTCACGTCCCCGTAGCCTCCCATGTGCTTCCAGCCCTGCTTGTTAACACTGTCCAGTAATAACTGGGGAGACGAGCGTTTCCCCTTGAGAAACCCAGGCTTCAGGTCCATCTCTAATTGTCTTGGGGGAGGTTTTTGTGCATTGACAATATATGACCTGGCAGTGAAAAGCCTAACACCTCGTGTTTTACTTTTATTTGCAACGTTCCCCATCAGGCCAGCTTCCCGGTGGCAGTCAGCACGTCTGTTGGAGCTGGCACGGCCTACAGGGGAGTGCTGCTCTCTCAGCTGCTTTGGCAAAGCTTCACTGAACACTGGGGCCTGAAAGAAATATCAAGCCTCCAGATACCACAGTGCTGTCACTTCCAGGCACAAGGGGGGCTAGGATAAGTACAGGGGCACAGGGCCCAGAGAGGAACGGCAGGCAGTTTGAGGTCACATGGCACCCTGACATCAGAGCTCAGAGTAGATTCTGATAGGGGCCTCCTGTGTCAATGATCAGAAAGCAGGTACATTCATCTCTAGGCTCAGATGCCCGCCTGGCAAACCAAGGAGGATGGATGGAAGAAGCATGAAGTCTCTTTCCTATGCAGTATATGGGGTTCAGAATCAGGAGTCAGTATCCTTGACTTTTCATTTACTATAGATGTGGGGTGAGTTACTCGCCAGGTTGGGTCTCCTTTTGTCACAGCTCTCTGGATCTCCTTAGGGTCTCTCAGTTGTAAATGGAAGGGTCTAGGATTCCAAGACCAAGAGCCTTCTGGCTCTTCAAGTTGGCTTAAGTCCAGGCAACCCGTAAGTTAGCTTGTCTGTCAGAGACCCATCCCCCACACCTTCCCGCCCCATCTGCTAAACCTTGCCCGCCTGTGTCCTCCAGGCAACAACAGCCTGCTGACCTGTATGGAGGATGGACTGTGGTCCTTCCCGGAGGCCCTGTGTGAGCTCATGTGCCTAGCTCCACCCCCGGTGCCCAACGCAGACCTCCAGACAGCCCGGTGCCGAGAGAACAAGCACAAGGTGGGCTCTTTCTGCAAGTACAAGTGCAAACCTGGATACCACGTGCCTGGCTCCTCCCGGAAGTCAAAGAAGTAAGTAGGGCTGGAAATACACACAAGTTCTGGGGGGCAAAGAGAGCCAGGTCTGGATATCCGATTACAAGGAAGCACTCATTTCTTTGCTAGAGGGATTAGCCACTGTTCATTACATGCTGCCCTGTGAGAATCTAGAGGGACATTGCTAGGAACTGCCTACTGGCTGTGTGACCTCAGGCAAGTGAGTTCACTTCTCTGGGCCTCTAGTTTTCAGCAATAAGCTGGGAATGATAATATCAGTCACTGCATAGGATGACTGTGAAAAATAAATGAGGATGTGTATATAAAGTGTTTGCAAGGTACCTGGCACATAGTAATTGTTCAACAAATGGTGAGTGTTAATATCATCATTGTACTAGCACCCATAAGAACCTTCTAGAAGGAAGAGAGAGGACAGGAGCTTGCAGGGCTAGAATTTTATTTTAATCCACATGCAACTGAGACACTGTCTGAAACTCTTCTTGCCTCAAGTTCTGTGAATGAATTTTCTTCAATCCCTGTGCATGCCCCCCACCAACCAAAAGGACAGGTAGGGGATCAGGAACGGGAAAGGGAAAGGGGGGGAGGGCAGGAGTCTAGCCATCTGGTCCTTGAGACATCTCTTCTTTTATCTCTTCTTTGAAGACGAGCCTTCAAGACTCAGTGTACCCAAGATGGCAGCTGGCAGGAGGGAGCTTGTGTTCCTGTGACTTGTGACCCACCTCCGCCGAAATTCCATGGGCTCTACCAGTGCACAAATGGCTTCCAGTTCAACAGCGAGTGTAGGATCAAGTGTGAAGACAGCGATGCTGCCCAGGTAAGGCTCCTTGAACTTGAGGTCGGTGCTCTGGGCCCTCTCCTATCTGCTTACCGAAGACCGACCTGTGTCTGAAGAACAGTGTCCTCCAGTAGACTCTGAAGATGTGGCACTGTTGTCAGTGCAGACATTAAAAAACTGGGTTCTAGTTATATTCTTTTGTAATGTCCCTGAGCCTTGTTGTCCTCCCTGAACACCATATTTTGGCCTAGAGACTCTTAGCTTTGTAAAATGTGTAGTGTTAGAACTTTTCCGAAGGAAAGCACGTATGGAATCCCATGACCTCAAGACATCAGTTGGTTATGGCGGCATGAAGAGAAGGGGAACCAGGCTCAGACTAGAAGTGTAGAGTCTGGAGAACACTGGGGAAGAGAGGGAGACGAGGAGGAGATAACAGGGTTGGGATTTTGTCTCCATCCCCTTGTGCCTGGGAGGAAGTCTGGCATTCCCACCCACTCCTGTGGGAGGAGTCTGTGACTGAAGTGCTTTTGCTGCTTCTGAGATGGGTGGGGGAATCTAGGATGGAGAAGGGGGAACAAGAGGCCAGCTCACTCCCGAGGAGCCTTAAACCCACTAGCGGTTCCACTGTGATAGAACCCGCTGTTTGGTTGGTACACTGAGCCCCGTATTTCGCAGGTGTGCAAGAACCTTCAGCCAGGTGAGGCTAGGGTTCAGCTGGATGGGCCCCAGGCTTCACCTGCAACCAGCACTCACCCATCTTTATAGTTCCCCCCAGATGCCAGGCCCTGTCAAACCACCATCCTTAAGCCCCTCTCTCTCCTGCTCCTCACATGCAAACCAAGTCCTACCCCTTCTGCCTCCAGGACATCTCCTAAAGCTGTTCTCCCTGTCCCTGGTGCCACCACTCTAACTCAGGCCATCGACATCTCTTTCCTGGGCCACATGCAGCCTTCTGGTCATCTCTCTGCTTTTAGCCCCCTGCCTCCCTCCAGCGCATTCTCTGCGTTTCAGCCTGAGCAATTTGTTCAGCGCATAGATCTTGTCACGACGATTCCCCTGCTTAAAACCCTTCTGGAGCCAGTAACCCTCATCCCCTGTGGGATAAACTCCCAGCTCCTCAGGGTGGATTTGAGGCCTCTCCATCACCAGTGAGACTGCTTTCCCTCTTATCTCTGCATTCTCAGTTAAAGAGTTTCTCTTACCTTTTCCAGCTGCCTCACTTCTAATCTTCCTTCCCAGATCAGCTCAGGCACCCATTCCTCCAGGAACCCCTTTTACTGAAGGATGATTGGCACATGATGTTATATTAGTTGCAGGTGTACAACATAGTGATTCAACAAGTCTATATGTCACACTGTGCTCACCACAAGTGTAGCTATCTCCTGTCACCTTACAATGCTATCACACTACCATAGACTACACTTCCTGTGCTGTACCTCTTAACCCTGTGACTTACTATTCAAGCCTGTACCCCCTACTCCCCTTCACCTGTTCTGCCCATCCCCCCACTCTGGTGACTATCAATCCCAGGAACTCTTTCTTGAGATCCCTTCTACTGTTAGGCTCAGTGTCCCTCCTTGGGATTCTCCAACCCACCCACCCCCCAGCACTGGCCATATTGTGCTGCAATTCATTTCAGGTGCCCCCCTCCCCAGGCTGTGAAATGCTTGACCACCTCTTTAATCTTCCCTGAGTTTTCAGCACTTGGGACAGTGCCAGACACCTAGTAAGTGCTCAGGAAATGTCAAGCTATGAGAAAGAGCCACAGTGAACATCCAGAACCATCTCCTTATTTTCTAAATGAGAAAAACTCACGCTGGGAGAAGTCAGTCAGCTACCCAAGGTGACACAGCTGGGGTCACCTGAGTCAGAATCAGAGTCCAGGTCCTCCCAACTGCAGACAGACTGAATCCAACAGGCACCAGTTGAAAATCCTTCATAGAGTACACCCGTGGACGTCTGTGTACCCAAATCCTTCCCAGCCTTGACGGCCAGGGAAGCAGAAGCCAGTGCAGGAACAAGCAAAGGCCAGAGATTACCCTGGCCTCATGCAGGCTGATCAGCTCCCCTCTCCCTCCCTTACATAAAACTGTTGCTAACAGTTACCCAAACTGCTGAGCCAAATAATATTCTGGCCGTGGTCATGTTATCAAACTGGAACCCAGTCTGCCTGGGGCCTGCCAAGTACCTTTCATGGCCAGTTTGTATTTAAAGGAGAGGAAAATGTAAATTTATCAGACGACTCAAGCAGTTCTGTTTGGCAACCGGTGGAGAGGCTAGACGCGGAGGGGCAGGGTATTGCCTGTCGGCGCAAAGAATGAGGGGACGTGTGCCAAATGGGCTCCTAATACAATTGACGTTTCTAGTTTGTACCGAAAATGAATTTCCTCTACCCTCAGACCAGGGGCCTGAGAGCCAAATCTAGTATTCACCTCAGATCCCCTCTTGCTGCCTGTAAACACAGCAGAAACCTACGACCCAGAGCATCTTGAATTAAACAGCTTGTATAGAGTCGGAATTCTTTGCTTTCCAAACAAGTTCCAGATCCTGGCAGCAGGGACAGGGACTACTATAGGGGAGGTTCGTGTTCTCCCTCCCACTGCCACTAAAAGCACATTAACAAATAAAACCTCTGCTTCATTTATGCCTTGGGAGCCACGATGAACTCTGAGTTCAAATCCTGACTTTACCACTTCCTCGTGGGGGGACCCGGGCAAGTTGTTTAATCCTTTAAGAGTCAGTTTTCTCATGACTCATAGTTTGTCTGGATTACATGAGATAGTAAAAGTACAGTATGCCTACGAGTACCACCCTGAAATTGTACAGTACACAACCTGTGTCACCATATATGGCAGTCCTGGGGAAGGCACAGACCACAAACACCTCCCTGTGAGGTCACTTCTAGTGGGGAGAATCCCTGATGCTCCATGTGGGCTCCTATAGAATCTGGAAACAAAGGCAATATCTTGAAAGTTATCCCTCTGTGGGAGGCAAGCCCCAGAAAGTCAGAGAGGGCGGCATCTATCACGCATGAAACCAGAATGTGGGGTGGGGAGATTGGTGTGAACCATAGGGAAGCCCAATTTCTTGCTCAAATAAACTGTAGAATATATAGGCTCTCTAGCCTAGCAATGCCCGGTAGAACTTTCTGCTATGATGAAAATAGTCCCTATCTGTGCTTTGAGATGTGGCGGCCACTGGTCACATCTGGCTATGGAGTACTTGAAATATGGCTGGAGTGACTGAGTGACCAAGTTTTACACTTTATTTAATTTCAAATGGTTCAAATTTAAATGCAAACAGTCACACTAGTAGCTACCATATTGGACAGTTCAGCTCTCAAATTTATAGCGTTATTATTCCTGTGAACCATGACCGAGAACCTTGGTAATAACAGCTTTTTAAAGTGTTTCCAGGACGGGGTGCCTGGGTGGCGCAGTCGGTTAGGCGTCCGACTTCAGCCAGGTCACGATCTCGCGGTCCGTGAGTTCGAGCCCCGCGTCAGGCTCTGGGCTGATGGCTCAGAGCCTGGAGCCTGTTTCCGATTCTGTGTCTCCCTCTCTCTCTGCCCCTCCCCCATTCATGCTCTGTCTCTCTCTGTCCCAAAAATAAATAAACGTTGAAAAAAAAATAAAGTGTTTCCAGGATGCCAGACAGGTGCCCCAGACTTTCACTCATTTCGACAACTCACAACAAACATTTGAAGAAGAAACATCATCCCCTTCTTCCCCTTCTTCCAATGAGGAAAGAAGGCTAGGAGGCTAAGTTCTTGTCCATAGTTACGAGTGAGTGGGCGGTGTTGACGGGCCCCACAGCCCTGTTCTTCCCACTACCCCCCGAACATTTCCAGGGCAGGCTAGTGCCAAAGGGCAAGAACTCCATCCCCAGACAGCTGGGGAGAAGTGCTAAGTGTCCCAACATTTAATCCAGCTCAGATGTTCCTGAGCTGTCCAAGGTGATAACTCAGGCCCAGTTTCGCAGAGAAGCACTGTGGGGAATTTGCAGGTGATTAGGGGAGGAGGGACAGAGTCTGTGGCAGATGCGTGCACAGGGCCCGCAGCAGGGGAGGGAGAGACTAAAGGTGCTTGTCGACCAAGTAATGCTCTTCATGGGGCTTTCAGTGGCTCAGGAGGAGCAAGACCGGAAGGGTGGGGGTAGACCCAGTTCATCACATGGGTCACAGAGGTGGCTGTGAAAGCCTTTCTGCCACTAGTGGTATGCATCTGGCTCCTGCCTTTATGGGCTCTGCTGTGGATACAGCACAGTTCTTGCATGCACAGTGCCTCTCCAAGCAGGTGCGGCTTTTAGGCTGAGCCTTGTGAAATTCTTGCCTAGGCACTCTGGGCTTCCTAGAGGAAGTTAGAAACTTCACAGGAGGTGGACAAGACCTAGGAGATCCCCCATTGCAGCCCGTTTATTTTACAGATGGGGCCACTGGAGCCAGAGAAGGGAAGGGACTTGCCTCGAGTCACACAGCAAGTCACTAGCAGAGTCAGAACTTAAAGCCTCCGATCTCCTAACCAAGGCATGACACATACCAGATTTTCTGCCCATCCTTCCTCCTACACAAAGGGCTACATGTCACCCTGGTACCTTACCTGGAAGATGCAATGTGCATATAGGGGCAACACATTGCCTGGGGACGGAGGCAAGTAATTAATAGCAGCGGTTTATTAAGCATTTATTACTTGCTAGTCCCTGGGCTGAGTGCTCTACATGGACACTTTATTTAAGCCCCACAGCATCAGTCTGGCATTACTGCCCCAATTTGTAGATGAGGGGCTGAGGTTCCATAAGGTAAGGTGGTTCTCTCTCTGTTATATAGCTAAGAGTGGTGGACCTGAGATTCCCGTTATTAGGTCAGCCTGCCTCCAAGGCTTTAAGCTCTTTATGTCCCATCTGTACAGCCTGGTTCTGTTCTGCTCTGAGGCTGCCATGTGTCTCTCTGCCATTATTTTGTCTATTCCCATCTCTGCTAAGGAGAAGAAATCTGATTCTCCCCCTCTCCTCATCTCGCCTCCCCTACCCGCCTCTCCCCTCCATTGCAGTACAGGCACAGAGGCTTATAGTCAGGAGACCCAGCTCTGACACTGGCAATCTCCGTGACTTGGGCATGCTGCCTTCCTGCTGTGGCTGCTGCCACTTCTAAGATGTTGGGGATGCTTGGGTTGATTCTGAAGTCACCCTAGATATAGCGGAACAGAGTGGCCCTGAGCCTTAGGTGACAGAGAGCCCCTGTGTGTGTTTAAGCTCTAAATGCTTCCCATAATCTAACTTACTTGGTCCTCGTGATGATTGTGTCAGGTAGTGGACCCCATGCCCATTTAGCAGCTGAGAAAATTAAGGGACATAGGTTAAGGAACTTCCCTAAATAACCATGGCTAGGAAGTTGCAGGGCTGGGATTTAAATCTCCATAGTTGGCTTGAATTTGGCTTGAGTTCACGCTCCTGACCATTACAGTGGCATTTAAAAACTCACTTTTTCACTTGCTAGCTAAACCTCAGTTTCCAAATCTGTAGCAGGGATATAATTTCTACTCTACTATGTCGTTAAAAGGATTTCGAAATGCCTGTAAAACACTCGGCACATGGTGGGTATTTGATAATATAATTATGATATGCCTTCAGCCCTTCTGGAGCCCCTGTGGCTAAAGAGACTTTGAGAGAGCCACACATGCTTTTATACAGATAGATTCACAGGCACAGAGAGGCAAAATGTTTTGCTGAGGGATGCTCAGCCCTCTTGGAAGCGATTTCACTTTAGCGTTCGGAATTGTGCATTCAGAACCAAGTGTACCCAGCAGGCTTCTTGCCCAGCGGTCTTTGGTTCTATCAGATTGTATCCTCAATTGTGTCCTCAATGTCCAGTCTTCCATGGTCACAATAGACTTAACATCAAGGGTTAATTCTGAGGCTCTGTCCTAGCTGGTAGGTAAGCGCTGAGTGCACCAAGATCTAGTCCTAAAAGAGAATGTGGAAATCCAGAAAGGCTCCGGGAAGTCTGCTGTGCAGGGGACTCAGCAAAGACAAAGATGTGGAGGTGGGAAGCAAGAGGAATGTGAGACTAGAAGGAAAGACAGGTGCATAGCAAGAGATGGGGCTAGACTTGTCATCTGGGTTCCGCTCTGGAGGCCCTGGAGTGCCAGCCCACAAGTATGCCTTGTTTGGAAGTCTAAGGTGTCTTAGCAGAAGGTTGTCATCTTTTTTTTCTTTTTTCTTTAAAGCATATTTAGTCAGCAGTAGAAAGTGCCCGATGAGCTGGGCAGGAGGGAGAGGGGCTGGAGGCAGCAACACCCGTACCTTTATGTTCCCACCTTCTATGGTAGAGCCTTCTATAGTGGATTTCTCTATGGCGAAATTCCCTGAGCAGATTCCAGCTAGTTCTAATACGTTCTCTGCTGCAAACCGAGGTCCCCAGCCAACTCTGGCCCACGTAGTGCTGAGGTCTGCAGCCCTTCGGGGGCTGGAGGCCAAATGCATCATAGGCCCAGGCCAAGGCTCCAGGAAATTGGGGTCAATTCCCTACTCCCCCGAGGGCCCAGCAGAATCATGGGGCCTGGGGCTTGGGGCTCCGGGAGGGAGAGTCGGTTCTCTGAAGCCACATGAAGCTGCCTAAACTTTCCCTGATGTCACACACAATCTCTGGGGGTGGACTCTGTGAGTCGTCCCACAGCTGCATGCTTGGGATGGGCCACCCTTCTCCCGGGGCCACAGAGGTTCCCACTGCATTTGGAAAGACCCATGAGAGGCCCAGAGAGGCGCCCCCCCCGCCCCGCCGCCACCCCCTTTCTCTTCTGAATCCTGTCTCCTTGCAGCTGTTTTCTCAGACAGGGTAGCCTCAGCCTGCATCAGCTCTTTGAAAGAGCTTATTCATTTCCTTATACACGCACTCATTCATTTATTCCCTAATTCACTCATTTCTTCGTTTGCTCACTTATGCATTTATTTCCCCACCCACACATTCATTTATGCTCTTGCTTATTAAACAAATTCATTCCATAACTCTCTACCAATTCGCCACATCTTTTCTTTTGTTAAACAGTTAGTTCTTTTTTGTTGTTGTTTTGTTTTTGAGAGAGAAAGAGAGCACACACGAGCTGGGGAGAGGGGCAGAGGGCAGAGGGAGAGAGAGAAAATCCTAAGCAGACTCCATGCTGAGGACAGGAACCCGATGCAGGGCTCGATCCCATGACCCTGGGATCTGCCCTGAGACAAAATCAAGAGTCAGATGCTTTACCGACTGAGCCACCCACGTGCCCCTAAACAGATAGTTCTTGAGTGAGCAAAAATATCTACTGAGTGATGAATGAATGGACCAAATTATCAGGACCTATTAGAAGTTGTGGAAAGGCCCTGAGGATGCAGGGACGAGTAGGGAACCGTCTTGGGCCTTGAGGGAGTTCATCATCTGGGTGGGAACAGATGATAAACAACAAGGCAGTGCATGGCAGAGATGTTGAGGTAGCACACTCTGCAGAGTTGGAGCAGCACTAGGACACGATAGTTTGGGCCAGACAAGGTGCTGGGGCGGGGAGGGAAACAAAGCAGCCAGAAGGCCCGTGAGTACAGAGGCATGGTGTTGTGAAATAGCTATGGTGCCTTTGAGAATGCAGGTGATTTAAACCAAAGTTCAAGGTTGGTGGTGGCATTGTAGGGAGCGAGAGCATGGGGAATTAGCCAAGGTTAAGGCTGTGGGGGCTCCGGAGGCCAGACACTGGAGTTTGAATGGCGGCTAAAGGGCACAGGAGCCATTGCATAGGTTTTCACACTGGTAGAGCATGACCAGCTCCTCTGGCCTCATACAGAGTTTCTCTTCTGATCAAAAGCTTGAAAGAGGGAGAGAACAGGGCACCTGGATGGCTCAGTCAGCTAAGTATCTGACTCGTGACTTTGGCTCAGGTCATGATCTCATGGTTCGTGGCATCGAGTCCTGTGTCTGTTTCCACGCTTACAGTGTAAAGCCTGCTTGGGATTCTCTCTCTCCTTCTTGTTCTGCCTCTCTCCCGTGTGCACTCTCTTTCTCTTTCTCTCTCTCTCTCTCAAAGTAAACAAATAAACATTTTTAAAAAAAGAAAGAGGGAGAGAATGTACAGTGTATTCTCAGATGGAAGGACCCCCGTCCAGAAACCACTCGTGGTTCTCCATTCTCAAGGGACAGAGTCCAAACTCCATAAGCTGACATTGAAGCCACACTCTGCTTCTGCCCTACCAACTCCTCCTCTCTTGGATCACAGGATGAGAAACCTTGGGGAGCTGACTGTTGCTCACTGTACTTCCTTGCATTTGCGCATGCCCTTTGGCCTTCCAGAAAAGTCTTTCCATCCCTGTTCTGCCTGTGATTCAATGCATCCTTGAAAACTCCTTTCCATATATCACTTCCTCTCCGGGGCCCTCCCTGCTTGCCCCTCACAACCAAAATTACTCTCCCCACATGGTCACGGCACTGCTACCGAGCACGGTCACACGGACATGACTGTCTCGCTGCGGCAGATACTGGCTCACTTCACATTTGGACCCCACAGAGCTGGGCACAGTCTGGGCACTAAGAAATGGTCCTTGGCTTCAGGGGAAGGTCTGACATTTCCACAGAGCTGGACCTCCCATTAGAAGCCCAGACTTTGAAAGGGGGCTCAGAGAAAGGACCATGTCTGCAAGCTGCATTTGCCTACCACCTTGCAGAGGGTTGAGAAACCGTGTTGTGCCTGTTTTAAAGAGTTGATGGGAGGGCACAGATAGAAGTATCCCCACACCACCCTCCTGGTGCCATTGTTGCTGGAATGCAATGGAATGGAGGAAAAGGAAGGAAGGGAAGGCAAAAGAGAGGAAGGCAGTGTCCAGGAAGAAAAAGCTTCTCGCCTGCCAAGTTAGCATGTGGCAGAGCCCTGACATGGGGTACTTTCTCACTGGCTGAGATTAAGTAAGCTTTGCTCTGTGGCTACCTTCTCACGAACAGCCCTAGGGCCCATGTTCTTCCTTGCTGTATGAGTTAGGGAGCATTTGGTCCCCTACCTTCTCGGTTATAAAAAAAAGATCAACACACAAAACAAATCCCTTTGACAAATCTCTGAAAGAGCTTGAAGCTAGGGCATAGGAAACCTGGGAGATGGGCTCCCTGGGGGGCTTTGAGCAAGCTTCTTTCTGCACGGAGTCCTCAGTTTCCCCATCTATAAAATGGAGATGTGAACAGTGCCTCTAGTTCAGGGTGATTGGGTTTTGTACACGGTTCAGAAACTGGTTGTGGAACACTTCTAGGGCTCTGGGAGATAAGGAGCAGTCTCCTCGTTTCTGTTGAGGGGCTTATGATGTTGAGGGTGGTCATCCCTGTTGGTCATCCTGACTGTTCTTGCGTGGTGTTCAGGGACATGGGAGCAACGTCATCCACTGCCGGAAAGATGGCACCTGGAGCGGCTCCTTCCACATCTGCCAGGAGATGCAAGGCCAGTGCGCGGCTCCAGACCAGCTCAACAGCAACCTCAAACTGCAGTGCCCGGACGGCTACGCCATCGGTACGGTGTGTGTGTGCGTGTGTGTGATGGTGCGAGCGGGAGGGGCAGATCCTTCTGGCAACCTGGGGCTGGTGCCTTGCTGGATGACTGGGCACCTCTACCTCGTGAGGCCCTGTAAGGGGGAAACAAAGATGAGAGGGACCAGGTCCTTGCTCCCAGAAAGAGTAAAAGGCACGGATGTTAGAGAAACAGTGGTGAGTAGGGTCTTCCTGGAGCACAGAAGAGCTGCCCGCAGAATCAGGAGACAGAGGGGGCTCTCAGAGGAAGGGACACTTACATAGGGATTTGCAAGAGCTTGTTGGGTGGGAAATGGCATTCCAGACAGAAGAAACCATGTGGCAAAGGGAAGGAGGTGTGGAAGCACCTATCGCATTTGGGAGAGCAATGGTGGTCCTAGCTGCCTTTTTATCTGGAATCTGAAATTTTGCATAATACTCATCATTCATGAGTACCTCCTATGGGCCAGGCCCTGCATCAAGCACTTTATAGAGGCACCATATCTTATCTGCCCGATGACCTTTGACATATGAGGAAACTGGGACTTGAAGGGATAACAGAACATGCCCTGAATCCAGAGGGCTCTTCTCCTCCAAAGCCTGAGTTCTTTCCGTGGCATCCCAGTTGCCTCCAACTGGAAAGATAAATAGCATTTTCAGAATATGATTTGCGTGGTGATAGGCGAGCTCACAGAGTGCTCACAGTGAGAAGAGACAGCCTGGGGTTTGATGCCAGGGATTTGCCTGGTTGAAACCAGGTGCCTGGATGGATGCATTAATCACCGGCTCCGAGGCTTTCTGGGGAACTGGAGCGTGCATGGAGTCTGACCTCAGCTAAGGGCGGTGATGCTGACCTCTTGGGCTGATTCCCTAATTGACCATGATGAAAAGCCCAGGGAATTGGATGTTCTTTCTCATGGCCAGTGTGATTTATGGGATAATCACCAGGGATGTCTGGAGCAGAAGGTTATCCTGCACACAGTCACTCCCAGTTACACGGAGCCAACAAGTTCTACACCCAGCACGACGGGAGCTGTCACTTCTTGTCCAGAAGCGAGGCCCGTGGTGGGAGAGGGGAGGTGTATGGGGCCCGATCACCTTTCAAAGATGGAAACACAGAGCCTGAGAGCGCATGTCAGTTCTTCACCTAAATGTAGAGTAGGGATCAGCATTCCTGCATTTGGTCCAGAGAACTTGGTGAGAGGACCTCTGAGCGCATGGTTGCTCTCTCTGATGATTCTAAAGGTACTGTAAGTTTCTACAGAGGCACCAACCCAAAGGACCCTGACCAGGATGGCTGCAGAGAGGTGGCATCTTGTGGGTCTGCCAATATAGGCGTTCAAGATGGTTGGGGCAACAGGTGTAGCAATGGTCAGTAACAGTGGCTGTTCCACCCTGAGGCCAATGCTTTCTTCTCTCCATCAGTCCTGATGGGTGTGTGGGGTTCTAGACACATATGTCTGTGATGGGGTCCCACCCCCAACCCAGTGTATACAAGTGAATATTCAGTGATACTCAGGACTGGTATTAAGTGGCCCTGGGAGGAAATCTTTTGATTAAGTGACTTTTATTTAAAAAAAACAAAAACAAAAACTTATAGGGGGTCCTGGGTGGCTCAGTTGGTTAAGCATCTGACTTCAGCTCAGGTCATGATCTCCTGGTCCATGGGTTTGAGCCCTGTGTCGGCTCTGTGCTGACAGATCAGAGCCTGGAGTCTGCTGTGGATTCTGTGTTTCCCTCTCTCTCTGCCCCTCCCCCGCTCATGCTCTGTCTCTCCTCTCTCTCTCTCTCTCTCTCTCTCTCTCTCTCTCTCTCTCTCAAAAATAAACATTAAGAAAACTCATAAAAACAGACTTCCTGCATGTCTACATCCACTGATACGTTCAAATATATTCACACATGCAAAAATAAACACAAGCACAAATGCTTAATGACCAAACATAGACCCAAGCACATACATCATAAACTCATGCTTGGCATGTACACTTTAGCCAGATAAGTGCATCAACTTGTCACCTACACACACACACACACACACACACACACACACACACACACACAGAGCTACACATAGCATGTACACACCTGTGACATAATTACACACACATCACAAGCACAGACACATCTTATGCTCTGAAACATAAAGATGTGCGGAAGGCAAACATAACTCACACATGTACACAGACACATCCTGTGGCCACTCGGGACATACACTGCATTCCCATGCCACAACCACACATCACCTGGCTCTCTGCTTACCTAGCTAGAGGTAGGCAGAGGTGTGGCAGTACTATTCCTTTGCCCACGGAGCTTTTTTGTGATGAAGCAGAAAGGGAAAGAAGTTGGTATGACACTAGAACCTGAATGTCCCTCCCTTCCAAGTACCCATGTCCCTCCCCATTGCCATGCTGATGCCCCTTTAAGGAATATGGTGATCCAGGGTGGCTGGGGGGATATGGGGGAGCTAAAAAAAAAAGCAGTGTGGGACACTGGGAGATAACGATTGGGAAGGAGGGAAACCTCCAGGTCCCTGCCCTTCCCCACCTGCAAAGGCCCCCACATCAGATTCCCAGGTTGAGCCCCTCCCTGGGGAGAGCCCACCTCACGAGGAGGGGATTTGATCAAAGGGCTTGTAATCAGGGATGAGGGGTGTATCCCATCACAGGGGCTTAGGCGCTGGGGGGCACATTCTGGCACCACCCAGAGGAGCTCGCTCTGGACCCCCTCCCACTCAACACAGGCAGGCTTCTGTGGCAGTTAGGAGCCCTCAGAAAGTTGCTACAGGCAGGGGCCTGGTGAGATCACCCTCTGTAAGGATGCCAGTTCGGTTTCATATATCACAACACAGCAGCCTGGTCCTAAAGCCCTAGCACTGTGGGGAGGGGAGGGGAACACAGAGGAGGGAGCTGTGGAGAAGGGGAGGGCAGTGGTGGCCTCCTGTCTTGACCATATTTTCCCCCTTTTCCCCCTCTTGGGATAAGATAACCTTTGTCTTTCCCTCAGAGGCGGCCTCTTGCTTTCGCAGAAGAGGATTTTATCATCACAGCCTCACTTCTGCCTTGCTTTCTAGAAGCTCCTTTAGAACGTGAACTCACGACAGACACACAGCACTGAGTTTCTCCAACTGCTTAGTGACTTGTCCCCTTTTCCCATCACTTGTCTTTTTGGTACTTTTGCATCCCCTCCCCATTTCTTTTCTCTCCTCTGCCTTCCTTTCTCTTTCCTCTCTTGGTCTGTATCACTGGACTTGGAAGGCAGACGGATGTGGGTTTTAATTCTTGGGCCTCTAACCACCTTCTCTGTAGCCTGAGCTCTGTGCACTGGTCTAACCTGAGTCTTGGGTGTGATGACGACCCATCGCACGGGCTGGATATTCAGGAGGATGAGTGACCTATGACAACCACCTGCCTGGCCAGGAATCTGCCCCCACTTCTGGGTTCGGTGTCCCTGTGTTTAAAGAGAAAAGGTTGTAAACACTGTCCTAGACCTGCTGTCACCCCCCTCTTTGGTCCTTGTGAGTCTTCTGCACTAAAGAGGACTACAAAATGGCATTAAAAAGGGAACTGGTAGATAAACTATATATATATAAATGTGGGGGGGGATTATACACATTCAGACATCACCCTTACCCACCCACCCACATACGTGGAACGGAGCCTATAGAGTGGCTAACAGAACAGAGTTGGCTGTCTCTTGTGATTCACTTAATATTCAAGGGTGGTCCTGGCAGTAAGCTGGAGGAATGACCTCCTTAGGGCCTTGGTCAGATTCTGACGTGTCCGTTCTTTGCCCACATGGATGAGCACCATTTGAGAGTCATGGAGACATCTCATGGGATAGGCTTGATTTTCAGGAGACTCCAGAATGCATGAGGTCAGGGCAGAGAATCAATGTACCAAATTATAGTCTACTTGGCACCCAAGCCACAGCTTGATGTCAGCTGTCTTCACCTGTGAAGTCCCTGGACCGAGGGTTTCTGTGTAGCACCACCCTGTTCCAGTTCGTCACCAGTGCCTTCACCAGCTAACTGATTCATTTTGTCATTCGCTTATCCAGGTACCCAGTCTTTTATCCATGCAGTCCTCCATCTGTGTACCTACTTCCTCCTTCATAAGATACCAGAATGCCTACTGATCGTTTACTCACCGTCCCATTCGCTCACTCACTCAGTTCCTTGTCCGTCTATGCACTCACTTCCTGTCTCTTCCGCTTATTCCACACATACTTGCTGGGTGCCCACCATCTGCCATGCACAGTGCCAGGCTCTGGGCACGGAATGTGGAGCACAGAGAGGGCTCAGGAGTTTACAGTCCGTCAGGGGAGAAAGCCGTTGATACAACAGTCACCAAGCCATGACAGATGCTGGCCTAGTGCCTGTCAGAGGGTCTGGCCTGTCAGGAAAGCAGGGAGGGCCTCTCGGAGCAGGTGGCACTTGGGTTGAGGTCCAAAGGGCCATAAGTAGTGCATTAGTTGAAGAAAAGTGTGAAGGGTCTTGAAGGCACAGCTCGGGAGGCACGTGTGCAAGCCTGGTGCGAGCAGAAAGCGAGGGGTTAAGAGGCTGTGCTGCATTCATGGGCTCACCGTGTGCTGGGCTGATGGCTTACCAGGCACTGGGCTAGGCTCACGGATGAGTCACCCTCATCCCTGCCCATCCAGGGCATCACTGTAACTGCGGAAAGGTAGGCACAGGGAGGGGGTAAGGCCGGCACTGAGAGACTCATCATTGCTCAGCAATGATGAGAGCACACTGCTCTCACTCAGGTGCAAAAATCAGGGCAGGCTGCTCAGAGGATTTGAACTGAGCCATGAAGAGCTGATGGGATTTGACCTTGAGTAGGCGGATGGGGGTGATTCAGGAGAAGGGGTGAATGGGAGCTGAGGTGTAGAGGCGAGGGGTTGTTGCAGGACTCAGATGGAAAACCTAGTGCAGTCTGGCTGGCCCACCCAAAGCGTGAAGATGGTTAATGGCAGATGAGATTGACCGGACCATGGGAGCCCACGAACGCTGGACAAAGGAGATCGCACTTTGTCCTGCTTGTGGGGAATCTTGTAAAGTTTTCAAACGAGGAAGGGCACGACCCAACTGGGCTCAGGGCCAACAAACATGGTGGTGGGCGGGTGCAGGCTAGATTGGAGACAAGAGAGCAGAGTCAGAGAGACCAGAGGCTGCCCTGCTGGAAGTTCCCTTTCTCTGACCCTCAAGGCCAGGGTGGCCCAGTCCAGAGTGACAGGGCCTGCCCTGTATGAGAGCAGCCCGTGGACATCAGGGGACTGGGGGCTGAGCTGTGGCCTCACACTGTGCTTCCCCTCAGGGTCGGAGTGTGTCGCCTCGTGCCTGGACCACAACAGCGAGTCCATCATTCTGCCAGTGAACGTGACTGTACGTGACATCCCCCACTGGCTGAACCCCACCCGGGTGGAGGTGAGTGACAGAGCCGCCCCCCGTGGCGAGGGGAGGGCAGTGACCCTGTTGGACACTCGCTATGCCCCCAGCCCGCATCAGTCCTTGTATATATGTTGAATCATTGACTTGTTGCACCTGTCGTGTGGGGTGGGAACCGTTCACAGTCAGTTCTCAAGGTCCCTCCGAAGGACCTTTTACTTCCTGCTCCACTGAATCCTGATGACAGCCTAGGAATAAGAGGACTGATGTCTCCAGTTTAGAGATGAGGAAACTGAGGCACCAAGAACCACACAGAAAGCAGAGTCAGCTCACAAACCCATGTATGTCTGACTGGGAAGTCTGTACTGGTAAGGATGGTGCAGTCTGGCTTCTCTAGACGAGCCCTTAGAAGGCCTCTCAACATTCCATGGCCTAGACTTCTGGGATCCTTCTCCACGCTTACCTCCTTGGGTGGAAAGCAGTTAATCTGCAATATGGGAATTAGTAACACCCACCGTTTATGAAGCACCCACTGTGTTCGCGTGCCCAGCACCCCGCACACAAGACTGCACTGAAACCTCAGAATCGCTGGATGGAGCAGGGGGCATGGCATCGCCTCCACCGCCTACTTTTGGACACTGAGCTCTCAGGAGTGCGAGGGCTCGAACCCAAGCCTGAGTCCAAGTGCGGTGCTCTTCCCACAGTGCCAAGCTGGCATGGTCCTGGCCAGAAGGCCACGTAGGCGCCTCCTCCTGGCACCCACTGCCATTGCCCAGGCCCGCTTTGGGGCTGGCCACTCCCCCTCGTCGCCTGATCTATGCGAAGCCCTAGAGGCTTTGCGGGACCCCACTCTTGCCCTCCAGGGCAGCGGGGATCCTGGGCCTCAGGTAGCACCGGTTCCGGGCACTGGCTCACCCTGGAGAAGGTGAAGGAGGGAGGCAGGGCGTGCAGGACGATGCTCGGCTATGTCCCTCCCGGCCAGGCTTTCTGCCCGCGGAGCGGGGAGGCCTTGCTGTCCTGCTGCAGATCTCGCTCCGGATAGCTAGGCAGAACCCGATACCAGGTGTACGGTTTCTCAAATGAGCTGAGGGCGTGATTGCGAGGGCTTACTCAGCACTCCGCCCGTGGAGCTGGCACTGGACTGGGCCGGCCTGCCCTGCTCCCCCGTGCACCCCAGCGTTCTTCTCCTTCCTCTTTCTCACCTACGGCCCTCTGCCCCACCTCCAACTGTAGTCCCTTCCTCCTGCCCCTGTCTCCGCTCTGTTTCTCTCTCGCCTCTCCCAAGACCTCTCTCGCCTTGTTCCGCCTCCCGCCCACCCGTGCTCTTGCCCCTCTATCTGCCCCTGACTCTCCCATGCATACCCGAGACAGCTCTGTCTCCCTAACCTCAAGCTTCTCATCTGTTTTCTGCCCTGAGCGTGCCTTTCCCCATCGCGAACCCAGAGTCCCCGTGTAGATTCTCACCGAATGCCCAGTGGATGCTGGTGTGCTATTACACACCCAGGGGCGCGCACAGAACCGCCAGGTCAGAATCTCAAGGAGGCTGGAGATCCAGCACAGGCCCCTGATTGTACAGATGGAGGAACTGAGCAGCAGAGAGGGAGGGGGATGAGGCCAGGGTCACGAAGGATGAGAGCTGGGATCGTGCCATGCCATGCCTCCCCTCCCTCTGCTCTGCCCTGATTCCACATACCCAAAGGCAGGGGAATCACACTCCTCCACAGAGCAGACACAGGAGACCTCCCTCATGCCCCACTACCGGAGGTCTTCCCTGTCTGGGATTCAGACCAGTTTCCCCTGGCCCGGCTCCCACTCAGGCCTTTGCTCTGCCCCCTGGGTGAATTCCCACCCTTCCCTCTGTGAGCCTGGGCACTAAAGAGTTCAGTTATAATTCACTGTGAAATAAATCCAGGGATTTGAAAGCCTGCAAGTCCCCCCCTTCCCCAGTTGCCCACCCGCTGCCTGCCTGCCTGCCCCAACCCCCACCCAGTTCCCTGGTCTGCCGGCCTTTATTGATGCTGGCCTACGGAGAGAGCCATAACGAGGTTCAGACCTCCACCGGTCTCCGGAGGCCTCATTATCCAGGAGGAAAAAAAAATGTGGTAGAAAAAGGGAGGAGGGTGAAGGGCAGAGATTGATGATTTCCAGGAATACGGCAGAAAAGCTGGCCTCTGCTGCGCCCTTGCCCCTTGTGTGACGAGAGCGACGTGGAAACAGAGCAGGCCCTGGGTAGCTCTGCTTTCTGAGGCCTGCCTCCCAGGGCCAGCACAAGGTAGATGGGTGGGGGCCAGGCTCTTTTCCAACTCCTGTCACCTTTGTCCCCGGGTGAGGACGTGCGAGGCCACGACTGATGTTTAATGGACGCCTCCTGTGAATCGGGCACTGGGTCAGCCTTTACTTACACCCGTCCCCTGACACAGTCCGTAAGGTAGGTCTTAGTGTCTCCGTTTTTCCCGGAGAGTGAATGGCATCTCAGGGATGGAAGCCACTTGCCTAAGAGAAATTGAAGAGACACCCCGGCCAGTCTAATGCAGTTTTCTCCAGCTACCCGTGCCGTCTCTGTTCAATGCATAACAATGATAATAAAGGCAAAACGTTGACCAATGGCTTGCCAGGGACTGTGCTGGTAAATAGTTAACAACTGGCCGTCTGCCACTGCCTCCACCTCCGCCCCCTAAAATAACCGTATAGAACTCTGACTTGTAGCATTTGCTAATGACAGTGGTGTAAAGATTTCCCCCCATGGCAGACGTCAGGTTCTCCAAGTTGCCCTCATCGCACACAATGTTGGGAAGGGACAGGCATTACCACCTCTCATGAGCCCACATGACAGGATCTATTTTAAGTACTTTACACGTATTGGCCTGTATGACAAGAACAGTACCCACTTAGATGAGTAGAATCTCAACACTGAGGACATGTGACCAGTGCACCAGAACAGTGGCCTTTGCAAAGGGCAGGCCCACGGTCATCTTGCTTACAACGGTACTGCCCTTAGTGCTGAGTACACAGTGGGTTTCGCTAAATACTTAATGGTTGCAGGGTCAGGTGACCAAGGTTCTAGTGTAAACCCAGGCATCTTCTTGCTGTGTGTCCTTGGACAAATCCTATCATTTCTATAAGCTTCAGTTTCCCCAACTGTGGAATGAGACATAGTCCTGGATCAAGAGTCACAAACTCGGGGTGCCTGGGTGGCGCAGTCGGTTAAGCGTCCGACTTCAGCCAGGTCACGATCTCGCGGTCCGTGAGTTCGAGCCCCGCATCGGGCTCTGGGCTGATGGCTCAGAGCCTGGAGCCTGTTTCCGATTCTGTGTCTCCCTCTCTCTCTGCCCCTCCCCCGTTCGTGCTCTGTCTCTCTCTGTCCCAAAAATAAATAAACGTTGAAAAAAAAAAATTAAAAAAAAAAAAAAAAAGAGTCACAAACTCAAACACCCACAGGAACCAGGCAGGCAGGATAAATGGGTGAAGCAGGCCAGGCCTATCGTTCTGTATATTAAATACCTAGTCATATTATTCATAGTAGTAGCAATGTTTTACTCTACGTATTTCAGACAGACAGACTTAAAGAAAATATATCAAATGCCCGTGTACATACTATCCAACTTAAGAAATAAGAATTTTTAAATACAGCTGGAAGTTTTTCTTACTGATATTTAACATATATGCTGACCCTTAGCAAGAGATTTGAGAAATTTGTATGTTTGCGGCCACTCCTGAAACCACTACCCAGGTCAGGGTCTGTGACTCCCCAAAGATCATCCCCTCCCCATGCCAGGCAATGGCTGCACCAATGAGATAACTTCTACTGGGGGTTTCTTATTCCTTTTTATTGAGGTATAATTGACATATAAAATTATATTAGTTTCAGGTGTACTAAAATGTTTAGTTTTACTTTCAAAAACAAGAACACTGTGTCCCTTCATTTTTTTTTAAAGTTCTTTCCTTTGAAAGCCCCCACTCCCCCACCCCCACCCCCCACTTTTGGAAGTGACAGGGATATGGAAGATAGGGAGAAATCTTCCTCTCCTCTAATAAATGAGATGATACAAACTCAATGAAAGATGGAAATGTCTCTTGGCTCCGGTGCTGGAGAGACTGCAGGCAATGGTAGAGACAGTGGTGAACTCTGGAAAACATCCTGCTTCCCAAGAGGGCTCTCTAGCCAAGTGTGGCAGTGTGGAAATGTATGCCTAGTACGGCTAGAGTTTCCACTTTTTCTTGAGAAAAAATAAGAAATCTGGAGTCTTTAAAATGTAAAATCTCTTAATTTTTTAAAAAATACTGGCAAATAATTTTGACTTCTGTTAAGCACTTTGTGTGCCAAACCGAACATTTCTGTGGGTTGTGTAGCCTGGAAGCCGTTGGCTTGCAACCTTTGGATGAGATAGACTCCCAGCCCTGGGCATCTGGAATTCTGGGTGGCATTCTCTGTCACCAGCCCCAAAGGAGCACCTCTAATCTGCCCTGCACCTTGACTGGGTCACAGCAAATGTAGTTCACAACCTCAGAGGCTTGTAATTCTTCTAGGTACTTGAGATCTTGGATTTTATAATGGCTTCTGGAAAAAAAAAAAAAAGGATGGAAGGAGGGAGGAAAGGGAGGAGAAGAAGAAAAGGATGGAGGAACTTAAGGGAAAGAAAGGAAGTCATCATTTATTGAAGGCATCATTTATATAGGCATGGTTTGTTAGGCAGGTCAATAAATGCCACCTCATTTTGTCTCCACCATACCCCAGTGAGATCAGTAGGGTCACCATTTTACCCATGAGGAAGCTGAGGTTCTGAGGGATTGTCACTGCCCAATTCACATAACTAATGTGGTTCAATCAGAATTTGAACCCAGCGCTAATTCTCCTGCATTTCATCATGCAAGGCAACCACCTTCCACATTATAAATCATAATTCAACACTTGCAGATAAAGGATGCAGAATTCTGTCCTTGGAAGAGAAGGCAGCACTGTGGGAAACCCTGTCAAGAGTCCACAAGGCAGAGATAGAATGGTTCTGAGTGGACATGAAGTCCAGTCTATCTGATGTATGGATGGAGATATTGTGTGCCCTGGAGGTGAAGCCCATGGACGGAGAGATGTGTCAGGGATCCAGTGATTTCTCATTCACTCATGGATACTCCCATGCATCCACTCACTTGCTCATTGGTTCATTCACTCATTCAAAAACATTGATTATGCCCTTCTAAATGGCAGGCAGTCCTCAAACACCAGGCATTCAGGGGTGGAAAATGCCTCAACTTTTAAAGAAATCCAGAAGCTCCAGAACTGCTAACAAAAGGCAAAAATAACTTAAATGGTAGAATTCACTCACAGTAAGGCTTGTAAATCAAGGACAGAATTAAGGAGAAAAGAAGGCTCATTCTAGAAGGTATTAGGAGGGGTATCTGATCTGAGCCTTAGGATGGGGAGGCTTTCTTAAGATGCTTTCTCACAGGTCTTCAGCACTGCCTGGGACCCATCTTCTCTGGGACTCATCTTTGAGACAGTCCTCCCCCACCTCTTTGTCTCATAGCCTCTCCACCTTTCTGAATCTTGGTCTTTCCGTCAGTCGAAAGAGTCAACTATTTTATACTCACAGTTTTGGGGGCTAGGACACCGTAAGTGAGAATGTGGGGTTCCAAGTATAGACCTGGAAATCAGAGAGCCGTGGGCTTAATTCCTGACCGTCATTGCCTCTGTGTATGGTTGGGAGCAAGTTGTTTAACTCCTCTGTGCTCTGTTTCCTCCTGTGTAAACCAGACTCAAAAATAGTAGCACGCTCATAGTTATGGTGAGAATTAAGTAGATGAAGCCTTAAGCACAGGGAGTGTGTTGATGAGGACGAGGATAATGATGGCAGGGTAGGTGCCTGTGCTTTGCTGATGATGAGGTGACGACAGTAGTGCCGGTGGGTGCTAATGATGGCAGTGGTGGTAGCACTGGTGGCCTGGGTGTTGATGCTGACGGTCACTACACCAGGAAGACAGGGCGCTCTATTCTTCCTAGGCATACCCACCGTTGTCCAGGTAGGAAACGAAAGCCATCTTACAAAACCTGGTCTGAAACCTGGCCTGCCTCTCACTGGCATCCAGAGGAACAAGGCTGACGTTTGCGGGGCCCCATCTGGGATCTCCCACTTTGTGGTGTAAATAGCCTAGCCTTCCCTTCAGCTCCTACCCCTTACCCGCTTCCCAGTTCTCCTCACATACAGAGAGGTCCTGTGGTGAGACAGGTAGGGCGTGCAGCCCAAAGGAATAGTGGAAAATCCAAAAGCCTTGGAAAGATAAATAGGCTCCTGCGGATAGTATAAAAGTCCTTTCTCTGAACACACGTCAGGTAAACCTCAACTGACAGAAACTTGTACAACCACACCACGACACTCCTACAGACGGATTAAATTAGCTCTCAGATAAACAGGGGGAGGGATGGGCATCAAATCCCTCGTGGATCCTAACCCCGCTGTTTTCTATGACTCGAGCCGTTACCGAGTGCCCCTCCAAGCAACCCTGTTTTTTGGCTGGGGACAGACCCTCAGACCCAGAGATGAAAACCTGGATAAGGTGTCCCAGAGAAGGAAAGCAGGTGATTCTCCCCACTTCTGGCCCTGGGGCCAGGAAGCACAGGGCACCGAAGTAGCTGGAAGCTGCAAGAAAGGAACCCTGGACCTACTCACATTCCTTCATTTGGCCAACGTGTTTGCTGTGCTCCAGGCCTGGTCCTTGGGAGAGACAGAGATGTCTAAACCCAGGTCCTCGGTTAACCATTCCCATACCACTTATCTCAGTGCATCATCACAACAAGCTTATGACATGATTTTCAGGACCCATTTCACAGGCAGGAGAACCAAGCCTCAGAGTGGAAATTAAAGCAAATTCAAGTTGAATTGCATCCACATCTGACTTACCTCAAAGCCCAATGTCCTTCCCATATATCACCTTTTCTAGGTGTAATGGGAGAAGGTAGACAGGGACAGTAGGGGCAGTAGGAGACTACGTAGTAGACTTCACCTTGCATGATTGATGGTCCCATCCTCAAGTTACGTTGTTTGTGCAAGACCTTAATTTAATTCCACCTACACTAAACTGGTCCTGTAAACTAAACACCATGGTAGGCTTTGTAAGGGCTCTTCTGATACTCTAGAAGAGAGGAAGCCAAGTAAAGAAAATACAGCCTATTGATAAAATCATCTCGATTTTGAGATGTGGCCATTCATTTATAGCAAAAATATTTCGTGGCATCCTCCATGTGCCAGACGCCATGTGCCACGATCCAAGGGTGAACCAGAGATGAGGTGTGGCAGAGAAGAAAGGCACCAACCCAGTCTTAGCCAGATCTTGGAGTCATGTGATTCCCTTTGTTCCAAGCTCACCAAGAAACCTAATTCCAGTTGGGTTCCCACAAAGGTCTGTCTTCATGGAGAAAAATGGGTTAGTCACATGGTTTTCTGTATTCTGGCCCATTTGACTGTTCATTTCTTAACTAAAATTAATCAACTGGCACCCATCCAGGAGAGCGAGCCCTTATCTTATAGACTTCCATGGCTGGTCCCTCACACAATTACCTCTCGTTGCAAATCTGAGCATTGCCTCCAGGTTATTTTTATTTCATTTTTTACAGAAATCATTGTAATTTTGGCGTGAAATGTAAGGCATCTATGGCAGAATAGAGAAAGGAGCTTCTGGGATCATTATGTTAGCCCCATTCCTAATGTTATTTACCTTTCTCGTTTTAGCTTTCTTTTTTCACCTCCTTTAAGAATTATCCTCCTATTGGGTTTTATGTTACGAGCTGCCTTAAATAATTTCCAAAACAAGTGCTTGCTTCCAAATCCCAGTTTCTTCACTAAACAGTTATGCAGCCAGGGGAATTTATTCTCCTTATGACCCGAGATTGATGCCCACCTCACCTCATGACGAGTAATAAATAAGATAATGCATAAAGTAATTAGTACGGATATACTCAATATATTTTAGTTGTCATCGTCATAGTAATAATTATTATTAAAGGAGGCTATAAATAAATGCATATATGCATACCTATAAGCTCTGAGGGGGTTGGGGAAGGCACCACAGAGGAAGTAAGTCCTGAGCAGCAGTTTAAAAGATAACTGAAGATTCTCCAGGAGGCAAGATGGGGAAGGGCATTTCAGTGAAGGAGAACAGCCAGAACAAAGTCACAGGGGTGTGGGAGTACGGACAATGTCAGGGGATTGTGAGCGGGCCCATATGGCATGGCGGCAGGTGGAGGCAGGGAGGGTTCTCTGTGTCTCCAAGGGTTCTGAACCAGCCCACTGCTCTCAAACTGTAGTATATGTCAGAACCATCTGGCAGGCTTGTTTTTAAAATGTGGAGTCCCAGGCCCTGGCCCTGGAGGTTGGGATGCATTAGATCCAAAGCAGCTCTGAAAAATCTGCCTTCTTAATGTGCTCCCTCAGTGCCCCTGATGAAGATGGTCCTCAGCACATGCTTTGGGAAACCCTGCTCCACACTGCTCTCCCATCTTCCTGCTAGAGCCAGATATCCACTCTGCCTCATCCGCTTCCTCCCTCCACCCTCCCTCCACCAGCCAAGAATTTCCTGAAGAGCCTTTCTAATCGCGTCTTCATCCTCCCAATTCTGTTTCTCTCCAACCCCTATTCCTGCCAGGAAAATACAGAATCATGACACCTACAGCAAAGACATATTATTGTGATCTTATGATTCCTGTTATTTACAAGTACCTGGGCAAATTATTCATCTAAATGCCAGGGTGAAATCAGGGCTTGGAAGATCCAAGAAGAGGTGGGGTGGTTGAATGTGAGATCACTGAAGAGATGACTTCCTTCTAGCCTCAAACCCATCTGACCACTCTCTCCCTCTCTCTGCAGAGAGTTGTCTGCACAGCTGGTCTCAAGTGGTATCCTCACCCTGCTCTGATTCATTGTGTCAAAGGCTGTGAGGTGAGTCCCTAAAAATGATCCTGCTGTTGTTATCATCATTCATTATTATTGTATATTAATCATGGCTGTCATTTGCTGTACCTACTAAGTGCTGTAACTATCCTTTTTAATAGACTTCTTGGACAGAGATGAGCAATCCGATTTTACAGATGGTGGAACTGAGGCACAGTTCAACAAACATACTCAAAAATACATTTAATGGATAACAGAATTGCGATTCCAAGCCAGGTTTTTCTGCTTCCTAAGCCTGTATTCAACATAATACTGCATGTGTAAAAGGGAGGGAGGCCATATTGATTTTGCATCTTTAATATGCCAGGCACATTACCCAGATTATCACATTTAACCTTTACAGAACCACAGGAAGCATTTTTTTTTCTTTCTAATTCCTACTTTACTGCTGACCATTAGTTAAAGATCACTTCCTTTTGCTACATGTTTGTCATTCACTTATTCTTCGACCCCAGAATTAATATGGACATCTTAGACCCGACCACAGGCTGAAAGTGGAAAATCCTCTCTGACTTCGCAGTTGAACTGTTCCCTGGAGTTTGAAATGATGATCTGTCTCTGTCTCAGTGACAAACCTAGGGAGGGACAGGGTACTTAGGATGTCATGTGTATTCTTAAGGGGGCACTGTCTATGGAACTAAGAGATATTTCTGTGGACCCCAAGTCCTTTGTGGTTCTTCTCAGCTGACAGTGAAAAGGAGGCCCCAAATTCCATCCAGGTGGATTAACACTTATCTGCGGTGCCCCCAGAGCCCAGTCAGGAAAATGCAGGTGAAAAGGACTATATTGTGTTTTAGAAAACAATCTCTCAAATATTTTGAGAGAGAGAATGGGAAGGGCAGAGAGAAATGGGGAGAGAGAATCCCAAGCAGTCTCCACGCCCAGTGTGGAGCCCAACCCAGGACTGGAACTCGGGAACCACGAACCTTGAGATCATGACCTGAGCTGAAATCAAGAGTTGGACACTTAAGTGACTGAGCCATCCAGGTGCCCCATAGAAAACTTTGTATTTGATGAAATTCTTAGAATGTCAGAGCCAGAAATGCTCTTCTAGATGATCTAAACCTGACTTTTTATTTTATTTATTTATTTAAAAATTTTTTTTTTAATGTTTATTTATTTTTTTGAGAGAGACAGAGACAGAATGCAAGTGGGTTAGGGGCAGAGAGAGAGGGAGACACAGAAGCAGAAGCAGGCTCCAGGCTCTGAGCTGTCAGCGCAGAGCCGGATGCGGGGCTCGAACTCACAAACCGTGAGATCGTGACCTGAGCGGAAGTCGGACGCTCAACCGACTGAGCCACCCAGGCGCCCCTGACTTTTTATTTTAAAGATGAGGAAACTGGGACCTAGATAGTAGCCAAATCTAAAATTTGATGAAATGCCAAAATTGGAAGGGTTCTTAGTATGATCTAATTTAGTGTGATCTACTCAATGCTTATATGGAGTGGAAAATGAGGGTCAGAGAGGGGATGGACTGCCCAAAGTTGCACAGCATAAAAGCCACAGAACCAAAGCATGAACCTGGGTCTCCTGACTCCAGCCCAGTGCTTTTTCTCCTCCACTAGGCCACCTCCCACCCATGAAACACCTCGGAACTGCAAGTGTCACAGGACAGTCCCTGAGTCACACTTTTGTTTCTGTGTATTGGTTAGGAGCTCCCTATAGCATCTTCTCAGGGCACTTGACACTGTAGTCTTTAAGAACCTCCATTCTTCCAAGATTCAGCCAGGAATGGCAAAATCAAGGCCAAGGCCCAGGCCCTGTGGCTGTTGCTTCCTTCCATCTCTCTGGATCGGTCCAGGGCTTTGCGAAAAGGAAGCTTGGATTACCTGGGCACTTGTTCTGCTGAGTTGGCGGTCTGGGCAGCCAGTGTGACAGCAGAATTCGATCCCTCCTTTGACTCAGCACTGGGGCCTAGGAGACCCTCACCTGTCAGGCTCCGAGCACTGCCAGTGATGCTTATCGCCTTTGCCCTTGTAGGTGCTCCTCCTCTCCTTTACTCCTCAGCTTAGAGCTAATAGTTTGCCTCTTACCTGGGGCTGAAAACAATGCCTGGAAGAGATACAAATGCTGGGCCCAGGAAGGAGCCATCAACCTGGAGTGTCTAGAGGTAGCCAAGACTGAGAAAGGGTTTTGAGACTCCTGAGCCCTCTACCCACCCCCCTGCCCCCACCGTATCCAAAGTGGTCATTCACTCACTCATGCGTCAGAGCTTCACTGATGCCTGTTATGTGCCCAGCACTACTCTGCATTCTGGGAACACCATGATCTTAGTCAAGTGAAAATAGTAACTATGCTCTTCCTGACTCATCTGTGGTATCTTCTTGCCCCTTGTCCATCCGTGTATCCGTTCCTGAGGTTTTACTCAGTAAACATGTAAGGAATGTATATTTGATACAGTTTTGCTCAAATTGCCACACGTTTTGCTAGAAAATCTAGGACGCAAAAATAAATGACACACATTCCCATCCATCAGGAACTCATAGTGTAGTAAAGGAGATAGACAGTTAAAGAGAGAATTCTGAAAGATGTACCAAGAGCTGTATCCAAAACAAGTACAAGAAGCTGTAGAAACACAGAATATCCGGGGGGAATTAAAGAAGGCATTTTGGAGGGATGAGGTTTGAACTAGATCCTGAAGGTTGAATTCCTCACCTGAACATATTAGTAATAGTAGTAGCCATGAGAAATACCAGCGATGGAAAAAAAAAAAATCTCTAAGTAGTGAAGTTTTTCACATGTTATTTGCTGTCTCTAGAAAGTCTCCCTTCTCCACTCTCATCTAATTAACCCCTGCATGTCTTCGGATCCCAGCCAAAACGTCATTTCCTTAGGGACACCTTCACAGAGCTCCCTGATTAGGTTCAGTCCTCTTTAACAACATCACGTACCTTTCCTCCATAGGTCTTATCAGAGTTGAAATTGGCAATTAGATGTGTGATTATTTGATTAAAGCTTGCCTGCTCACTGAAGTGTAAGGTCTGGAGGAGTAGGAGCTCGATCTATATTGACTCACTATTATGTCTTTTTCTTTAGCATAGTGTATCACACATCGTAAGCATTCAGTAAATATGGTTAAATACAAGATGGATGCGTAGATGGGTGGACAGATGCACGGATGTGCCGCAGGAAAGGACACACAGCTAGTGATGAGACTGGAGATTTTTTCAGGGGCTAAATGATAATAATAATAATAACAACAACAACGACAACAACAATAATGATAATAGTTAAAAGAACCAGTTTTGTTTATTTATTTTTTCTTCTTCTTTCCTAGCGACTCCTTTACCAAACCAGTTCCTTTTATTCTAAGGAAGGTGCCTTAGGTTTCCTTCCTTCCTGTATTTGATATAAGAAAGACCCTAAAGATCAGAGCCCATAGGCAGGTCTCCTAAGGCACAGAGAAGAACCAAGGGCTTATCCTTTGTTGTTTGTGCCTCTCAGCTCAAATATGAATGTGATAACGTGTTCGTTACGGCAAGTGCACAGCAGAGCCACACTTGTTTTCATAGCCATGCACCTGTGCACACATACATCTGAGAACAGCTCTTGCCTGTTCTTGGTTCTGTCTTGCTAAGATGCTTTTAGACCCTAACAGGAGAGTGAGGAAATGGAATCTGGCATCATGAGTTGGGGGCGCAAAGGCTTTGTGAATTTGGGGCAGAGATGCAAAAGCCAGGGATGCCACGGGGGTGGGGGTGACTCTTTGTGGAGCTCAGTTCTCCCCATAACAGTCAGGATGCAAAGGAGAGACCATTGGATCAGAGGGGTTGTGTTGAGATGCAATGGTCTTAGCCAACTGATGACACCTTTCCCATCAGTGAGTCACTGAGCATTAGAGCACCCACCCTGAACTTTAATTAGAGTGGTTTTACTTTCAACTGCTTTCTATAGTAAAGGGTCATATGGTATTGTTTTTGGTGGGGCAAGGGGTATGCTTATTGTTTTGAGAAATCAGTGGACCTAGCCTACCTCCCTGTTTCATTGTGCTAGGAGTCTTGAGGCCCAGTGAAGATAACCCAGTTAACCAAAATCACCAAGTAACCCCTCCAGTTCACTGGGGTTTGTTAGACTAGAGCCCAGATTTTCCAAACCCCTGACAACTGCATTTCCACTATGCCAATGCAATCTATTCAATTTCATAAACATCTCTAAGAGCCAAAGTTGTGCCCAGCATTAAAATAGGCGATAGGGAGACAAAGATGAACTGGATGTTGCCCACATCTTCAATGAGCTCACACAGTCTTACACCAGCTACATGTTCATAAACAGAAAACAGTGGCTAAGTGCTCAGATGGGGAATAAAAAAAGTGTTAGGGGGTTTGCAGGTACTCCTGACTTTCCTATAAGATTTCCCTGGGTTCAGATCAGTAATGACTTAACTCTGTCATCTTTTCCTGATTTTTGTAGCACCACAGAGTTGGAGGAGCACAGGGAAGAAAAGCAGCAAATCAGTATGTGCTAGATATAGGCTAGAATGGCAAAGAAAAAAATATGAAGCCAATTTAGATTTAAATCACTGCTCTGCCCTGCCAGTGTGATCTTGGCTGGGCACTTTTCTTGCTCTGAGCCTCAGAATCATCTGAAAAGAGGGAAGAGCAAAGCTTACCTCACATGTTGTTTGGAGAACAAAGACAACAAACACATAAAGCACGTGACGTTAAGTACATCTGTACTCCAGTGCTAGAGGAGAGGGAGCCCACAATCACATACGGACAATTGTGCCAAATTCCTATGAATTCTTACTTTTGATCTTTACAATTCTGGGTAGATTGCATTCAGCTTATATTTTATTAGAAATCGTGTGTCTAATTACCTACTACTAGGAAAAGTAGGGGGGAGGTGCTCAAATTTTCTAATCTTTTCATGAAGTAAAATGAGTCCTGCTTTGGAAAGATGTAAGTGATCTATCCTGTGGCTTTGCATACTCCTACAAGTGTGTCCACCAGCATAACCATAATTTAGTCCGGGAAAACTCAGCTAGATTAGTCTTTAAAAATGGTAGAAGCGATAACTGGTCTAAGAGGGTGTTGGGACTTGAAGCCAGGTAGGCTGTCTGCAGAGGTTTTTAAAAGGTTGAGAGATAACTAGACAACCGCAGGGCCATCGCTCACCCACTCAGGATGCTAACAGGCCTTCTTCCCTTCTGCCTCTCTCCCCCTTTGTAGCCCTTCATGGGAGACAATTACTGTGATGCCATCAACAACCGGGCTTTCTGCAACTACGATGGTGGGGACTGCTGTGCCTCTACGGTGAAGACCAAAAAGGTAGGCCCCTGGGCACCGCCTCCTGCAGGCCTGCCCAGCTTCCCAGCCAGGATCACCCTACATGCTGGATAACCTAGTGCCTTGGTTGTGTCAGCACTTGCTCACAAGCTGTACTGTACTGTATTTATTTATTTTTTTTTATTCTTTTAGGCAGTAGTTGAGCTAATGTCATGTGCTGGGCCTTGAGCTAGGTGGGAAGGTTCATGGATGATCTTTGCAGATGTGGTTCCTTACCCTCAAAGCTTAGAGCCAGGTATGGAAGCAGACAAATACAAGAGTCATCAATACTTTGGGATGAGGAGGATAGAGCACTTTGAGGCCCCAGGCCAGGGGTTGGAGAAGGCTCTACAGAGGAATCAGCATGGAGGCTGAAACTTGAGAGATAAAGAGAAGGATCAGGGAGGTGGCCAGGAAAAGAATTCCTGGGGCATGTAAAATCCTAGAGAGAAGTTGCATTTTTAGGCTGTATGGCTAAAATCTAGGGGAAGAGAGAAGATGGGACATTTCTACCAAGGTAAGTCATAGCCTTTGATTATTCTCTAATCTCTTGTTTCTCACATCTAATTTTTATAAAATTAGCAGGGGTGGTCTTGGTTGTGATTTTCTTCCTTGGCATATTAAGATGTAATAGGAGTGATTCAGGTGTTTGTAGTAAAACCTGAATATTTGACTATCACGTGTATCTACCAGTCACAGAAGAGTGGCCACCTCCACTTTCTTCCTGATGAGCGCTGGGGAAGAGGTGGGTCCACCAGGGCAACCCAAGTTGAGAGCACTCTTGTGATGAATATGTTCATGGGAAGCTATTTCTGTTTTTATATTCATCAATACTCTGAGCCAAAAAATCATTTGAGCTCATCTCTCTCTCTTTAAAGAAGGGAGAACTTTGTTCCTAAGACGGGTCAGTCAGTCTTAGCTGACGAGGTGTCTGTGATCGTGTGGTCCAAACTTTTCATTTCATAATGGGGCACTGAGGCCCATAGAGGAGGAATGATTTGTCTATGGTGGCAGAGGGAGTGATAGACACAGAGCAAGGCTCCTGGCTTGCTAATTAAATACCTTTATATTGTACCATCCTTAAAAGAATTAGTTCCTTTAAGAAGGATGCTCTGACCCTAGAATGCACGGATAAACAGGGTAAGACCCAAGGAACACACTCAAACTCCATTTTTTGGTTGATGACTAGGGCTGCTGGGGCTCTCTGGGATCAGCCAGTCTTGTAGGGGCAACGTTTCAGGATGCCTGCCCTTCTTTTCTGTTTTAAACACTGAAGGTAAACACTTTCTGCCCGAATACAGTTGAATAAAATTCATTGTCTATTAATGAATTTTCTATTAATGAATTTGTTTTGTATTTATTCACTCATTTCTATTCATTAGTAGAAAGTGAATTTTATTTTTCTCCCGGGTACGAAACAATACATATTCTACTTTTTGGAAAATCCAGAAAGTAGAACACCACCATCACTGCTGATCTTACAACCCAAAACAGCCATTGCTTTCCTTCTGGAGTATTTTGTGTGTGTGTTTAAGTGTGTGGGTATTTGCGCCTGTGTATATGTCACTGCATTTCCAGCTTGCAATCTTGTTTTGTTTTTACTTAGCACAGGAAATCTTACACGTAAGAATATGGTCTGACATTATTACAAATTTCCCAGCCATAGTTTTTCCTCTGTTATTATTTATCACAGGGTTGTGATGTATTGTAATTTGTGTAACCATTCCCCTCTGGCTATTATTTTTAACTCTTGGGTTCAGTTTCTCACAACGATAAATAATGATGCTTGTGAATATATTTGCAGGTAAATATTTTTCTAGCTCTTATTATTCCTTCACAATTGATTTTTAGAATCGAAAGGACTAGGATAAGAGGTGCGAGCATTTATAAGGCTCTTGATACATGTTGCCAAATGAATAGCATACAATAGTGTCAATTTCACTTGTTGGAATGAGCCATTTGCGAAAGTGAATGGACAATGAAGTTTGTGTTTTAAATAGAAGTTTGTGTAGAATTATGACACATCATTCATGTGACACCATCAGCTGGAGTAAGAGCAGCTCCGATGAAAAGAATTTTCCTACCAACTATAACTTATATACAAAAACATAAAAAAAAACTAATTTATTTTTATTGGGAAACTTCCTTAAATGGATTGCTGTTTCTACAGAGTGCATGGTAGGAACATGAAGTCATGAGACTGGGGTTCAGGTGCAGATTCCAAATTATTACAGTCACTTGCAAAAATATATGCATGTACACCATATGGCCACTTTGGCTCTCTGTTCCTATACTGGGTTCGGGTGCAACAATTTCAGACATCAGGGCCCTTAGGTGAGTGCTGCCTCTCTAGTGAGAGACCCAGAGTTCGTTCTTTGGCAGTTCTGCATATGCTTCATAGTCATTGCTTTTCCACCCACGTTATGTATGTAATTTTGGCCTTTTGTGTTAAAAGATCCCCTTCTTGCACTTTAAACTGGTGATCCTTCTTGTCGGCCAAGTTTCCTTCGTTCAGTGAGACGCATGTTCCTTGAGCATTTGTGTGGGCCCAGCACTGTACCGGACTGTGTGCACTTTCCAGAGTCCAGATAGACTGACACCTGCCCTTGTGAAGCGCACAGTCTATTAAGGGAGCCAGGTGTTAAGCAGTGAGGTATACAACCACACCTCGTGGTGCTTTTGTGCAAGGGCAGTAAAGGACAGGTGCAGGATCTTTTGGAGAGCAGCGTGAAGGTGAGAGAAAGCTGCTTTGGAGGTGACATTTACATGGAGCCCTGGAGAATGAGCAGCTCTCCTGGAGGAGGTGAGCAGTGGTGGAAGACAGGATGGAGAGGGCTGTAAGAACCATGTGGGGAGCATGGGTTACAGAGCCTGACCTTCTCTTCTGGCGCACAGGGCTTTGCCATAGTTGTTCCTTGTTAGCAGCGTTTGGTGCTTTCTTCACATTGGGGATTCCTGGAAGTCTGACTTCTGGAGGAGAAGCGTGTCTCAAATTAAACTCACACTTCCTACAATTTAAATTCCCCAATTTAACTTCTAAGTAAACTCCAGCTTCTTGAATGCATTAACACTCTCTCGTACACACCCAACTCTGCTTCCTGCAGTAGACTGGGTTCTAGAGACAGCAGGTGGAGAAACAGAGGATGAAAAAGATACCCCTAAGTGAACTGTCCCCTCTGTCAGACATCCTGCCAGACACGTGTCCTCTGTGACCTTCTTTAATCCCCATGTCAGCTCTGACAGGTCACTATTACCTCTGCTGCACAGGTGAAGCAGTTTGGGCCCCAAGCACCAACAGGACTTTTGCTTGAGGTCACTTGGCCACAACTGCTGAGGCCCAAATTCGAACCCAGTTCTCCCTGACTCACGAGCCCAGCTCTTGCTCCTGCACGGGGCTGAGTCCTCAGTGCGCATGAGCGTGACCATCCCAGTTCTTGTTGGAGACAATTCACCATGAACCCCGACTGCCAGGGAACCTTGGACGTGGGACTCCTCCCCTTGGCCAAGGTGAAAGCAGCCTTTCCCAGCAGTGAAGACAGGGTGGGGAGTCATCGAGGCTCCCAGCCTTGCCAGCCATCCCTGACGTCCCAGACAGCAGTTTCCTCTGAGTGGAAAAAAGTCCTGGTTTCTGTCTCCAGCTTCCACAGCAGGAAGCCTCTGATGGCAGGAGAGGGGCCAGAGGCTGGCTTCCTTCCTCTCATTCCCTGCCCCTTACTGGTGGCCTTGTTTCATTCCTACCTGAACTCTTGGCCCCAGCCACCCATCGTGGGGAGTTCCCTGCCCACAAGCACCCAGCCTAGCATTCAGGAACTTACTTCATGCACCTTCCTCAATTACAGTAATTCCATTAATGGTGCACATTAATGGTGCCTTGTCAGGGTTAGAGTCTCTGCATATTATCTCCCTTCGAGATACCCAATAAGATAGACTCTGTTGAAGCTCAGAGAGGGTGAACTCACTTTTACAAGGTGACACAGCCGCGGGTAAGAGTCAGGATTTCCTTACTCCAAACAATCGTCATTACTATTTTTTGAGAGCTTATGATTTGCCAAGCATAGTGGTGATCGTTTTTGCACGTGTCATCTCATTTCATCACGCAGCAGCCCCATTGTAGGTGTTGTCTTGTTATGCTCTTCTTGTAGACAATGCAGCTGAGGCTGAGAAGGGCCAAGGTCCCACAGCCAGCAAGTGGTAGGACTGAGATGCAAATCTCGTGAGTCTGGTCTGTGAGGCATCTGCCCCTAACCCCTGTTCTGAACATCTAGAGGTAATGAGCTTGCGGCTTCCCCCCTTCCCCTGGCGGGTGGGCTTCTTCCTTCCTAGTGCTCCTAGAGAGCTGTCCTGGGTATGAACTTAAGACCCATGGGTAAGCAAGCATTCAGCACCTTCTCCCACATTTCCTTCTAGCCAACTCTCTACCGAACCCTCTTCCCAGTCACCAGGCCTGGGGACTCCTGGTCAGATGGCCCAGAATGTCAGTCTGCTCCCTCCATCCTTCCTCCCTTTGTCTGTCTGTCCAGACACCAGCTATTCCCCACATCTGCCTTGTGGGGTGACATGGGCCCAGCTGGCAGACAAGAGCAAGACTATGCAGGAAACTCCGTCTGACAGGGGTGACCGGTTTCCCATCCAGACACCTGTCTGCAGTGCAAGGCAGACAGGAAGGGGCAGGACTCAGCTTCTCAGCATGTCAGCTTATTATTTTCCTGTTTGGAGCCTTGAGGAGTCTCGAATACAGAGCAGATTTCCAGAACGGTCGCTTCAGTAATTTACCCTCATAACAAAACAAAAAAAAATCATTTATAATTGGAATCATTCTCAGTAAGCATGTGTTGGAGCTTTAAGGGAAGAAGGGGAAACAGCCTTAACTTATTCAACATAGCAAGGCTTTGTAAGGCGTGGTGGCCTGGAACACTAGTTATGGTCATGTTTCAGACAGCTGCTAAGGGACTAATTGTGGAAGATGTCTGGGAAGTTGGGGTGGAGTCCCAGTTCTGTGACCCTGGGCAGGCCAGTCTCACCTTCGGTTTTTTATCTCTTGACATCTGGATTATATTCATGTCTAGGGCTTTTCCACATGGCTCCCTGAGGGACTTGGCTATCGAGTCAGAATCTGAGGGCTATTTGGGGCAGAGACCAGTAAAGATTAAGGAGAGATTAATCCCAGAAACCGGTCTCAGCACAGGATGGCATGCCTAACTGATGACATTAAGTATAGGGTTGCCGTATTGATTTGCTAAATCTAAGTGAAAACAACGTGGCTTCTTAGGAAAGGACATTATACCCAAATGAAGCCCATTGGTATTAGGAGGCTAGTGATTCCATAATACATGAGAAGACAATAAACATCATTAGATGGACAGCAGCCTTCTTCGCTGAGTGGTCCATGCTAAAGGGTTGGGTATTGGGTTGCAGAGTCGGTGATGTCCATCAGTGGGTCTTACATCTCTCCTTAGGAACTAGAATGGTCCTCCTAAAACAAGTCTTGTGGTATTACTCCTCTGTGCAAAGCCCTTCACAGTTCTCCCAATGGCCTATAAGGCCCTATGTGTTCTGCCTACCCCCATTAATTCTGTGGCCTCACTCCCCACTCTCAGTAGTCTCTCTCACTTGACTCTAGCCCTCTGAACTCCTCACCATCCAGCCAGGCATCCTTCTACCTACAGACTTTGTCACTGGCTCCTTCTTTGGCTGAGAACATTCTTCTCCATTCATCCAACATGACTCACTCCCTCACCTCCTCCAAGTCTTTGCTGAAGTGTCAAATTCTCAATGAGGCCCACCTGACCACCCACCTTACACTATCCCTTACACACCCATTTGCTTTGGATTCCACTTTTTTTCTTTGTTTTAAAACCCTTATCACCTTGGCACATACTCTAAAATGTATTTACTGTCTTGGAATCTGCACCTTCTTGTTGATCAAATGAACATTTCATGAGGTCAAGAATATACATGCATTTGCTCACTGATGGATCCCTGGTTCTGACGTACCCCACTGGTGAGCACCTGCTATGTATGTGACATACACCGTTCTAGGCCACGAGATGGACCTAGTCCCAACCATGCTGAGTTTATTTAGAGTCTATTAAGTGCCAACAGAGACAGAGCAAGTGAGGGAAGCTGACAAAGCTTCCTGGAGAAGGCAACACCAAAGGTGAGATATGAAAGGGACAGTAAATCTTAACCAGGTTAAAGGAGTTGGGGGAGGACCAGAGACAAGGATGTGAGGGCAGTGTTTGTGGCAGAGGGCACAGTCTGTGCAAAGGCCCAGATGTAAGGGAGCATATTAAGGAAACTACATTTCCCTAAGTGTTGCTAGAGCACAGGGTGAGAGGGGATGTAAGTAGTAAGAGGTAAGAAATGAGCCTTGAATGGGCTTTTATAAACCAAGCCAGGGAATCTGAACCTTATCCACAGAGCCAAGGAGTGTTCAATGATTCTAAGCATTGAACTAGTCTAGAGGATCCTAGAAGGCTTCTTGGAAGAGGGGCTAGGTGTGTTTACCTTGAAAGATTAGTAAGAGACAACAAGAAGATGACTAAAGAGACTATACTAATTCCTCGTCCACCAAATCATTGGCTTCTGGAGTATTATGATTTTCCCTGTTTGGGATGGAGCTTTGAATTCTCCACGTGGATAAATCAGACACTATTTTATTTTGTTTTTTGAGTAAACATGCATTTCATCTGTAAATTGCTTATCGAGGAACTATGTCCACAAGAACACCTAATACATGGTGTTAGTGTAGACTGATAGGAGTTGTAAGTATTAGATACTTATTTTAGTTTGATCCTATTCAGACCCATCTGTCCCTCAAAGCTCTCATTCTCATAACCATTGTCAACATACATCATCGTGACCACCATCAACATCCCCAATATCGCTATTACCGTCACCCTCATTATCACCATCATGTATTGAGCACATGTTTTATGCCCATATACCATGCTAGGTGCTTTACTTGAATTTTATACTTTATCCAAAATACTTCTAATGGATAGGCCTGTCATTGCCTCCATTTTACAGACAGAGAAACTGAAGCCCCCAAAACGAAAATAACTTGCCTAACAGCATAAGGAATCAAACCCAAGTCTCATTCCCTTTTCTCTCCCTTACTCTCTCTCCCCGTATCCATATGACCACTTTATCCACATTTAAACACGCCTCTGTATTCACTGACTCCTCCATGCCCTGTACCAGGCACGTATCTACCCTGCCTCCAAAGAGCTTACGGGGAGTCCTTGTACTTGCATCACACCTTGGTCTGCTTGATCTCATTACATCTGTCGACACCGTGAAGTCCCAGAGACTCAGAGTGGTAAAGTGATGTGCCCAAGCTCCCACGGTGGGCGTGTGGGCAGTCAAGGCATTCTGGCGTTCAGCATAGGACGCGTTTTGCTCCCCACACTCTCTGCTTGTGACCTCCCCATTGAGTCTGAGTCACAATCCCACCCCTGCCTGTCTCCCAGCCTCAGAGGAGACCTGCAGCCAGGACCTTGTGGTGCATCTGCCTGGGCTGCATTCCTGAGCCGCTCAAACACACACACACACACACACACACAGGTGGAGGTGTTATCCTGGGCAGCTCACCCCAAGGAGAAACCCCTGTCCCTGAGCACCATCTCCAGTACAGAGGAGAAAAGGAGAGACTCGTGGCCTTTGGTCATTGACCTGGGCTTGTTGACAGAATCCTAGAGTGGGTGGCCAAGCCATTTATGGGATAGCCTAGCCACACGGTGCTAGGAATCCCACATGTAAACTGGCCACCATGGCGTTTGTGCTGTGGGTGGTAGGTTTTCTTGGGAGCCCATCTGGGGGAGAAGGTAGGAAGCTGCTTGGGGAATTTCCCAGGAAACCTGGGAATTGGGTTCAGAGCTGACTTTACCAGCAATGTGACCCTTTTTTCCATGTCTCAGTTTCTTTCTCTATAAAAAGGGGACCCTGACTCCTGCTCCGCCTGCCTCCTGGGGGGTCGGTACCAAGGAGTGATTACAAACAGGGATGCAGATCTCAGGCCAGCCGCCAGCCAAGTGACTCACCCCTGTGCATCTTCGTTTCCTCTAAGATGTAAAATGGGGCTGGTAAGAATAGCTATCTTATTAGGGTTGCTGGGAGGAGTAAGTGAGGTAGCACACATTGGGTTAACTCAGCCAGGCACATACTAAGGGATAAAAGGCTACTGGCTATCAAAAGACACAGCAGCAGTCAGCCTGGCCAGGTTGTGAAGGAGGAGCCTTCTTGCTCTCACCTGCTGAAAAGCTCTCAGTGTTTGGAGTGGACTTTAGAATCCTACACCGTCTAGTTACTGACTGGTAGTGAGGCCCAGGGTGAGTTTGTTTTCTTTTAAACTTTCTGCAGCCTCTATTTTCTCACCTACAGGATGGGTAGCTAATAGCAACAGCCTCACAGCATTGTGTAGTGTGGACTAGCCAGCACATTAGGAATTATCCGGCACGTGAAATGGCCGCAGGAATTGGTAGTGTGTGTGTGTGTGTGTGTGTGTGTGTGTGTGTGTGTGTGTAAAGTGGTGTGCACTGCGGTGGACCCATGTCAGACCTAGGAACACCTGGGAAGTGGGTAGAGCTGACAGTCTCTACCGTTCTGTTCTCACTTGCCACGGAGGATGCTTGTGACAAGAGAGGATCCCAAGGCAGGCTCTGAACAGGCACTTTGCTAAGATGCAAGAGGAAGGATGGGAGGAGGAAACAAGAGGCTGTACGTCTGTTCTGCACTAGGGCTTCTGCGAGCTGGTTATTTTATGGACTCCTCACCAGAACCCTGCGAGGTCTTTCCAAGGACCCTTGCCTTACAGATGGGGACATGAAGTCCCCAGGGCGCCAAGGACTTGCTGGAAAAGCGGCACCTAGGTGGAGCCCACACCTGAACTTGTCTGCCTCCCAAACTCCTAGCAAGGGCTCGGTAAATGCAGCTGTATTTACAAGCATGCAGTGAAGATAAGGAGGCTCCAGATCTGCCTCCTGAGGCCAAACCTTCTAAACTTTGTTATTCTGATCGGGGTTCCTTCCCTCAGTTTCCAGATTTGTTTCTTTGGGAAAATGCCAAAACTGCCCTGGCTGACCTGGGGAGGAAAGGGAGTGGCCATGCCGTGCTCACTTCACCAGGGTGGCCACACTGGCTTAGAGAAACTAACTGGTGACGGGGCCCTGCCAGCTGGTGATATTGGACAAGCTAGTAGAACTGGGGATGGCAGAAAGGGGAACATGCAAGACAGGGTTTGTGGAGAAAGCCTAAATTTCTACATCCTTTCTGGCCAGGGCTTTTGCCTTCTGCCTTTCTCAGATGAGAAGGATTTTCAGACAGATGGGAAGGTAGAGAGCATTAGAATCAAATCTTAATGTACAGGTGGGGAAAGTGAAGCCCAGAGAAGGTAAGCAACACGTACACACTCACATAGAGAGTGAGTGCAAGAGCAGAGGGTCCCTGCCTTGTGTTCTGGGTGCATATTCATGCATTCATTTGTTCCTCTGTTCAAGGGTCCATTGAGTGCCTGTTATGTGATGTATAAAGACTCAGGTCAACAACAGACATGGTCCTTGCTCAGACTGAGCTGGCATACAAGTACAGAAGCATTTCTGAATGAGATGATGTGATATGAGATGAAGGTGACGATGCGATCTTTGGTCAGACCAATGAGGGAGGAGGTGAGACTTGAGACAAAGACCTGAAGAATGGAGGAGCAGCTGGCCAGGAAAGAGCAGTGAGGGGAGAGGAAGGTTGATGGCTAGAGACTTGCTCAGATGGTGGTTCTCTATGGAGGCTGTCGGACAGTGTCATCCCAGCCAACAGGAGGAAAGGTCACAGAAGGGGTTCGTTTAGAAGAAAATGACGCTAATGATCCACACAACCTTCTGAATTTGTGTTCTGTTACAGAAAGTCTTATCTGTTCAGTAATTCCAGGTTATCTGCCAATAATTATGTTTAATTTTGTAAGGTATACAACAGTGATCTCATACTTTGGTGTCACTTTTTCCATAAAGTTTGGATTATGGGCAAAAAAAAAGGTAGGAAAACAATTGTAGTATTTGAGGAACCAATAAATAAATAAGCCACCAAGAGTCAGGAAGAGAAAGGGGCCAGAGGTGGTCCAAGAAGTGTGTGTGGAGATCAGATCATGCAAGGCCTTGAACTCATGGTAAGGACTTTGGGTCTTATTCTAAGAGATCTGTTCAATTTTTGACTGTGTGAGACGCAGCGGGAAGCTCTTTCTCTTTTAAGCTTTTTCTCTCTCTCTATTTAAGAGAGAGAAATCAGATGTGAGACTCTCTCTAATGGGTCCTAGAGAAAGAATTATAGAGAGAACTCTGCACAGGACATTAGAGGTAACCGGATCATTCTAATGTTAGCATGTGGCAAGGACAGGAGAAGAGACTAGATAAAGGAAAGGGTTGAGTTGAGGACAAAGAAGCCGCTGAAGTCAGGGAGGTGGGAGAAGGGGACAACAGGCAGCAAAGGTGTCACCGATGGTGAAATGTGAGCTGGCGGGAAATCTGATTCAGCACAAGTATCTCCTGAGTGTGAGGCCACGTGCTGGGGCTTCTGGATGTTTATTTGTGTTTGGACTTCACAACCGTATGAAATGTGTGGTCTTTTTAAAAATCACCCTTTTATGGGTATAGAATCTGAGGGTCATGGCAGTGGAGGGATTTTCCCCCAGATTGCTCAGTGACTGTGAATCCAGCAAGGAGACCAGTCCAGGCCTCCTGGCTCCCATGATGGTACTCTCCCCATTTGACCTCAGCTGTTAGATTTGGACTTGGCCCCACCATCAGTTTCCCCACTTGGACTGGAGCATTTCCTCTATGTCGTTTAGAGGCTGTGGAAGGATATTCTAGATTAGAAGGCACAGCCTTCACAAAGGCATGACAACTAGGTAGTCCGTGTCGTGAACAGGGAACAGCAAGTAGTTGTAAGCAGAAAGACACTGCGTGGAAGAAGCATCTATGAGAATGCTTATGAATTTTTTAAATGTTTATTTTCGAAAGTGAGAGAGAGGCACTAGTTGGGGAGGGGGAGAGAGACAGGGAGACAGAGGATCCAGAGCAAGCCTGTGCTGACAGCAGAGAGCCCAACACGGGGCTCGAACTCATGAACCATGAGACCATGACCTGAGACAAAGTCTAACACTCAAACGACTGAGCCACCCAGGCACCCCTGAATGCTTATGAATTTAAATTGAAAAGAGAAACAGAGATGTGCTAGTCATGGGTACAATGAAAGAGAGAGAGGTGGAGAAATGAGCATTCATTATTCTATGGCTTAAGCTCTGAGAAAACAAGAATGAACAAAACAGACATGGTTCCTGCCTCACTGGGGGAGAGAGATGAGATATCTCTCAATTGATGGATCGATCCATCGGTGCACTGAGCATATCCCAAGAACTGTGCTATATGTTTTTCATCAGTTCCCTTATCCTTCATCACAACGTCAGGAGGTATATGCTTTCATTATGCCCATTTAATGAATGAATGAACTGAGGCTCAGAGAAGTTGTCACATGCTCAAGCTCACACCAGTAGATGAGAGGGCTGGGGCTTATACTTCAATCTTCCATTTTAAATCACTGCAAAATTGCAGGATGGAAAGAGGTTGAGAGGGAGGGAGGGAAGGCAGGCCAAGAGGCAGAGAGAAGAGTTAGATACACAGAATGAGTCCACAAGCCAGGAGGACAAAGATGTTCCCTGAGACTGTGTGAGCACTTGGAGACCCTGCCGAGGCAGGAGGCGAATGAGGTTATTACACCCATCTGCGCAGATGGGGGCCTCCTGGGAAAAGTTATATGCAAATACCATGATGCAATGAGGTGAAATCCTCTTGCGTTAGCCCAGGCTGGGCCTGGCTCAAGCAAGGCCTGCACTGTGCCCTTTGGGAAGACCAGTCATCTGCTGCATGGGGAAGACATTCGTGCTTTCAGTTTCTAGAAAGGAAAGCCAGATCAAGGTCCCAGAGCGTGTGAAGGGATGGAAGGGATGGAAAAGTTTTTACATTTTTTTCACAGCTTTTGTTACATGTGTATAACAATTCATGTTGTGTACCTCTCAGCTTTTCTTTCTTAAAATCTGCTCCTCAACAGCCTTCAACCAAAATTTGGGATTTACAGTTACATTACCATTTTACATTACAGTTTTTCACCCATGATTTCATTCAGCCCTTAGAGTTCACAGTGCAAGGTGGGGCTTAATGATACCAGTGCTCCAGCTGGGAACCTGAGGCTCAGAGAAAAGTAGCTTCTCCCACTTTAAATACCAGATCTGTCACTTTTTACTTTGGGCAAATGCCTGCCCCTGTCAGAGAGCCTCAGTTTCCCTGTCTGAAAAAGGGTGATTGTTTCATTACCCATCATCTTACAGAGTTGTCAAAGGATTTGATGTTTTCCTATTTAGAAAGTGCCTGACATATAATAAATGCCCTTGAAAATGGAAGCTGCTGTTACAATGACCCGTGGTGATTTTGATAAAAGTTATTGCAGGGCTAGCAAGAAACAGAGCTATGAGTTGAACTTGAGTCTGCTGCCCCTCCCCCACCAAATTCAGTCATTGGAAAACTATATCAGACCCAACCACCTGGCTCAATTCTTCTCTCTTTCTCTCTGCAGGTTACCCCATTCCCTATGTCCTGTGACCTACAAGGTGACTGTGCTTGTCGGGACCCCCAGGCCCAAGAACACAGCCGGAAAGACCTCCGGGGATACAGCCATGGCTAAGGAAGGACAAGGAGTTGACAAAGAATTCCCAGCGCCAGGACCCGCATCCCTTTGGTATTGATTTCACAGTCAGCTGCTCAACGGAATGGCCTCCCCACACCAGGGATCCTTAGCACCCAACCGGTCTGCCTTTAATTTCACCCAGGAAGGACTCATAGTAGGGGCGCATGAACCAAGTCTCGCCATGTTGAAGGATGGAATGGAATCCCATCCCAAAGTCTTAGATGGATTGCATATACAAGTGTGCTGTCCCAGAGCCTAAAATTCAAATCATTTGTCACACAGCCACAGCAAGAAACATGTTATACAGTTAGGAGTATGCACATATGTGGTTAGTACACATGCATGCATACGTACCCCAACAGACATCTGTGTGGGGGCAGTTTTGGAGACTGAGCGGAGAGAGATGGGAACAAACTCAGTCTTCCCTTTCCCAAGCTCCTAGTCAATACTGTCCTTGGGAGAAAAACAGTTGCAGAAACTGCTAAGACCAAGTGTTGTCAAGATAGCTTGTACTCTGAGGCTTGGAACATGTCAGGCATGCACTGTTGAAGTGAAATGGTCTCTGATCACCTACCTTCTAGGGAAGTAGAACCCAGGATGAGGTAAAGAATCCAAGGTATGCAAAGCCCCCTAATTCTTCTGCTGCCGTGGGGGGATTTTACCCCAACTCCAGGGTTAAGGCCAAGCTGGAAATGGCATAGGGTTGCAGTGTCAAGGTATTATAACAGCCCCCTGCTTGAGGCCATAATATCCCTCCAGAACCCACCCATTCCCCAAATCTTGCCTTGGGACCACATTCGCTGCTACTTTTCCTGCTGCTCTATCCTATACATTGAGTACCCCCAAGATGGTAGGACTAGGTTAGGAAAAACCCCACACAACCAAACAGTCTGCCTTAAGAGTGACCCACATCTTCCCACAGCTCCTCACTTCTTAGCCCTTCCGCAAGAGAAAAACCCTCATTGGCCCACATGGTGAGAAGTTAAATCCCCCATGGGTGGGCTTCTCATCCTAGGAGGGAGTAGAGGGACTAGAGATACTAAAACCCTCACGGAGAGTCCAGAATGTCTGAGCCAGTGTTAGATTTTATAATCAAGTGGACCAGTGTTAAATATGCTGTTGGGGCCATCCAGAGACTGCTGGAATTGTGGGGACTCTTGAGTTATTATCCTTATCCCAGCCTCCCTGGCCCTCCAGGCTAGATCAGGCTCTGGTGCTGAGGACCTCACGGTTGCCCTGCGCAGCATTCTAGAACAGAGAATCATCTTGGATATGATCAATCTGAGCTGTGTTCTCGAGGGCCCTCAGAGGGAAGCTAAAGAGCACACAGCGTCAGTCCCCAACAACCAAACATGGTCATCATGTTCTTCACATAGTCTTCCAGCTGTCAGGACTCCCATCCACAGCTGTGGTTGGTCCGCCCTTCCCTCTTACCCAGGTTCAGCCTCCAAAAGTTGAGAGGGAGGTAGTCCATTGCATGTGGAAGCCCCTACCTCATTGGGGTCCTCTTTGCCTGTTTTCCACCAGTTACTTGTCCGCTCCTTTTGAATTAATATGGGAAGAAATTAATATGGAAAGAGGTGGTGAGAATGGTCAAGCTGGACATAATTTCTAGACCTGGAACTGAGAAAATGGGGCAGTAGGAGGGTATCACATAAAGATTGCTGTAAATCATGTCATCCCAACTCTAGTGAAAGCAACCAACAAAAACAAAGTCTAGCACAGGAATGGGAAACCCCAGGCATGTGTGCTGACTCCTCATTGCTGCACCTGAGGCAGTCATTGTTAATCAGTCATCGTCCTTTCTCCTATGGGGACCAAAAATAACTTCAGGAACCTTCTTCCTGTATTACTCCTGACAGCAATTACCTGCTGACCAAGAGCACTTGAGAAGACATCTATCAGCCAATATATACATATATCAAGGTGCTTTTTGCACAGGTGCCCACAAATGATGCAGTGCTTAGATTCGTGTGGCTTGTTCCGTGTTCCAAACTCTGAGACTGGGTTCCAGAATGGAGAAGCTGCCACCATGGTTAAGGACAGACTCAAATCCCTTATATTTCCTTCTTACAAACTCACATCTCATTTATATTCAGATCATTTTCTATAGTTACCAGGGCCAATCCTTAGCAAAACCATCCTCAAAATCGGAAGACTTGATCCCATTTTGTACTCCCTCCAGTATCTTAGGACTCTTGCCAACTTCTAAAGCCCCTCTCTTGCCCTAGCTGGGTTATCAGCATGTGTGGTCAGCTGACAAGATATGAACTAAGAAAGGTAATGGTATGGGCCCTCCCAACTGCTTTATCATGCATGGAAGTAGTGCAAAAAGTCTTGGAGACCCAAAGGCGCCATTACTAATGGTGGGGTTGCAGGAACCACAGAAAAACCTCACCGGCTTCCCTTAAATTGACCCTCGTGGTCTTTCTTCCTTCACTCTCACCCGGTCTATGCCCATACTCTCCAGCTGAGCAAAGTTTCCTAGAGGCTGACTTCGATCTTCAAACTCACAGATTGAGTTGAGCAAAGAACCGCCCGGTCTCCTCCTCACCATCAATCAAACCTGTTACTCACAATGATATTGGGCAAGATAGGCTACCCCACTGATGACCAGTCTCATGCTCACATGGGAGGCCCTTCTCAAAACTTAGAGAAAGAGACTCCGTTCTATTTGCGCGAGGCACTGATTTCCGGCTTCGTTTTCTTTCTGGGAATAAACTCATGGTCTTATCCCTTTGATCATTTCCTTCTTAGGATAATGGAGTACTCACAAGGAGGCAGGTCTGAAGCACTGTTGTCTATCAGCAGCTCGGGGGCCCTAAAGCAGTTGGGGGTTCTGGGTTGAAGAAGTATTAGCCTGTTGGCAGCAAGAAAGAAAAGATGAGGAAGACAGTTCTCCAAACCCTGTTTTGGGAAGTCTTTCCAAGCCACAACCCTAACTGCATGCCCAGAGGACTTGCATTACCCCCATAGTCTGTGCCAACCACCTCTTAAGGGAAGATAGTCCTTGGGAAGTCCATTTTGGTGGCTAAATTAGGGTGTTAAGAAAGGGAGCGATCATAAATAGGGCTTTGAAGATGGAGGGTATGCGCTGCTACTCTGGGCTTCAGCATGTTGAGTCACTGCCTAGACGGTTCTCTTGGCCTTTTTCCCACCTTGGCCAAATGCTTAAATGCTATTTGTTGAAAATAATTCTTTCAGACAGATTTCAGCTACCTCCCTTCCAGGTTCAATTTAACTTGGTTGTAACTGTCAATTTGTTATAGGTCTTACCTGTGTTTTAAAAAGAAAAAGAAAGAACAAAAGAAAGAAAAAGGAAGGAAGGAAGAAAGGAAACCATAAATTCAAGTGAACAGTTTTGAGGTTTTATGTTTTGTGGTTGTTTTTGTTTTTTTTTTCTGGAACTACTTCAAGTGGGAAAATAAAAAGAAATTGACAGTAAGAAAGCTGTACAGATAGAGATTGATAGAAGACAAAGATTAAGAGGAAATAAAATGCATGATTAAAAATAAGAATTAAAAAAAAAAAAACCTATTTTTGTGCTTCCTAAAGGGAACTGTTTATTCTACAGACTAGTAGGTAGACACAACCATAAAAATTTTCCCTAGCAGGAGACATAAAGCAGGATCTTATAATGCTGTTATTTTCTGTACATTGTGGTAGGTCCAGGAATAAGACCTCTTCCCCCTTGATATGTAGTTGTCGTTGTCGGGGGAGCATTTTGTCTATTTGTTTGGTGGCAATCAGTGGTAGCCGGGAGTAGGGAGGGCTGGAAATTGGTTTTACCTAATATTAAGGGGACATAGTGTGTTGTGCTTTTCACGTTATAAAATGTTTGTATTTACCAGTAGAGCACTGGGCTTTATAAAGACTGCACTTAGAATCACACTGCACGATCCACTTTCCTAAAAAAGCTGCTACATGATCAGACAGGTACTTCCCATGGTTTTTGAGAAACAAAACAAAATCAACCAAGCAATCAGCAGATGCAAAGACTAAATAGCAAATGAATAAAAGCCTATTCTTGTAACTTATTTACGTTTTTGCCAAATTCCTACCAATGGTTTGATCTTTAAGAGATTTGTATAATAGCCGAGAGAGGAGTTACGTCTCTAGAGAAAGAACCTGGAATTCTTGACTCCAGGCTTCCGTTTGCTCAGTGATCTTGAACAAGTCCTCAGATAGCTTCTCCATTTGCCTCAGTTTCTCCAGCTGCAAAATGGGGATGATACTACTTACCTACCTCACAGTGGGATGGCAGGGGATGGTGAGGCCCTGAGGATTTTAAAGGGGCTGTGGCAATCTGTGAGAGACACAAAGTCCATGGGTTACTTTTTAAGAATGCACAGGCCCATTGGCCATTTAAGAAAGACAGGGAGTGCTCATGTGATAGTTCAAGGAAGAAAGCTGGAGCTCCTGGATTTTATAATCCACCTTAAGAGAGAGGCTTGTATTTGGGAATATTTCACTCTTAGGTACATTGGATTTTCTCCTCCCCTGTGCTGGCCTTTACCAGTTCTAGAATTTGATTAAAAGCCAATTACATCTTACAGTGTAAAAGTCAGTTTACTGTGGTCTAGTCAAGACTCATGGGCCATTTCCAACCTCATGGAGGAAGGGAGTCACTAAAATCTCATCTTCTTCTCAGACTTAAAATTCCACATCAAGTGTTCATTAAAAGAAGATATGGCATTCTGAGTGCTAACAACTCGGGGCTTCTCAAACTAATACACCAGCAGTCAGTGAGGAGAATTTTGAACAATTATTGAGTTGCTTTCTTGGGTCTCTATAATCAATAACCTGTCCGCAGATATCTATCTATATAAAGATATTATATATAAATATAAATTTACATATATATGCACATGTATATATAGTTGTACATATATGTGTGTATATATATACTTAAATGTAATATTTACAAAATAAAACTGTGATCTCGTCTAGAGAAAATGTATTCATATTACAAACTGCTCTTCCATATTTATGTATCATATTATACCTTTTTATTATTGTTATAATTATTATGGGTATTTCTAATTGTTATGATGTTGAAATCTGTTTGGCACCTTCTGGAAACTACCAAAAATGATTCTCCATTGAAGTGCTTAAAAATCTGTTCTCATGAGAATTCTACTGGCCTACTACTATAAAAAAAGTAAAAAAAAAGAAAAAAAAAATCTAAACACCAAAAACAAAACACAATTCCAATCCTTTTTCTGTACCTCACGCGCATAAATTTGCTGCTCCTATTTTGGGTTTTATTTTTTTTTCCTGTTTATGTGTTTTTATGGATCTAAGTTAAGTCTTTTCAGCAATATATAAAATTGTAAATAGTAAACTTTATTTATTAAGAATGTCATCTTTTTTAATTTATATTTACACAATTGTTCATCTAATTTATTTTTTCTATACGGTTTTAAATACTCAGACATATTTTGCTGTTCATGATATTTTTATCCTGTTCTCGTGGATTTGTGTTTCCATACTGTTTTCTCTGGTCTCAATTACAGGTTGGATCTCACACACAAAAAAATAATGTCGAAGACAGAATTATTTTGCCACTGTTGATTACTATACCTTAAAATTCTATATTATGAAAATATATAATAGCTTGTATGCTTCAGTATGTAGCGGTGTGGTTTCTGTGTGTTGTGGAAATCTAAAGGACTCACATATGCACACACACTAATGTGGACGAGAACCCTAGGGTCTTGAATGAGAAGATCAGTGGTTGCGTGAGGTTGAATTCGATCTACACCCAATCTTCTACACAAATAAATTCCTGTAAACATCTGCATTTTGCATATGCAAAAACTGAAAAACATTCTTACATGTTAAAAAAAAAAGGTTCACATTTTAGGGAACTGAAACAAATATATAAATAGAAATTTACACATATATGCACATGTTTTTATGGTTATATGACAGTTATAGCTAGCCTTTTGGATGCTATCTTCAACAATATACTTCCAGCATATTCTTTATTTTCATTTTTTTCTTCATAATTGAATGCTTAGTCATCTGGTTCATCAAATGAGCCCGCAGCTGAGGCTGATGTTTTGCTGTTTTTGATCTGCCTACTGGATCTCATTTTTCATCTTATCACCACTTAGTAGCCATGGGATCTTTGGAAAGTTATTTAATTGCTTTAAGATTTAGTTTTCCCATCTGTAAAATGGAAATAATAAAAGGACTCACCCCAGGATGTTGTTGATAGAATTAAATAAGATAAATATGTAATATTCTTAGAACTGCAGCAGACACAGATTATATTAACTCTTGTTTTGATTATTATGAGACAGGGGTGGCTCACGACAACTATTCATAATACACTCTGTGTTTTGAGATCTACTTATTGTTTTTTAAGAGAATGAAACCAAGATGCACTAAAGCATTCAAGTACTTCCACAGGCACTGCCATGGGGTAAAGTCGTTGGCGCTGTAGACTGAGCTGCTGGCAGGCAATACCACCACAAGACAAGTCAAAATATGTGTTGACCTGTTGATATTTAAAATTTTTGAATCTTCACAAAAGGGCAGTTTGGGGACATCAAGGTGAATGATATGAAAGGCTACAGGTAGGGAAGTCAAGAACTACCCACAGGTTTTCTGGACTCTTGACAAACAGAATCCATTGAAAGGAGAGAAGGCACCAAAGTCACTGCTACGTTCTGCCAGATAAATTGCTATTTCCAAAGAGAGAGAATGATCACACAGAACGTTTTGCTCAGTTCTCTTCAATTCACTGTGAAGACTGAAAGAAGATTTAAAGAACAGTTTCAAGAAAAGAGACAAATATTTCCAAAATAGAGAAGAGAGGAAAAAGTCTTCATAGGGCTTTTGTACTCACGGGTTCTGTCTGTAGACGGGAAGTCACAGGGCAGAGATTTCTCTTGTAGACAGAAGATATTAGTTCTAGTGTCTTCTCCCCTCTTCCTCTAACCCTAATACATACGTGCACACATACACTCACACACACATGAAGAAAATTCACTGTGTTTTAGTTGCTTAATCCGTCAGATGGGAAAATGACTCCCCTCTTACTTCAAAACAGGCAGAGACATTCAGCATTTACATCTATTTATACTTGTCAACCAAGTTCTAGAACCTGTCTAACCAAAGTATTGGTTTTAAAGTTAAAAAAAAAAAAAAAAAGATAAGGTCCACATTCTATCATGCTTTGCTGACATTGGTAAATCTATCCAGCTCTTAACCTTCAGGGCCAGAAATAAGAACCTAGGACAAAAAGCAAAGCCTCTCTAGCCTTCAAATGAGGAGAAGCCTTCCTTCTCTCACCTCTCTAAAGGACTGTGATCTGAGGTGGTAAACAGTAATGCAGTAAGTTGGCAATGAGAAAAGGGCAGGTGGTGTATTTAAATGGCACTAGCAGGTACAGCATCCTGGGTAAGAAAAAGCACTGTACTCTCGAGAGACTGAATAAAAAGCCAATGCACTTAGGAAGTAGAAAGAGAGGGTACCAGTGGACCAATAAGAGGATGGAGAGAAAAGTTATCATGAGCCATGTTGAGTATTTCAGGCTTTATCTTAACAGCCATGAGGAGCCATTGAATGGTTTTTCACAAAGGGACTTACAAGATCAGATATGTGGTTGAGAAAGATCCACCTGATGGCCATCTGAAGGAGAAAGATGGAGGGAAGGAACAGATGTAGGGTGTAAGAGGAAAGAAATGTCCAGGAAAGAAATGACGACTCTTGGATGACAGTGGTGGTCATGGTGAGTGGGCAAAAGAGTTTCCCATTCTATTAGATAGTGAAGTTGGATGAAATAATCTTTAGTGTTCAGCATTGTGTGATTCTAGAAAGTCATTTTACACCACAGCTATTCACTGATTTTAGAGAGTTGCTTTTCAATTAATAGATTTTGCTTTTTAGGGAAGCTTCAGGTTTACAGAAAAAATTGAAAAGAAAGTAGAGTTCCGATTGAATTTCTTTTTAAATAATGGTATATTTGAGACTGGGAAATCTAGCGATTTCCTGGGCTCAGCCATTGGGAAAATATAAAGACCTAAAGCCATGTGATCAGGTGTGTAGGTTTGGATATTCAAGTGATATTCCTGATGACCCTTCAGTGGTTTGTTGTGGTGAGGTCTTAAGACAAGAGTGCAAGACTTTGAAGGGTTTGGAACATAGTCAGATGGGATCTGGAATCATGGCCATTTATATGCGGTGCTATCTTGGGAAGTTCTCTACCTGTTCCGTAGCATTGTCTGTAGAATGGGATTCATCATTTCTGTCCTAAATGGGCTGTCCTGAGAAAAATGTACCATAATTTAAGTAAAGCACTCAGCAGGGGGTAGCTATACACTAGGTCTCAATATATGTGTTATCCTTTTGCCCTCCCCTACTTCTCCACCCCATCTCTGGCTAAATATGAGCCCCATGGTAGGCTGCACGCTGCAGCAGAAGTGGGATGGTAGGAGGAGGGAAAGAGATACACCCAGCCCAGCTCCCCAGTATTTACATGGAGAACATTATGCGCCATTTTCACATCACCGAGACTGGAGTTATCTAAGGTCCATTTCTTGTCCATTCAGTGTCCATTTCTATGAAATGATAAATCTCAGTTACATGCCCAAGAGACTGAACAGGTCCAGAGTAAAATCCAACAAAGAATGAAAATCAAGGTTATTCTACTCTCTAGCTTGTACTTTAGAAGAGTAACAAGAGCAGAAGTGGAGAAGGGGTGCCTTTAAGACAAGGAGAGAGATTAGCTTCTCTTTTATTTCTCACAAAAATACTGTAATATATGGATCATTAGTCCCATTTCCACAGATGACAGAAACTGAGGCTCAAAGTTGAAGTGAATTTTCATAGTGAATGGACCCAAAAGTCAAGTACCAATCTCATTGAGGTGTAAACAGATTCTCTCTTCTCATGATTGTCTTGTCTGTTTGAACTAAAAGCAATATTATTTAAATACTCCAGGGATGGAAATCGTTTCAACTTAATCTCCACACAGATTGGTAGTGATTGTAATGCTGTGTTGAGAAAGGTTTTTATAATGCATTCAGGCTACAGGGGAAAGGATAATGTGACCTTGGGAAAGTTACCACATCTTTCTGAACTTGTTTCCTCATCCATGCCTACCTATCATAGAAATGGAAAGGACAGTTGCAGTATAAATGTTATATTTGCTTTTCCATGTTTAGTATAGTTTATTTGTCAAATGTAAATTCAATATTGGGTTAGGGAGGAGATTCTCCAGGGCTACACCTCATGCCAGACACAGAGCTCCCCCCTTCTGCCACCTTGGTCAGTACTCTGACCTTGACCAGGATGCCTCTTGTCTAACTTCATTAGAGACATCATCATCTCTGGACTATCCAGATCCCCTTGAACAACTTACCAAGTTGTATCATGACTGGTGCTAAGTGAGCATTTTTTTTTCCCAGACGTTTCCATCCATGACAAGTCGAGTCTCGTATCTTGGAATGACACTGAACTTGTCTCAAGCCTATGAGGAGAACAGATTATGTGTACTTCTCTAGCTACTCTATCCTCTACTGACCAGTTAGGTGGACAAGACAGCCTATATAATAATATTTAAAGAAGGCTCCATTTACTGAGAAATTACCTTTATCCATTCTTTAATCCTAACAACAATGCTATAAACAAATATCTTTAAGTCCATTTATGGATGAGAATATCAACACCCACAGAAATAAGCACCTTGTCCAAAATTACACAGTAACCAAGTAGTAGAGCCAGGATTTTGGCCCAGGCATGTCAGATTTCTAAACCCACATTTTTATTTCTCATGTGATCCTTTCTTCCTATCATAATATATATGGGAAAAGGGTTGTTTTGGTATTTTTACTACCTAGAGCAAATTTCTTCCCTCTGGTCCTCAGACTTCCCATTTACAAAATGATAATATGGAACTTTCTATTCCTAAGGACATTTCCATTTCTTATGGTTAGTGATTTTGTGATGGATAGTCTTGAAAGTTCTGGACATAAAGGTAGAATTTACCTAAGTTACAAGGAAGGGAGTATTTAAGCCATTCTACTTCAGTTGTAGAGCTGCTGCTTTCGAGAACATAATGTATGCCATCTTTGGAAAGGATCAGTGATGATTTGTAGAATGAATAAGCACAGTCCACAGAGAGGGGAACCTGGACTGCAAGTTAAAGCTCTTAGCAGGGAAATGTTAAGTTTATTTCTAGCTCACTCAGTTTCCACATATCTACCTTTCTCACTGCCTTACTTCCCATGTGCAGTAAAAGTAGGGTGCCAAGAGAGGCGTTATAAAGGAGTCTTAATTTTTTCCTGATTAAAAAGATGCTACGACAGTATCTAATGATGAAGATAATGCCCTAAGACCCAGAAATTCCACTTTTAAGAGTACATCCAACAGAAATGTATATATTCATATATATATGTATATATATACATATATATGTGTATATATATGTATGTGTGTGTGTGTTTGTGTGTGTGTGTATATATACATATTCACCAAAAACAAGTTCCAGAATGTTTATAGCAGCATTATTGATGACAGCCCAAACTTGGAAACTCACTGAATGCCCATCAACAGTATGATGGGCAAGTAAGTGGTATATATGAATACACTGAAATGCTACAGCAATAAGAACAACTGATCTACAACTTTATGCAACAATATGACTAAATCTCACAAAAATGATGTCAAGCAAAAGAAGCAAGACACAAAAAATATACACTATGGGATTTCCATTTATGAAATACAAAAATAAAGCACAATTAATGGTGCCGGGGCAACTGGGTATCTACATGCAAAAGAATGAAATTGGACCCCTACCTCATACCATATATACAAACTGATCCCAAATACATCAATGACCTGGATATGAAAGCTAGAATCATAAAATTCTTAGAAGAATACATAGGGATAAATCTTAATGACCTTGATTTTAGTGATACATTCTTAGGTATGACACAAAAGCACAAACAACAGGGGCAAAAATAAATTAGACTTCAACAAAATTAAAAACTTTTGTGCTTCAAAGGGCACTATCAAGAAATTGAAGAAAAGATTTCTAAATCATTTATAAAGAATATATAAGGAACTACTGCAAAAAGACAAAGAACCCAATTGAAAATGGAAAAAATAACCTGAATAGACATTTCTCCAAAGATTAAAGACAAAGGATGGATATAGTTAAAAAAATAAAGATAACAAGTGTTGGTGAAGATGTGGAGAAATGAGAATACCTGTGCATTGATGGCGGGCATATATAATCGTCCAGCCACTGTGGAAAACAATTTGTTGCTTCCTCAAAACATTAAGGGTAGAATTACCATATGATCCTAAAATTCCACTCCAAGGTATATGCCCAAAATAATTAAAACCAGATACTCAAGTACATGTACATACATGTTTGTAGCTGTGCTACTCACAACAGACTAGAGGTAAAACACCCCAATTTTCCATCAACAAGCGAATGGATAAGCAAACTCTGGTATACACAAACAAAAGGACATTAGTCAATCATAAAAAACGTATTATTGATATGTGCTGCAGAGTTGATGGGCCTCCAAAATATTATGCTAAGTGAAAGAAGCCAGTAACTAAAAGGTTAAATATATCAGAATAGATAAGTCCATATAGAAAGACAGAGATTGGTGGCTGCCAGGAGCTTGAGGAGGGTCAAATGGGGAGAAGCTGGTTACCAGGTAAAGAGTTTTTACTTTGGTGTGATGGAAATGTTTGGAACTAGATAAAGGTGGTGGTCTCCCAAGATTTCAAATGTATTAAACGCTACTGAACAGTTCATTATAAAGTTGCTAATTTTGTTATTGTAAATTTCACCCAAATAATTCTTTAAAAAGAGACTGGAAAAAACCCAAACATGAATATAAAAAAAAAAAAAAGATAGATAGATAGATAGATAGATAGATAGATAGAAGAAAGAAGAGAAGAAGGAAGAGGAGACAAACATTGCCATTAGAAGCCATGGTAGTGGGATCCTTCAGAGGAAGGGTAGTCACTGGAAGACACAAGAAGAGGACTTCTGGGATGCTAGTAATGTCCTGTTTCTTGATTTGAGTGCTGGATACACATGTCCGAATTTATGAAATTCAGCAAGCACTTATAATAAGTGTACATAATCTTCTGTATGTATATTATGTCAATACCAAAGTTTTTTAAAAGATTCACTGGCAAAAATGCTCCATTAGAAGTAAGACATTTTTCATGTCTTCTGCCCATTTCTTCACTGGATTATTTGTTTTTCAGGTGTTGAGTTTGCAAAGTTCTTTATAGATTTTGGATACTAACTCTTTATCTGATATGTCATTTGCAAATATCTTCTCCCATTCTGTCGGTTACCTGGGTGTGGTATGTAAGAAATGAACCACGGGAATCTACCCCCAAAACCAAGAGCACACTGTATACACTGTATGTTAGCTAACTTGACAATAAATTATATTTGGGGGAGAAAAAGAAACAAGACATTTTTCTAGAATATTTTTCTGATGTGGCACTTCAGGAGCATAAGCTGGCATCTACATTTTCCCCCAAATTAGCAATGATCTTTAAAACACAACAAAGCTTGGCTATACAAAGGGTGGGGAGGGGAAGCAGTTGGCTGGTTTTGTGGAAGAGTGGGTAGTCAGGAGCCCTGGGCTCCAACTGCACTGTTACGCTTTATAGCACTCTGGCCACAGAGAAGCCACTTCACCACTGAATCTCAGGATTCCTCATCTGGGCACTGGGCAAAGAAGATACGACATGAAGTGGTCTGTGTCTATTGCTCTCAAACCAAGTACTGTGAAGGAACTTCAAGAAATGCCATGGAGAAGTGGGTTGAGAAGCAGCCAAAAGAATGGAGCTTGTTTCCTTGGGAAATTCATCCTACACCAAAAAAAGCTAGAACATTTTAATCTGCTCTACCCAAGGAGCCTCCATGTAATAGTTAATGCACCTCTGCCACCATCTATTTCCATTTTGATCTGTCTTTCCTTCCCTTGCCTCAGATCCTTGGGAGATTGGCTAAAATGTAACCAGGTCAAAGGTTCTCAAACATTTCAGCCAAGTGCAGTGTTACATGAAATGTCAAGTCAAAAGACCTTCTCTAATCAAAGAGGGGATGAGGGACTCCTCTAGTTGGCCCATTCTATCTTCTCTAACTAGCCCGTTGACAACTGGATATTCCAGGATGTTTAGGGGCCAAAAAGTAGCCAGAAAAGATATGAAGACCACAAGGAGTCAAATACATAGCAATTCAGTTTTTACAGAAAAGGGGGGTGTAGTGCAGGGAACATGACAGACATGGATGCTTGCATGAGTGCTTTTAACAATTTAAATCCATAGAAAACTGTCCAGAGGTCCCAGGACTAGCCTCCAAACAGAGTAAAGAACTTTTTGTCTATAATGCATGATGCCCTTGAGTTCTGCTGCAGGTAGGGTCAACAACCTCTTAGGAACTATGGCATTGTCCAAGCCCCTCTTCTATATTACTGGACTTCTTAGAGGAGGTAGCACTTGAGATGAGCCTTGGAGAACCAGTAGAGCTTTAGAAAAAAGAAGAAAGGGTAGTTGGCTGCGAAAAAGTCCACCTGACTTTAGGACTCCATATTGTCTCCCTCGTCTCCTCTTTCTCCTTCAAATATATGAGGAAGCACACAAGTGGCATCCTTTCACAGAAGTGTGTCTAGGAGGTGGGGTGCTCCCCTATGTCTCCTACCAGGAGCCTGTCTGGACTTTGCATGGAAAAGGAGCAGCTGATTCCTGATACTCTTATGCCATATGGAACACATTCCTTTCCAGGATTAAAAACACATTAAGGTAACACACACCACATGTAGGAAGGGAAGTGACCAGTCATCCTATTTTCTCCAGTCCCTGAGAAATAAATGTAATGCACGTATCCATCCATTTATCTGAGTGTGCACACACGTGTGTGTGTGCATGCATACACACACACACACACACACACACACACACACACACACATACACACACACACACAACCTTCTCTACCAGCACAGGCCAGGGAGGTGCGGTTTCCACAGACCAATCTCAAAACTTCTTCCCAAGGAGCCAAAGAGGGAACTTAGTTTCCAAACATTTAGTGCATCATCTGAGACCTAAACCCAAACTTTGATATTCCTCCTCTGGTAGGAGAATGGCTTACACATTTTTCTCTGTGTTGATATTTTTAAAACATTTCCACAAAGCTACCTGCCAAATGCCTTCATCTCAAATGCGTAGCTTTCCTGTAATGCATGTTAACATATACAAAGCATCAGCAGTTGGGACTCCATTCACCTGTAAATTTAAGCTGTCTTCAGAGCCTGATATTTGTAAACAGGTTCACTTCCTAAGAATACAGCTGGTCAATGTTTCAACTTGCTTAAACCCTTCACTGTAGATTCTGCCTGCCTTCTGCTAGACTTGTGTTTTGTCACCATCCCTCCCATCACCGACCCAACCCTCACTTTATGCTCTCGCTAAACTGTACTTCCTTTAGGTACTTTAGCATGCCATATTTTCTTAGTTCCCAGCTTTGGTCTCAGGCTTTGCCCCTTACTTAGAACACTCTCTCTTAACTGAGTAGCTCAGTTAAATGAGTAGCTCTCTTAAATGAGTAGCTCAGCTTAGATGATCAATGCATTAATAATTATTATTATAGTTTGCATTGACTGCAGGCTTGCCATGCACCTGACACAAAATTAAGTACTATACATGCAATCATTAATTTAATATATATAATAACACACTGAAGTAGATATAGCTATCAGTATTATCATTTTATAAATGAGGAAAACAGGGTTAAGAAATTTTAAATAGCTTCTGCAAGGGTGTATGACTAGTAAGGAATGAAATCTGAATTTAAACCCAGGTAATCTGATTCTGAACACATTGAACATAACTGACTTATGTTGCTCCTTAAAACCTTCTCCAAGTTCAGCTAAGTCTGGTAGTCTTGTGGGTCCCCACCAGCCCCTATTACTTGCAAAACTGTCCTAATCATACTACACTAATTGTCCATTTATTTCTCACATACCTCAAAAATACATACAAGCTGTTTCTCACTCAACCTGTATCCCCTGGCTCACAGTAGGTCTGTGATTGTTTAAGGAAGATACAAATAAATTTAGATAGAGCCTGAGTTAACTTCTATTCATAAAGAAAACACATGATAATCCAGTTAGTGATATAAACCCCAGGCTGTAACTAAAGCAATTAAAAGAATAAAATTTTTCAGCACTTCGATAATGCTTGCTAACACAAAAATCATACGTCAATTACCAATCTTTTTCATTTATTCATGAAAGAAGGTGTCCCAAAGATTTCCAATTGCTAAGGCTTCCTGTGATGAGCAAGTGCTTAGAGATAAGAAAGCTTAATTAAAAATAATAATCAGTAATTCCAACACTTAGTACATTTCAATTGCCTGTGTTTAAAGAACAAACAGAGTCAAATCTGGATAAGCGTTTGGCACATGGAGTAGAAAGCTATATTCAAAGTTTGATGTCACGTGGGGAACTGGACAAACACAAGGACATCTGAGACCAGGGAAGAGAGTTGGCAAAACCAAGACTATAGCCGGCCAACCCAGGAGGTCTAGTGAGTTTCAAATGGAAGATGGAGTTCAGCTTTCACAGGCCCAGATGTGAGGGATTGCCAAACTCCTCTGCCTCAGGCTAGGATGGGTTTTGAACCTCCAACTGGAGGCAAGAAAAATAAGGTGGTGTCTTGGATTGACCTGTTCTTCCTATCTTGACATCCTAGGGTTCTGAAGGAGAGGGTTGCTGGTTACCACTTAGTTCACAGAGCTGATGATTTACCAGACTCCTAGGCTTAGACTTTATCGGGTGACCAGCTTCACCCAGACATCTGACCTGTCCGCCATACCCTTCCTAGGTCAGTTAAAAATATGGTTCCACCACAAAAGACCCCAAATAGCCAAAGCAACCTTGAAAAAGAAACACAAAGCTGGAGGCATCAAAATTCCAGACTTCAACTTATATTACAAAGCTGTCGTCATCAAATCGGTACAGTACTGGCACGAAAATAGGTCAGTGAAATAGAAAAGCCAGAAATGAACCCACAATTATAATGTCAATTAGTCTTTGACAAAGTAAGAAAGAATATACAATGGAAAAAGAATGTCTCTTCAACAAATGGTGTTGGGAAAACTGGACAGCAACATGCAAAAGAATGAAACTGGACCACTTTCTTACACCATACGCAAAAATAAATTCAAAACGGATTAAAGACCTAAATGTGAGACTTGAAACCATAAAAATCCTTGAAGAGAGCACAGGAAGTAACTTGTTGTATATTGGCCATAGGAACTTCTTTCTAAATATGTCTCTTGAGGCAAGGGAATCAAAATCAAAAATAAACTATTAGTACTACATCAAAAACAAAACAGAACAATAAACAAAAAAACTTCTGCACAGTGAAGGAAATAATCAACAAAACCAAAAGGCAACCTACTGAATGGCAGAAGATATCTGCAAATAACATACTGATAAAGGGTGAGTATCCAAAACATTAAAGAACTTATAAAACTCAACACCCTCAAAAATGAATAATCCAATTAAAAATGGGCAGAAAACATGAATAGACATTTTCCAAAGAAGACATACATATGGCCAACAGATACATGAAAAGATGCTCAACATCACTCATTATGAATATGCAAATCAAAACCAAGAAGAGATGCCACCTCATATCTGTCAGAATAGTTCAAATCAACACAAGAAACACCAGTGTTGGCTAGGATGTGGAGAAAGGGGAACCCTCTTGCACTGTTGGTGGGAATGCAAACTGGTGCAGCGGCTCTGGAAAACAGTATACAGTTTCCTCAAAAAGGTAAGAACGGAACTAACCAGGATCCAGCAATTGCACTACTGGGTATTTACCCAAAGAATACAAAAATACTGATTCAAAGGGGTATGTGCACCCTGATATGTACAACAGCATTATCTGCAATAGCTAAATTATGGAAATCGCCCAAGTGTTCATCGATTGATGAATGGATAAAGAAGCTGTGTGTGTGTGTGTGTGGGTGTGTGTATGTATATGTGTGTATGTGTGTATATATATATACACACATACACACATATACATACACATATACATATACATATACATACATATACATATACACACATATACATATACATATATACAATGGATGTGTGTATACATATATGTAATATATGTGTATATGTGTGTACACACACATATGTACATGTATACATACGTACATACAGTGGAATATTACCAAGCCATAAAAAATCATGAAATCTTGCCATTTGCAATTACATGGATGGAGGTACAAATAGTACTATGCTACGTGAAATAAATCAGAGAAAGACAAATACCATATGATTTCACTCCTATGTAGAATTTAAGAAACACACACACACACACACACAAAATGAGCAAAGGGAAAAAGAAAGAGACAGAGAGACAAACCAAGAAACAGACTCTTAAGTAGAAAGAACAAACTGATGGTGACCAGAGGGAAGGGGAGTGGGGGAATGGGTTAAATGGTAGAGGAGATTAAGGAGATCACCTATTGTGATGAGCACCAACACAGGTGATGTACAGAAGTATTAAATCACTACATTGTACACCTGAAACTAATATCACACTGTATGTTAACTTACTGGAATTTAAGTAAAAACTTTAAAAAATCTGGTTCTGTTATTTTCAATTTTCACAGGTTTTCTGGTAAAGCCACACACTCTCTTTCTCTTTTCCATGCAAAGTTGGTCATTCTCCTTTCTTCTGTTTCTTGTTTTGTTTTGTTTTTTTCTTTGAGCTCCCTACCTCAGTGTAACTGGTCAGGAAAAAACCAAAAACTTAAAGATGACTGAGTATCCTGCTACAAGAATGATATGTACAAATTCCACTGTACTCATGCTAAAACACAGATTCCATCGATGGCCCAAATGGCCCTGAATGACCTAGCCTGGCACTGTCCAACACAGCAGCCAGTAGCCACATGTGGCTATTGAACGCTTGAAACATAGGCAGTTTGAATTGATATGTGCTGCAAGTGGAAACTCCACACTGGATATCAAAGACTTTGTACCAAAATAACAATAATAATGATGATAATAATAATAATGTAAAATTTCATTAACAATTATTTATATTGATCGCATGTTGAGACAGTAGTATTTTGGATCTTTTGAGTTCAATAAAATATATATTATTAAATTTAATTTTACTTGTTTTGTTTTAATTTTTAAATGTGGCTACCAGAAAATTTAAAATTACATGTGACTCACACTGTATTTTTAAACGTTTTTTAGAAGTTTATTTTTTTGAGAGAGTGAGCAAGCAAGTGAACATGAGTAAGGGAGAGGGAGAGAAAGAATCCCAAGCAGGCTCCATGCTGTCAGTGCACAGCCTGATGCGGGGCTCAATCCCATGAACATGACCTGAGCCGAAATCAAGAGTCAGACGCTTAACTGATGGAGCCACCAGGCGCCCCCTCCCACCATATTTCTGTCGGGTGTTCGGCCTCAGTTCCTGTCACCCTTCTAACCACGGTCTAGGCTCCAGGTAAGCTGAATTCCTTTTAAGCCTTCATCTATGTCAGTTTTTTTCACTTAATTTACTCTTACTCAGCTTTGTGCCAGAGTTCAGATATTACTTCTTTGATATAGTGTGGCATGTGGTCAGCCTATCAAATTTGGATCTCTGTGACCTCATGACCCCATTTGTTTTCATCCATCATGGCACTTGTCACACTGCTATAACGGACCCTTTCTGCCCCTCTGGACTATAAGCAGCAAGAGTGAAGAAACTGCTACTATATAGGGCATACAGTAGGTGCTCAATAAATATTTATGAAGGAAGGAGGGAGATCTAATCCGATTGTACCGCATCAATGTCACCCAACACCCTATAGCAGGAACTGGCAAACAATAGCCCACAGGCCAAATCTGGCCCGCCATCTGCTCTGGTAAATAAAAGTTTACTGGAATACAGCTAGGTTCATTCATTGACACACGATTTATAGCTGCTTTTGTGAAGCAGAAGTGAACAGTTGCAGCAGAGACCATATGGTCCACAAAGCCTAAAATATTTACTCTATGACTCTTTCAAGAAAAAAGTTTGCTGATCTCTGTCCTATAAGACAATGTTCAACTCTTCAGCACAGGTCACTGCTTACCTGTCCAGCATTATCTGATGGTACTCCTCCTATAATACCTGTTTCAGATGTGCTTAACTACAGCCAGTGCCGGGAAACCTCCCTCACTCATGCTCATCCATTCCATGTCCAGACCACACTGTGGCTCTCAACACTGTAACATACATAATATGTAATTATAATTCCAGAATATGTAACAGAAATGAATATATACCTACCTGTAAGTCTTTCTTCTTTAGACCGCAAACAACTCAAGGGCAAGGACAGCTTACTCATTCAACACGTATTTATTGAGTGTGCCCCAAATGTGCCATTAGGAGCTAGAGACAGAATGGTCACCATGCTCAAGTCACTTACAACCAGTTGGAATGGGATGGGAAATCCACTTTCCTTCAACTGTGTCCCCACTGTCCAAGCCAGTGCCAGGCGTGCTGGAGCCACGCAGCTCATGTCTAAGTGAAGGGATGTATCCTACCAGAATCACACTTTTAGCTTCACATAACACTACAAGCAGTGCTATTAGGAGTCAGACCCCTTTCCCCTCCCAGCCTTGACAGGCAGGCAGGCAAGAAATAATAGGTGAGGACACAGATTTGGGAAGCAAACTGCCTGGATTGGAATGCTGGCTCTGTACCTGCTCTCTGTGTGATCTTAGGAAAGCTGCTAGACCCTCCTGCGAATCATGCCCCGTGTCTGTAAAGTAGGCAGAAAAACACCCATCTTGGAGAAATGCCATGTAGATTCAACAACCGATACTATAGATGCAAAATGCACAGAGCAGTGCCTGGCCCATAGCAAGTGTTTTATAAGCATCGGCTACATCATTATCTTCATCGCTCTTGTTATCACAACCTAAGGGAGGGTATGTGACGCCTTTAGGAGCCTCGTTGGTCAAAGGGGGCTAATGGTATCTGCTCTGTCCACTTTGCTGTGGGAATCTGACTAGAGACATCAGTGGGAGGACTCCATGACCTGTAGAGTGCTCTACAGATGTGATCCAGGGTGATGATTAGCTCCCAGATGTGTGGGCCAAGACATTGCTGACACATCTGCAAGGCACAGACATCTGGAGGCCTGGCATTCCATCATCTCAACCCCTGCTGCCCTTCCCCCTCCTGCTCAACTTCCTTCCCTCACGCAGCCCCTTCTCCCATCCGGGCGGTGGGGGGGGGGGGGGGGGGAGGGCGCAGCTTGCCCGTTCCACAGTTGGAGCAAGAGATTCTTCTGTTCTCTCTCCAGTTTCCATCATGTCAAGGATGCACAGAGGGTCCATTAAGGCTTCTTATGGGAAGAGGCAAGGGTGTGGAGAGAGGGAAGGAATGGGACTCTCTTCCACTGGGGTTTTGACAAGCACCCCTAGATGAAATCTTTCCATTCAGTCACCAAAGCCCTTGGTGGGTCATGGCTACTGCTAGGATGTGATTTCTTTTTTCTTTTCCTTCCTTTCTTTCTTTCTTTCTTTCTTTCTTTCTTTCTTTCTTTCTTTCTTTCTTTCCTTTCTTTTTTGGAAGTAGGCCAACAGCAAAAGAATGTTTCATTGAATCAAAATACACATCCATTGCGATTTTTTTCTCAGCCATTTTTCCTCTTTGCTTTCCCAAACACAATACTGTCCAGCGTAGTTCACAAAGCACTTTTGGAGTTAAGGCTGAGACTGTTTTGCAAGGAATCCCCAAAAGCAAGTCAATTCAGTTCAATACACATTTATTCGGCACCAGGCACCATGCTGGGCCCCAGAGGTGAATTGAAAACACTGCACTGTTGTTGGAGACAGTCATAAAACCCAGAACTTTCTGACACGCTATGACAGGGCTGACATAGAAGTGATCCCTGGCACTTGGGGATCTCAGAGGAGGGGACAGGTACCCAGCTTTTGTACTGCTTGACCGGAGCACAGAACCAAACATATCCAAAGTCTTTCATGGCAATATCACAAATCAGTGAGCCCTACATTTGAGAGTTCAAAGAAGACTTCCCAAAGAAAACACTCATGGATCATGGGTGAATAGATGCACCAGGGTTCATAGTTGCAAGCAGCAACCACAGAATTTGGCTCAAAGAGAACTCATGGCAAGCATTTGGGGGAGCATGGTCCACAGTCTTCTGTGAGGGAAGGCTGAAAAATTAGACTTGAAAGAGTCAGAAAGCCAGGCAGTTTCAGGGGTTCAGTAGCAAGAAGAGTTCAAAAATTGCACCCAGCTTTGGGATGCCTGAGTGGCTCAGTCAGTTAAGTGTCCAACTTCTGCTCATGTCATGATCTTGCGGTTCATGGGTTCAAGTCCCACATCATGCTCTGTGCTGACAGCTCAGAGCCTGGAGCCTGCTTCAGATTCTGTGTCTACCTCTCTCACTCTCTGCTCCTACCCCACTTACATTCTCTCTCTCATTCACTCTGTCTTTCTCAAAAATAAGTATTAAAAAAAATCGCACCCAGTTTCTCCAAACTCCAACTGTTCCTCTCTAGTATCACTCTGCTTAAGACTCAGAGTCCTGGGAGAGAGGCTGTAGCTGGTACATGCAGGTCACCTGCCTAGGTAAGGAGAGGAATGATCTTCAGTGGGAGAATATAATGGTCTGATTTAAGCTCCACCAAGGCCATACCCAGTGGGGCAGAGGTGGTTTACCCCCCCTTCTCCCTGCAAAACATTTAGGGTGTTGCTGAGGAGTAACTGCACTGCTGCTGAGCAGCCAAAAAAGACATTGCAACCGCCAAACAGCGATAGGCAGAAGAAAAAGGGTGGCAAAAGTGTGCATGATCATGGAAGCTGGGTGAGCAAAGTTATGGAGGTCTAGAAAAATAAGGAATGGGCAGGGAATTTCAAGCAGCTTGGCATTACTTGGGTATAAGGCATGAGATCAAAAAACAACCAGGTATGAGCAGGGGCACAGTATGGTGATGCTTAAACTTGAGATTGCACTGGGGAGTGGTTGGGACAATGAAGGAAGCTACGGAGTCTGGTGTCACCCCTACGTGTGTTACTGCTGCTTAGAAGTAGTGTGTTGTTCTTGCCCAGTGTCAAGGGCTGCAGCATGTTCCGTGACTATTACGTACCCCACTGATACCGGGACAAATAGATTAAACAAGTCCAAATACCAGTAACCCAATTGCAGATGTTCTGAGAGGGCTCTGAGCTTGGCCCATCCCCAACTGCAAGTTTCACGGGAAGACTTAAAAGGAAGGGTGGAGAATTCTCATCTGTGGCCCATGCATGCCCCATCCCCCAGCCAACCTCAGAAACCTCTGCTGCCCAATATTCATCCTTTGCTCTGTTTTTCTTTGTTGATTTTGTTTGTAACACAGGCCAGTGTCTTATGTAATGGGACACATGGCTGGGTGAGAAGCTTCCTCCCGGAAGTTCGGTTTTCTTGGAATTAATTGTGATGCTAAAAGGAATGATCGAGTGAAAACTAAAAACGCAAGCCTTTCTTGAGCACCTGCTTTCTTATTTATTGATAATATGCTAGCCCCTTTCTTACTTACTGATAATGCTTTCCCTACAATGAATGTCCCAGTGAAGCAGATGAAACTTGTAATTCCTGTTTTCCTGGTAGGAAAATGGATTCCAGGTCTGTAAAGTTCCCATGTTTGGGGAAGCTGAAATTTAAACCCAAGTTTGTCGGACTCCAAAGGCCAATATTCATTCCTCAGAATCAATCTATCCCTTAACAGGTCTTTCTGTAGCTATTTTGTTCCTTGCCACATGGATCTGAACCTCAACCTGGTTGCCTGTCAGCTTGCACCTCTTTAGTGATGGAAAGCTCACCGCTTCACATACAAAAAAGAGCCCTCTAAAAACCAGCCCTTTACATGGAGACAAATCTGCCCCCGCTGGGAAATCCTTTGTCTCCACCTTGCATTCTTGAACCCCAAAAAGGAGTCCCTGCCTCTAGCTGCATGTTTACTATGACAATATCTGAAGATGAGATTGAATCTCAGTGGATTCTCCATGTAAACTCACAACCTCTCTCTTCTCTAATTGGAAATGTTCTTGGAAATCATCTAGGTGTGTCGTCCTTAAACCAGGCAAACATCAAAGTCCCTAGGAAACATGTAGATTCCCAGGTCTCTCCTAATACTTATTCAACTGGAGTCTCAACAAGCGGGGCCAGAAATCTGTACTTCCCCCCAAGCTCCCAGGTCATTCACATTTCTCCATGGGTTTCCATCCCATTCTCCAAATTATATTGCATGGGAGATCAAGATCCAAAGAGGGGAAGAAATTTGCCTATAAGCCACACAGCCAATCAGTCATGTTTTTACATTCTGATAGGGCAAGGCCAGCCTTGCTGATTCCTGTAAACAGCCCCTCTTACACACATGCCTCTCGCTCTGCCCCAAGAAGGCTGTTCATGGACTGTGGAATAGAATAGCTTGCCTACAAGTGAGTGAAGAAACTACGTCATCTCTGATCGTAAAACCTAGTGAACTGCAACCATGCTGGTATTTGTACTACAAAAACCTCCTGGGGAAGCTGGCCAGACTTGGAACTGGCCTTGCTTCTTGAGCAGAGGTTAAGGCTTTCTTCCCTGCTCCTCCCTACCTGCGCAGACGTCTGGAAAGGGGATGGGCTTGGGGGTTGCCAAGGGGTCAGGAAAGCACCAGAGATAAAAATCAGGGAATATTCTACTCTTGGTTCTGCCAGCTGAATAACTTTGGATAGGTACTTTTTCCTTCCTGGCCCTCAGTCTTCTCATTTCTAAAATGGGGGGATTTTAGAAATGCTTTGGAGTGGGTAGGGGTGCCTGGGGACCTCATTTGGTTAAGCGTCTGACTTTGGCTCATGTCATGATCTCACAGTTGGTGAATTCGAGCCCCAGATCCCGGCTCTCTGCTGTCAACGCAGAGCCTGCTTTGGATCTTCTGCCTCCCTCTCTCTGCCCCACCCCTACTCACACTCTCCTTCTCTCTCTCAAAAATAAATAAACATTACAAAAAGAATCAGAAATGGGCTGGAGTGATTATGAGAACAGAGCTGCAGAGTCACCACGTCTTAAATTAGAACTCCATCCCAGCCCCTTACTGATGGCACCACTCCGGGAGCGTCACCTGCCCTCCCTGTGCCACAGGACGTGTTCTGTGAACTGGCGATGCCAACAGCTGGATTACGGGATATGAGTGACACCTAAGTGAGATACTACAAATAACCCCGCTTGGCATAGACCCTGGCCAAGGGAAATGCGCAACAAATGGTAAGTATTCCTCTTATTATTATTATAACTGGCCATTCTAATCTGAATCTCCAAGAAAGGAGCCTCTCTGACCAAGGGCAGAATACCGAGGTCTTACATTTGAACAGTCTTCCCCAGTTCCTTCACAGATGGCCCCCTCGGCCCCCCAGGGTTCCTCAACCACCCTATGAATGGACCGCTTCGCAAAGCCCGGAGGGGATTTCTCTGGGTGTCAGAAGAGAGATGCCCAAAGTCCTGCTCTGGCATGGATACCCTGTGTCAACACAAACCCAGCCTCAGTTTCTTCATCTACAAAGTACAAAGTCTGTCCAAGAAAGACTTCATGAACCCTGTCCTAGAAAACTCAAATCAGCACACATTTGCTGAGCACCCAACATACGCTTCAGCCTGACCTGGGCATGAGAGACATAAAACATGGCCATACCAAGGAGGTGACATCTTAAGGGAAAACAGAAACCTGAAGGGATGATTAGAACTCCTTGGGCTAGGTAGAAGCATCACAGATGTATGGGGATTGTAAGAAACAAAAGGAGGAGCCCCTAAACTGAATTTGGGGGAGATATGTTTAGAACAGCTTCCCTAACATAGGCAATACTTCTCCTCTGAGAGTCTTCTGGGTCAACATCAACATACTCAACATAGAGGACTGCTTCTTTACTCCCTCCATTTCCAGTTGTGGGCCCTGAGGGCTTGAGAATCCTGGAATATTAGAGTTTAGAGCTGAAGGATTTTTCCAAGAAGTCCTAGTGCCACCAATCTGTTTTTGAAAAGACCCTGAGGGTAAGACTGAGGAGAGCCCAGCCTAAGGTTCCCACGGCCTGTTAGTGTCAGAGCTGGGGGCAGGATATGAGTTCTTAGCTTCCCATCTGGGGCATTTGCTGCTACGTGAACTCACAACCTCCCCACCCCATGCCCCCTTGTCTTTTTTCCTTTTCTTTTCTCTTTTCCTTCCTTGATCTCCTTTCTTCCTCCCCCGCCCCCGCCCTTCCTCTTTCCCTTCCTTCCTTTTCTTTTTTCTTCTTTCTCTCCCCCCATAACCCCACCAACAGAGCACAACTATGGCCCCTTGAATGCCCCTGCTGCCAACTCCTGTAAAATAGGAAAACAGAGCAGCTATAGCATGTACAAACACATGTAGCGAAGTTTCCAAAGGGAGACAGACAGTGCCTTTCAGGGTCTTGCAGTTTGATGGGCAGAGGCCAATTATTAAAAAGCTCACCCCCACAGAGCTTGTGGGTTCTGTTTGGCAGCTGCCCTCTTTCCAAACCCTCATATGCTGCATTGATTGCAAATTGGAAGGGTCACTGCTCTCAAGGGATTCTGGGTATTTCATATGCTTCCTAGGATCCTCCCTCAGGGCTCCCTCATTCCAGGCATCAAGGTCAATCTTGCTGGATGCTATTCATGAGCTAGGTCCAGTGCAAGACAGCAGGGTACAAACAAAATCCTACCCAGACCGTGCTCTTGCGTTGCTCATAGTCTTATGGGGCACAGTGACACTGAGTGAGGAAAATGCTGGAATGGAGGTGGGGAAGTCTTCACCATCAGACCAACTTCTTCTGGGAGAGGCAAAAGGTCTTAGGGAGGCAGTGACAGACATTTTAACTGGAAGGGCATTACCAGAAAACAAAATAGCACATGCAAAGGCTGAGAGGAAAGGTGTGAGAGGAAATTTTTTGAGATTTTTCAGTGTGGCTGTCAATAAAGTATGGTGCTGAGTACAAGAATGACAGTGACAACTAACACTTATATAGTACTTGTTACACCGTGGGTACTATTCTAGGTATCTGACATATGTCGACCCATCCTCACTAAAATCTTATGAGGGCTGCTATTATTTCCCCTAATCGGCAGAGGAGGACACCAAGGCATGCAGAGGTTGTCATTCGCCCAAGGTTGTTGGGCCCTTAACCACTAGTGTCTTGTATGACCATGAGAGGGATCTCAGTTGTCTCTAGGCCAGGAGAGTTGGATGGGGATCCAGACTCTGCTCCAGACTTTTTGGGACCTTAACCTTCTCTAGACTGGCCAAATGGAGCCATCCATTGTCCCATCGTTAACCTCAACAGAAGGCAGTGAAGGTAAAAAGGACAGAGAAGCAAAAAGTGTTCTTTGTACATAAGTTATTATCTAATATAATCCCTCATGCCCATGGCACATCTTCCCCAGTGTGGTGGGGGCATATGGAGAACCTGAGGCCCACAGAGGGTGAATGGCTTGCTAAAGGCCACCCAACCACTCTTCCATAAAGGTTAGACTGGAACTGAGAAAAACGGGGAGGAGGAAGAGGAGAAAGGGAAGAGGAGAAGGGGAAGGAGATGATGAAGAGGGAGAACCTAGCACTCTTAAGTTTACAAACTTTTCCCAAAACATCTACACTGGCTTTACACAGCCCCTCACTATGGTTCACATACTTGCATTTGGAAGTCAGCACATTCATGCAGTTACACATAGGTCCATGCATGGTTTCCACCTAAACCTAATGGTATTTTTTCTTAAATTCTGCTTACTGTATCTGCATGATACAAATTATGCCTCATCCATGCACTATCCATTGAGCCCAAGTGGATTTATCACCCACTTCAGGCTCCATGTTCTTCCTGCTCTAATACTCGACACCAGAGGGGACTGGGAAGACCCAAGTTCCCAGACCTCTTAGTTAGCAAGTCCTGCTGAGTCAAGTTCCTTAATACTGCCCAGATCCAGCCTCACTATCGCAACGACCCCAGCTCAGGCAACCTCATCTTCCTCTAAACATTTATCTATTCTCCTACCCCAGCCCATCCCAACCTATTTTACTCTACCCGACCTTACCTAGTCTCTGTGCCTTTGGCTCCTTCCCTTCTCTCTACTTTCCTACTCTGCAGCCAGAGGGGTTTTTCCAAAATGCTTGTCTGCCTATGTCACACCCTGCTTTCAATCCAGTGCCTTCCAATGGCCAAGGTGTTCAGCTCTGCCAACCTCTCCAAACAGCCCCCATCTTTCAGTCCATAGCAGTTTCTCACCGTGTCTCAAATATGGCGTACTCTTTCATAGATATGTTGATCTCTCTATCCATAGGGCTGTTCCTCTACTGCTCTCCTCACTGAACTCTCACACATCCTTTGACTGTGAAGGCTCTCCTGATGCCTGCCTTTCCTTGGCAGAGTTAATCTTGTCTATCCTTTTCTCACCTACATAAGCTGCTGTAATAACTATTTACTGAGAGTTTTTGTTTTCAAGCGCCTAATGGCTTTACGTACATTAGCTAATATAATCTTCCCAACAGTTCTTTGAGGCAATGTATTTATCCCCTTCATAGATGAAGAAAGTGAGGCTTAGAGAGGTTAATGTCAGCTAGCTTGAGCCTCTTAATTAGCAAGACCTATTGAGTGTGACTTATAAATTTCTCTCAAGGACCAACCCCTCCTCGCTGAAAATTGTACCACCAATATTTAAACCCAGATTGGCTTGACTCCAAAGTGTCTGATTTTATCACACTACCTTTAGTTAGCTAAGTTCCAAGAGTTTCTTAAAGGCAGACTTTGGGGTCGTGTTCATCGCAGCACTCTAAACCTGGAAATCAGTCCTCAGACATTGGCTGGAAGGTAGAGGGATTTAGCTTTTGACTTAGGATGGGGAAGAGGGGCACCATCCATTTGTTGTAGGAAGCACAGTTATCACTGGTTTGAATTACTTAGTCTGTCCAAGTTTAGATGTCAATATCTCAAGATCATAACCAACTACAGAATTTGGAACAGGTTATTCAAGTGGTTTAAACCTCAATTTCTTTAACTGGAAAATGGCAGTAACATGGTTCTTTTGCATGCGGTTAAGTGAGGTAAGTGTGTAGTCACTGATGTGATGGGCACTCTCGAAATAGTAGTTACCAGCGTTTGTCTATGCAGTCCCCTCCTCTTTGTCATGAAGCCTGCCTAGGGAAGTAATTCCTCAACCATACAGGAGGAGAAAGTCATCTAGGGGTGATTCCCTGTGCACCTCTGATACACACCTTCTTTATTCAATGGAGGACACCATATGAAAAGTCCCACATTGCCAGCACAGTGGGAGGTGAGCTCCCTGGGCATTTTCCATGGCAGCACATGAATCATCTGACTGTGTGGAGGCCAGGGCACCGAACCCAGCAGCCTCAGGTGCACTTCAAGAATTTTTCTTTTCTTTTTCTTTTTTTTTCCCTAATGAAACATCTTAACAGACATTGGTCCAACTAACTTTCCCGCCATGGCAACACACAGACACACACCTGTCTCTCCAAGCTTCTGGAATCACCCTCCGGAGAGCCTGATGGGGGCTGCGAGGAGCAGCAAGGCTCCACAGTGCCAGGAAAAGGGGTTTAAAACTAGAGAGGGCACGAGCAGCAGAATGAGCTGGGGACAGGCTGGTAGCACATATTGTGGTGGCATCACACATATGTGATGGCACATTCAGGGGTCAGCCAGCTTCGGCCAACCAGGCAGCTATCCAGAGGCCACAGCTGTCTGTGAAGGCCTCAGAGAAGCCACACACCTCTCTTTGCAGCTTTTGCACTGTGTTGGGTTCTGCCATCACAGCTGCTTTACCCTGAGTTAAACTTTTGATACTCTTTACAGTTCACACATCGCACAGGACTGCTAATCATTAATCCCTTCTCTCTCTTTTTTAAAATTCCTTCTCTTAATCAGAATTCCTTAGGCCTCTCCCAAACAAAGCTTCCTACTTCTCTCTCCAAGATTCAAAGAGTTGTGCATATAATCTAATAAAAGAAGAAATGACCCTACTATACATTGTACTGAATACATTACAGTTACTCTCTTGGTCAAGCCTCATAATAACCTCACAAGGTGGGACTATTACTAACCCCATTTTGTTGATGAGGAAACAGAGGTTCTGACGGCAAATTACTTACCCAAGGTAATAGCTAGTGAATGGCGACAGAGACAGATTCAACTTAATTAGGCTCACACCATGGTCTCAGCACACTGGGGAGTTTCTGCAACTGTTGGGCTAATTTTTCCTTTGGGTTGGGTCAAGACAATGGAAAGCTATGATAATGGGGTGACTCAGCAAAGGCTGGGGACCTAGGTTTTAGGAAAGGGCATACACGAGAGGAATTTAGAACAGGGCTTGGCATGTGGTAATGTTATACACTGAATATTTGTGTCCTCCTGAAATTCCTATGTTGAAACCTAATCCCCAGGGTGATGGTATTAGGAGATGGGGCCTCTGGGAGGTGATTAGGTCTTGAGGGTGGAGCCTCTTGAATGGGATTAGTGCTTTTATGAAAGAGACCCCAGGGAGCTCCCTCTTCCCATCTGGCCTGTGAGGACACAGCAAAAAGATAGCTGTTTATGAACCAGGAGATTCTCACCAGACACTGAATCTGCCAGCACCTTGATCTTGGACTTCCCAGTGCCAGAACTATGAGAAACAAATCGGTGTTGTTTATACCAGTATCCTATTACACCAAAACTAAGATAAGGCCACAGACAAAGGCAAGCAAGTGTTCAATGAATGCAACTATGACTTTTCTTTTCTTCTTCTTTTTTTTTTTTTAACATGTTGGTTCCTCTCTGAAAATATTATGCCTAGGAGGAGGAGTCGGCAACACTGCAGGAGAAATTGATTCATCTAAACTCCACCTACATACTTGCAGAAACGTAAATCCAGTAATAATGAAACTTCTTGAAAGAGTATCCTTGAGCTTAGATTGCTAGAATCTCAGCAGACCTCTAGGCACTGAGTTGTCTGGAAGAGTCTCTCTGTGCTTTGTTTCCCCATGTGTAGTAGAGTTGAGGCGGAGTGGTTGCGGGGGACTCAGTATGTAGGTTTTCAGGAAGGGGACTGTTGACCTCACAGGCACTCAACAAAACTGAGAAGTAGGCATATTTTCAACTGCTTATATTTTACACCTCTCTGAATTCCCACAGTGCCTTACTCTCCTCTCTTGAACAGGTGTCATCCTTGCATAATGAGATACCTGACCACATGCTTACTTCTTCTGCAGAGCTAGCTCCTGTGAGCTTTTACCAGAAAGTTAAGATTCTATAAGGCCTCTTTGTACTCTACCCTCCCAGGTAACACGCTGGAAGCAGTTCATTTGCTTTTTAAAAGGAGACTCCAGGGGTGCCTGGGTGGCTCAGTTGGTAATTAAGTATCCCCTGACTCAGGCTTTGGTTAGGATCTCACAGTTCTTGGGTTTGAGCCCCATGTTGGGCTCTGTGCTGACAGCTCAGAGCCTGGAGCCTGCTTTGGATTCTGTGTCTCCCTCTCTCTTGGCCCCTCTCCCACTCGTGCCGTGTCTTTCTCTCTCTCAAAAATAAATAAACACTTAAAAAAATGGGGTGCCTGGGTGGCTCAGATGGTTAAGCGTACAACTTCGGCTCAGGTCGTGATCTCATGGTTTGCGAGTTCAAGCCCCACGTCGGGTTCCACGCTGGCAACAGGGAGCCTGCGTGGGATCGTCTCTGCCTCTCTCCCACTAGTGAGCTCTCTCTATCTCAAAATTAACTTAAAAATAAATAAATAAATAAATAAATAAATAAATAAATAAATAAAACAATGGCAGAATGTCTCCCCATGACCTCAAGATCCAAACTGCCATTGTTTCTTGCCTGGAAAATAACAATAGCCACCCTCTTTGGGGCCTTCTCTCTGGCCCCATTTCCACTTCTGCAGCCAAAACAGTTTTTCTTAAAGAGCAACCTTGGTATTTCACTTTGTTAACATTCTTTGGTACCTCTCAGTTACTTCAAATATGGTCCAACTTTTTGTCCAAAGCTCCCAACACTCTGCCTAGCCCCAGCTTGCCCTCTGGCTATTTGGGTCTTTATTCTCATGGGAAGTGCTTTCAGCCCCGGAATTTGTTTTCCGTTTTCTCTTATCTCTGGGTTTTCAATGTTCCTGGTGGCCCATCTCATTCCTCCCCACTCTCTTTGGTTTACCCCTCCTGTCCTTTGGGATTTAGTGCTTCCTTGAAGCACTAGTTTGTCTCATGACCCAGCAATGAGTTAAGAACCCCCTACTGCAGCCTGAAATCACTGACCCACCTCTCTATAATCTCCAAGGGACTGTACGGTCCAAGAGCAGGGAGCTTCTCACTCTTCCGTTGCACGCCCAGTGCCTGGCATATAGTAGGTAATCAATAGATATCTGTTGAGTGAATACACAGAGGTCCCCCAGGGGCAAGAAACACTACCCAAGCAGAAAGAGAGACAATAAGAATTTTTAATCCATGGAAAGTGCTGCAGGGACTCTGTCCAGGCCCACAGGCAGCAGGAAGAGGCAGGGATCCTGCAAACCCAGTAGTGTCTGGAAAATGAAAAGCCATAAAGACCCAAGCTTCCTCACTGCAACAATCCTCGGGGCCTCCTTCCTGATGCTGAAGAGGTCAGATTGTCTCTCCATGGGTCTCCTCCAGGGCCCACTGTGGGAAGGAAGCTGAGTGTGGCAGGAGGAAGGAAGAAGAGCAAAGGCCGCTTGGTCTCCACCTGAAAGCCCCTCCCCCGGGACTGACCGCCATCCATAAGAAAATGTTTAAAAAGGAGAGACTTGGATAGTCAAATAATATCTTAGAAAAAATAAAAGAGAAAAAAAAACGGATAATTCCAGCAGTTACAAAGTTCTCTGTCGGCTATCCACAAGAGAAAGAGTTTGCTTTGGCCTCGCTGGCAAGCCTCATCTGCCAGGCCCATCCTCAGCTGTCCCCCAGCCCCCCCCAGGCCCCAGGATCCACGAGAGTAGGGCTCCCCCACCCATGGAGAGTCTCTGTGCTCATGGAGGGCAGTACCCTCCCTCACCGGCCCTTGGACTCCCCATACGTGTTTCGGGCCATGGACACCATCTTCTCCTCGCATGTGATTTTGGTGTCCTTGAGGATGCTGTACCACACCATACCCGCAGGCCGGACCTCCTCGCTGCGGCAGAAAAGGTAGGGCACGGTGTCCACACGGCTCTGGATGTAGGCGCTTCGCAGGAGGCTGGAGCAGTGACCGCTCACCCTCTCCAGTCGCCGCAGGATCAGGTGGGCCTTCCTGAAAGGCAGGACGAGACAGTGATGAAGAATGAAGCCCAGATCAAAGCTTAAGCCTTTGACGGTGAATAAAGGTCGACAAGAGAAATGAGGACTTCCTGTCCCAACAACCTCCTAACCATTCCTGGCCTGAGTGTGATATTTCAAACACCCATTTGAAAATCACCTCAGAATCTGTCCTCTTCAACTGTGCAATGTGTAAAGAATGAAAGTGACATAGAACCTTTGATCCAGCATTTTCATTTCCAAGAAAAGAGAGTCCCAGGAGTTATGAAGTCACCAGCCTTAGGGCTCTGACCAAGGAGAAATTATTATAATAATCATACACAGAAACCACAATCACAACTAAAATTTATTGACACTAGCCATGCTAGGCACAGAGTAAGTGCTTTGCATACATTTAACAGTTTTATTTAATCTTCACAACAGCCCTGAACATACTGTTCTTTCCACTCACACAGAATGGGAGTAGAGCCCACAGCTCAGAGAAATGACATTGCATGACCAAGGTCAAACATCAAGTTGACTGTTGGGGCTGGGCATTCGAATCTAGGCCTGATACCCATGAAGTCCCTCTCTAACTTCTGCTTTTGTGTTTCTCTATTCTCTGATACTCTTTTTTTTTCTTTTTGAAAGAGAAAGAGAGCATGCAGAGAGAGAGAGGGAGAGAGAGAGAATCATAAGCAGGCTCTGCGCTGGCACAGAGCCTGACACAGGGCTCGAACTCATGAACCATGAGATCATGACCTGAGCCGAGATCGAGTCAGATGCTTAACTGACTGAGCCACCCAGGTGCCCCTCTCATACCCTATTCTTACAGGCAGGAAATTTGGAGATATTTTATCAAAGCCTTAATAGCTAAGTTCCCAAATCAGATTTCTCTAGATCTCGTTTTTGTCATCTCTAAAACAGTGAGGATGGTCTTAGTTTCACAAGTTCATGGTTAAGATTTACCATGAGAAAGGTCCAAAGCCTGGCACAGAGTAAGCTCCCAATAAATGATACCTACGATTACCAAGAATTGTTATGATAGTATCTTGGGATCAGGGTCATACTGAACACTAGTCTAAACAAGAATCACCCTGTGCCGTGGTGATCATCATGAGTAATTTATCTGGAGTCCTTTATCCAGCACCAGAAAGAGGATCATTGAGGAGGCCTGATGGCTGCATAGAAGATTAAGCTAGAGAGGATCTCTGAGATCCTTGGGTCTCTCAATGATGGCACTATTGACACTTGAGCCAGATAATTTGCTCTTGTGGAGGCTGTCTGGTAGGAAGTTTTGCAGAATCTCTGGGCCTCTGCCCATTAAGTACCAATTGCACTCCTTTGCCCCAGTCCTAGCAATGAAATTGTCTATAGACATTGTAAATTCTCCTCTTGGAGGTGAGGGCGGGGGGAATCACCCCAACTGGGAACCAGTGACCTGGTCTCACCTACTGTTATTGAAGATGTGAAAACTGAGGCTGAGAGAGGAAAAGGGGCATCCTCTTCCCGGATCCCACCATAGACTAGTGTCACTGTCAAGGTGTCCATCTCCATGTAGAATCCAGTTTTCTCTAGGTTCCACCATCTTCAAGATACCCAAGGGCTGAGTGAACAGCTCTCTCATGCTGTCCTCTCCATGCCCCTCTGAGACCCCAGGAGGGAGGGCATTTTACGACAACATACCCCACAAGTGGGAGACTGTGTCAGGCACCTGCATGGCGACTGGAAAAGGGCCGGGCTTACGTGTGTATGTTTTGTGGGCACAATTTATGAGGTACCTTTCAAAAAGTCCTCTTTGTATAGTTCACCACTTGGGTGGAATATTTCCTGAGGTGCCAAGAATTCATAGCTTCATAATCACACTCGAGTTGCCACTCTGCCCACAGACCTCTCTCTCCCCTGGCAGGCCAAAGAAGAGCTTGAGGAGTACGTTTCTCTCTTCTCCTGGTTTGAGTCCTTGCTCTGTTCCTTAATAGCTCTGTGTCCTTGGGAAATTTACTTAATGTCTCTAAACCCATTTCTTCACTTGAAAAATGGCACTGTTGTGAAGTTAAAGGAGATAATGCTATTGACTGCACATTTACTGAGCATTTATTTTATGAGAGTGCTCCCTATTCAGTGTGAAAGACCAACAGATGGACAATGACAAAAAGGAGAATGATAGGAGGAGGCACGGGGGCCGGGAGGAAGCAGAGGAAGGTGCCTAGGTAGGATTGGGGATATCCAAGAAGGCTTCCTAGTAGAAGGGTAACTTGTATTGAGTCTCATAAATGAATAGGGGTCAAAGAAGACAAAGACATAACAGGAGGGATAGGGAAAGGCATAAAGATAAGTGATTACGTTGAATTTCTGAGGATTTACAGTTGGAATGCCATGTGGTAAGTGGGGACACAGTGGGAAAACTGGTGAAGTGGCAGGAGCCAGCCATTAGAACTCAGGAACTGGGGAGTTGGTTGTACCAAGTAATGGTACACCATTCAGGCTCTAGAGCCTGACTGCTCAGGTTCAAATCCTGGCTCAGCCACCTACTAGCTCTGATATTGAGGGAATTGTTTAACCAGGTGTGACTCCATTTCCTTATCCATGAAATGGGAATAATGTTTGTTATCTACCACAAAGACTCATTAAAAAAAAAAAAGCATTAATGAATCTATAACAAGCCCTCAATAAGTGTTATCTAGATCGGTAGTCTGGAAGGCAAGTAGGGGAGTTATCAAAGGGTTTCAAGCTGCCAAGTAACAGATTCAGAGCTGGACTATTTAAAAACGTTCCTGGATGCCTTGAGGAGAACCGAATTGGGGGAAGGACAAGCCTGGCAGCAAGAAACCAGGTAGGGCACACATCTAGGAGTCAAGTGTTTCCTATCATCACACTTAAGGGTGCTGGTTTGTGTTTTCTGTGCTTTTAAAAAGCTGCGTCCTCTTTCCGCTTCCTCATTTATAACAAGGGAGTGACATTTGCCAACCTCATAAAGTTATAGCGAGGATTACAGAAGTTAATACACACAAAACCCTTAGAAATGTGTTTGGCACATTGTAAGTCCCCGATACAGGGTAGAAAGTACCACCCCCACCATTGCCCCTCATCATCACTGTTTCTGTACTGGTATAAGCCTTGGGCACCTTTGCAAGTCAGTGGCAGGAGACAGACAGAAATAGGAATAAAGTGGATACCTAATCATTAGTTTGGGGGCTCAGAAATCTTCCCAAGGGATTTAACAACTACACTAGGACCTCAATGATGAGACAGGTTTTTAAGGTAGATGGGGAGGCAGAGGAAAGAGCCCATCCAAAGTTAGATTACCAAGAGCACGAACAACCAGAACTTTGAAATGGTTAGTGCAAAGAATGGATAAGAGACTAGTCAGTTTTTCAGATCTCAGACCATCTAGACTCTTCAAAGCCCTGGGGAAGTGTTATATTTTAGGGGCAATGGAGAGTTACTGTCTGATTCAGACAGTCACAAAAACAAGGCACGGATATAAAATGAGGTTGGAAAGGGGAATCCCTTCAACATGTCCAAAGGCTTTGTCTCCAAAGGCCCAGCCATTTCCTCAGGGAGAATTCTGGAACTCCAATGAACCAAGCCTCCTTTTGAATGGATGGGGAAACTGAGGTTTGGAGTGAGAAAATACTCGGTCTAAAGGAACACCTTAAGTTAGTAACAAAGGCAGAGCAAGAACCAGAGCTCTTGGTTGTACAGAGCTGAATTGAAATATCTGGGCCTGGAGTCTCAGAGTCAAATCCTAGCTCTATAACTTAACAGCATGTGGATCATTAGGAAGTTCTTCAATGGTGCTCTTAGTTACCACATCAGTAAAACGAGAGTAATAACAGTGTTCTGGGGGGAATGAGATGAGCTGAGTAATTTGATTACTCTCAGTAAATGTTAGCCAAGGTTCAAAGTAGCATACTGTAGTAGAAAGGACACAGGCTTCAGAAACCATTAGGGTAAGTCACTTCTCTGTAAGTCTGTTTCCTCATTTGTAAAATGGGATTAGAGATGCTTATTTTGTAGGGCTGTTGTTAGGCTGAAATGAATGACTGCTGTAGGCATCCAGCACAGAAATTTGTACTCAATAGGCACTAAACTGGTGCCAGTTCACTTAACTATCCCCTGCTCTTTGTCCACAGCACACACTGCCTCAGACTTTGGCTTGCATTTAGCCAACAAACACAGGAGAACTCAGAAGGGGACACCACGGAGACAAGGGTTGGAGGTGCTCAAAGGCCGGAGAAGAGGAGGGGGAGTGAGAGACCAAAGGTGAGAGAGCTGGGTAATAAATTTGTAGGCAATGGAGATCCATAAATCAAAGGCCAGGCATGCTCCAAGCTTTCCCTGGAGAGGGAATCGTAGGTCAGAATGACCACTTTTCTCAAATACCGGAAATGAAATCTTCCTCATTGGAGACGGGACCCAGGCCTGCTGGGATAGGAAGCCAGAGGTGAAGGAGTGACAGTGCACATTAATTTATGGTTGTATTAGCGGGCAAGGCTGAGACAGGAATGGCTTGTGGAGGAGTCAGGGGCTGAGTTCCAATGCCACTTCTCCGGGAACTATAGAACCTTTGACCGACCATTCTATTCCCAGCACCATTACCCAATCAGCTGTTGACACAGTTAGTGGATACAGACCTAATTTCTAAGGGGGCCCTGGAATGGAGGGGGGAAAAAGAGGCAGTAGGGAAATGTTCCTATTGGCCTCTCCCCCTCCTCCCTATCTCCTTTAGTTGAGCTCAAACGTCTCTGTGTTAGCTGACCTCAAGCTTAATGAGAGTCGAGGGCATGACGTGCTTGCACAAAAACGGGACACAACCTCCAAAAGTGGATAGCGCAGATTAAGAGAAAGAATGACTTCATTCATGTTGCCCTGGTCAGGCCACATCTGGAGAACCCCAGTCACTTCTGGTAAGAGGGACATGTGCAAACTGTAGCCAGATCATGATGCTGAAGCTTGTCTCAAAAGCAAGTCTTAATGAGGAAGTGTGGAAAGCAGGAATGGAATGTGTCCTCTGAAGGGAGAATTCAGGCAAACGGTTATGTTGTTCTAATAAATGAAGACTAGTGGGAAGAAAAAAAAAAACCTGAAATTAAATATAATCCTCACCACAATTTTAGAGTTCATACTTCAGTCCCAGTCTTTAGGTGGTAAAAGTGAGGCTTGGGCTGGTCATATGGTTTGACCAGGGCTAACAGAGTGTGAGAAGAGCATCTAGAGCTGTTGCAAGGCACCCCAGTGTTATCAATGATATTGCTCCAAAATTAACAGAAGGTGAATTTTGACTCAATATGATAAAAAACTTAAAACTAGAATCCTTGAAATCTAGAATGGACCCTTCCATATCTCCATATCACTAGAGATGATCAAATCAAGTAAGTTTTAGAGAGGAGTCTGTCTTGGTCTGTTTGGGCTGCTATAACAAAATACCACAGACTGTGTCGTTTATAAACAATGGAGATTTAATCCTCACAGTTCCGAAGGCTGGGAAATCCAGGATCATGGCACTGAGGACATGTGCTGTGCGGTAGCTAGTGAGGGCTAGCTTCCTGGTCCACAGATGGTACTTTCTTGCTGTGCCTCCACATGGTGAAGGGGCAAAGAATATCTCTGGTCCCTCTTTTTATATGAGTACTAATCCCATTCCTAAGGGATCCAACCTCTCGACCTAATCAACTCCCAAAGATCCCATCTCTTAATACTATCACCTTGGACATTAGTTTTTGAATCTATGGATTTTGGGGGGATACAACATTCAGACCATAGCAGACTCTAATGGTAGTAGAAAGTGGAGAAGACTTTTGTGGTTCTTGTTTGTTTTTACTGACAAGAATCAAGGGGTTGATTCACAGATACCATCTGGTGGGCATCTGATGAGAACTTCACGATAGATGTGACACAACTGCCAAGGCACAGAGTTCCTGACGTAAGAGGACCACATTTGCTGAAGTTCTGTTCTTGCTTCAAAGTCATGCTGAAATTTCACCTTCAGGAAGTCTTCCAGAACTTCCAGCTATCATAAGTCATCTTTTACCCTTTGCTGCTGAAGCTTTTTATTTCTCTGTTGAGATATATAATATATTCTGCCTTAGTTGTGTACATATCTTGGGATGCAATGTGTTATAATGGACAGGACGCTGGTTTGAAGTTTGCATTTTGAGTTTATTTTGAATTTGGCCTCTGGCAGTTATTAGCTATGTAACCTTAGTTATTAGCTAATAACTAAGTTATTAGCTAACCATAGTTATTAGCTATGTAACCTTAAACAATTTACTTAATTCCAGTGATTCCCTGTTGCTTAATCTTCAGAATCAACGGTTTAGGAGATGAAATGAGATGTAAATGACCTAGCCCATAATAGTGCTCAACTAGTATCTTCCACCTGCTTCTTGGACAATGTAGAAGGAATTAATAAGAGCGAACTGACTTGAACTGAGGAAATTCTCAGGACTCAGCTTTCAAAATCCAAAATTCTCTAGCAGGAATTGATAAAAGGAATGGAATGGCATTTGAGCATCCATGTGGACCTAGGGAAATAATATGGCCAGGTGGGCAAAATGTTTATACAGAGTTGTTTATAACAGCAAAGCATTTGGAAGAAACCTAGTTGGTATTTAACAGAAGACTCAAGTAACATATAGTACATTCAAATAATTGCATGGCTAAAGGGCCTACCCAGATAACACAGTACATGTGCATCCAAGAGAAAAGACCTATTAAGTATAAAGAGACAGCAGAACATGGTGTATCTATTTGTTGTACATAGCAGAGTTGGTGAAAATTGTGCTCTGGTTGTAGACACAGGTATATCCTTAAGCCTGTATCAGCATCCCTATTCATTTTCTTATCCAAGTCATATCTAGAAAGGTATGTGCACACTGCTAATGACTTTATCTCTGGGTTGGGATTATGGGATTCAGAGTGCAAAATTCTCACTTTCCACTTTATATACATCCACATCATGTAGATGCTACAGAATGAGCAAGAATTACTTTTAGAACAAAATACAATAAGGTCTTTCCATTTTGAAAACCTGCGTATATACACATATATTTTTGTAGCTGGTGTGATGAATCTGAGCAATGAAACCATGGTTTCATGACGTTGCGGTAGTTCACTGGGGTTACTTTCAGCATCTAGCCTCAGACCAGTCCCACGAAACAGAAAACAAGTAGCTCAATACTGCTGTCTTGATATAGATCTTCAACATCAGCTTGGAAATGTGATTTATAAGAGTGAAAATATTTATGTTTTGTCTTCTCCTTATTCTCTCGCAAGAAACCATAAGACCTTCCCAAGAATTCATTCCTTAACTGATGGTAAGAATGACAGAGTCTCAACCAACCCAGTGATTTCAGTGTGGAACAGAAACAGACTACAAAATAGCAGCCAACCTTGTTATACCACCAGTGGGAACACTGATCCATAGAACACTTGTTCAAGGTCATCCTGTGTTTTGTATTTATCCACCCTGAAGCATCTTCAATTAGAAGAAATGCCACTGATTTAATAATAGCCTTTCAAGAAAAGGAGAAAGAATATAACACTTAATGTGCACATCCATTGTGCACCGTCCATCCTGATTTCAGAAATGTCAAAATATGCAACAACAACAAAAAAGATTAAAAGTGCATGTGAGATCATAGGAATATGGCCCTAGAAGCCTAAGTTTGCTCTTGTTCAAAATATCCTAGAAATTCCAAAAGACTTAATCCCTGATAGCTAAGGAAAGGGTTAATATAATCTTGAATTGAAAGAATGACATCGAGTTTGCTTATTTTCACTATGGATGCAGCAACCATGGTTCATGGGATATGCCAACTCTTCTCAGATAGGACAGGCCTATCTTGCTATGTTGAGAAAAATCCTAGGCTAAACCAAGTCTGTAATGATTTCTGTGATGTATTAGCAATGTCTGCCATGGAAGCAAGAGGGGCTGAGACAGTAAATATATCATTAGAGTCCAGAAAGATCAATTCACTGAAACAAAATCCCTTCAGGTGCTTTCTCTCTTCTTCCTATTCTGTCACTTCAGCCATACGTGGCTGAGAGGATCATCGAGAAGCCCAAGAGTGGTCAAGTATATTCTATTGGAGCAAATTCTGGTCCTTAGCCACCTATGAGCTCAGTTTCTGATGTCTAACAGAAACCGTATGGCTGGGCCAGCTGGGTGTCAGCAGGTTTTCTCTGAGTAGCTGTTTGTGGCACCCACGGCTGCCACAGGAGCCAGGCTCTGGAGGACAATGGCCTGACAGATTTATTAGGCAGAGATAAGAGATGCCCAATTTGTCACCAAATTTTATGGGGGTATATGACTATAGTTTTAAGGAGAAGTATGGAACATTTTGGGGTTTGGTGATTCCTGATAGAGTTCATTCCATGGTATCGGTGGTTCTGGGAGGTGCTCTTAACACCCTGGCCACCTAGGTCCCTGAGAAACAGGACATGCTGGACTAAAGGACAGTCAAGGTGTCCCTGTTCTCTGGTCTTTATGACCTTGAGGGCTTTCTGGTTTCTTCGCTTCCCAGCTGGAAGGGACTTTGGAGTCCGGCTCTTTTACATTACAAACGAGGTCCAGAATGGGAATGGAGGTTTTCCAAGGTCACGCAGCTAGTGGGTGGCAAACCTAGGACAGGAACCCAAGGCTCCTGGCTCCAGGGCAGTGTCTTGCTCTCTCTCTCTCTCCTTTACACTTTGATACTCTGCACACTTGCGAACCCTTCGGAGTCATGGCACATTTACCCAAATTGTTCCTCTGTTTAAAACGTTTACCTGGCTTTTTGGGGGAAAGAACACACTCCTGGACAGAGCTCACAGGAGCCATCATGATCTGCCCTCTGCTGAACTCACCAGCCTTGTTTTCTTTTCCCCCCTCTCACCTTGAACTCTCTGTCCCAATGAGAATTATACTTCTTAAGTGTATCCTCTTAATTACCATCCCCCAACTCATCTTTGCATTGGTTGTTCCTTCTGATGAAAGCATCCATGGGAGGACTCCTTTGATGCTAAGCACAGACTTCACTGTCTTCTCCAAGGATTCTTGTTTGAGGTCCAGGTCTGGGTTAGCTGTGCCAGGTTCACATCTAGAACCCTGTCACTCAAAGTGTACTTTTGGGACGAGCAACACTGGCATCACACCTGAGAGCTTATTAGAAATGCAGAATCTCAGGCCCATCCTAAGCCACTAAGTCTATTTGAATTTTAACAAGGCTTTCACGGGATTCTCATGCCCATTAAAGTTTGAGAAACACTGCAGTAAACCAGCTTCTCACCCTCCTTTTTACAGCATGCTTCTTGTAACATGCTTCACTGCAACTACCTACAGACTTTTGCTCACTAGATGCTGCTCCTTCTAAGGCAGGATCTGTCTTCTTCACTCATATATTTCCAGCCCATAGCACAGAGCCTGGTACATAGTAAGCACATTAAGTGAATCAACGAATAAGTAAATTAATGAAATGTGGTCTCCACAGGTCTCTTAATATTTTCAAGCACAATGCATTTTTTTATTGCTACTTTTGAGCTGGAGAGACCTTAGGGTTCATGGAATTTAGTTGTTACCAACTGTGACCTATAGATCTTTGATAGCTCAAAGAGACTTAAGAGTCCCTCGGGATTGGGGGAAGGGGGTCTGAAAGGGAGACCTAGCAGGTGGAGCTCCAGACCACCCTCTCTAGTTTCTACCAGAACAACTGTGTAACCATCTGAGCCACACATTATCCAATCATTTAACAAGTAAATTTAGCACCCACTTACAAGAGTGAGTAGGACATAAAGAATCGCTAAACACACATAAGCTGCCATAGTAGTACAGAAGAGAGATAACACAAGAGTAAACACATAAGCAATATAAGATACCAAAGCTAATAGGTATGATGCAGAAAATTAAAACATAAGCATGTGACTGAGAAGATATGTAGAAATCTTAGAGGATTCTCTGAGGAAGTAGCATTCTAGTTGAGACATGGGGGTCTACATAAGATCTGTTTAGAAAAAAATTTTCTACTGCTTAAAAGAAGGAGTACCACTGCCCTAGTTCATCCTGACCATTTTATAGATGAGGAGACTGAAAGCCAGAGAAAGCCAGAACCCAAGGTTGTACACTGAGTTCATTAGCAGTGTCAGGATAGATTAGGATGCAGCTATCTTGGTTCCTGTGGACATGCCAGTGTGGGATGTTAAAGGAATCTCATATTCCCTCCAGAGACTAGAAATACTGAAGAGTGAGGAAACTGGGTGATACCAACGGGGGCTGGTGGACAGTGACTGGTGACCGGTTGGCTGGAGGTTAGGGGGGTTATCAGAGCCCATTACCAAGTGGGTTGTCCTACCTCTGTGGGCGGCCAGGCAGCCTCTCCAGAAGATTTATGTCCTTGAGGGCCATAAAGGATCCCAGAAGGTCATAAAGACAAAGTCAGGAGTGGAGCTCTGGTTTACCTTCCACCCAAACTCTCTGAGCCCTGTGGGAAAGGCCAATAAAGTGGGATGCCTTTCCCTGACCATGGGCAAGATGGCAGCCCAGATGACTCACACAGTGGCTTTCATCTGAGGCTCTGGGCTTCTGCCTGTCTACTCTCTTTTAGCTTTTATCTAAAGAAACTTCCTTTCATGTGAAAGAGAGAAAGTTATAGTCCAGGACCCAATGGGCAGATAACGTCTATTCCAGGGAGAGATCCCAGCTCTCATCTGTTCCCTTGAGGGTCTCAAATCCTTGGAGGGTTATTTCAAGTGTTATAAGGGCTCAGGGTAAGGGCTCAGGGCAGAATCAGCCTCCATATAAAACTCTGTGCAACCATGGGCAGTTCACTTGACCTCACAGGGCCTCCAATTCCTTATCATCCACAACATGAGAATACCCTACTTTGCCCAGCTTACCCGGGTAATTTTAAAACTTTTTAAAGCATAGAGTGCTACCAACTAAGTATTTCAGGAGGTCAGGTGATGCTCTCCAATGCCACCAGTACCACCCCGCCCCAGAACACCACACTGTCTCCCCTGGATTATTATAACAACGGCCTCCAGAGCCTCACTACCTCCCTCCTGTCTTGACCCCTCTCCATGTTTCCAACAGCAAGTCAGAGGCATCTTTCTTCCCTGAAGATCAGCTAATATCACCCCCTTCTGAAAAACACTTGAAAAGCTTCTCATTACCCTGGGGAGATAATCCAAACTCTTTAACCCTACTTAAAGGGCATTCAGGACTGGCCCCTGCTGACCTCTCCCTTCTTATCCCTTCCCACTCCTGCTGTCACACACTTTGCTTCAACTACAGGGAAACTCTCTCAGTTCCTCTACACACAGTGTTTACCAAGTGTAGAAGGAGTTCCCCTGGGGAAGGAGAAAGGGTTTGAGGTGGTACTCAAGATGATCACAGACACAGCATTAAACAACAATGAATCACACTGGGAAAAGCAGTTAGATTCTCTTTTTCATTCTCTTCCCCTCCTCCAGATTACTTTAAAAAAGAAAGTCTTGGTTTGAGACTGCGTCTTTAGTACTTCTCTAACACTTGCTAATCTCCTTTTTAAACTCAGAGTGTCAGGCTCCACTAGGATTGAATAGCATTGTTTTCTGTTTTTGTTTTTTTTTTTCTTTTTTCTCTTCCCTTGTATCAAATGTTTACATTTAATTTTCTTTTTTTTTATTATAATTTAAAAAAAATCTTTATTTTTTTTGAGAGAGAGCAAGAGAGAGAGAGAGAGAGAGAGAGAGACAGAGACAGAGCATGAGCAGGGGAGGGGCAGAGAGAGAGGGAGACTCAGAATCCTAAGCAGGCTCCAGGCTCTGAGCTGTCAGCACCGAGCCCAACGTAGGGCTTGAACTCACAACCCACGAGATCATGACGTGAGCCGAAGTCAGATGCTTAACCAACTGAGCCACCCAGGCACCCCTACATTTAATTTTCTATTAAGGGTAGTTGGTGCCCATTTTCCCTTTACAAAATGATACGGTGTTTTCAAATATATTATCAATGAGAAGTGAATCTAAGATACCAAAACAAAATAAAATAAGTGCTTACAGTATGGCGATATGTCGAAACTCATACAAGTGGCAGGCATATGATGAAAATTTGAGGAAAACCCTGCCCTGATGTAACATTATCTCCTCTGTGCATTCCCTAGGCTAGTCACAATGCCCCACACCCTCCAATCCTCCTCCCCTTCCTCTAGTCTAACCCTCTTCACCCTGTGGGTCTTAGTCTCAGCACTTGGGAAGCCTTCACTAGGTTACCTAGATCAGATGTCTATCTCTCACCTTCCCAAAGGACCCTATTCTGTTATCTCTTTTACTTATTCCTATTCTTTCAATTGCTTAAATGCTTAATTACCTCCAACAGTGAGTTTCTCTCCTTTTATTACTGCATGGTCAATAACCAACTGGTAAAAGTAAGTGATGAGGGGCGCCTGGGTGGCTCAGTCGGTTGAGCGTCCGACTTCGGCTCAGGTCGCGATCTCACTGTCAGTGAGTTCGAGCCCCACGTCGGGCTCTGGGCTGATGGCTCAGAGCCTGGAGCCTGCTTCCATTCTGTGTCTCCCCCTCTCTCTGCCCCTCCCCCGTTCATGCTCTGTCTCTCTCTGTCTCAAAAATAAATAAAACGTTAAAAAAAAATTAAAAAAAAAAAGTGATGAGTGAACGAATAAGTGAATGTTGTTAGGCACAAGGCATGAAATGCAGCCACCATTTCATATGCTACTTTGTGAATGAAGCTTCACAAGATAGGGACTGTGACTTTGTGATGTTCGAACCCCCCATGGCATCTAGCACCAGTGGCTGGCATAGTCACTGCCAATGACAGAAGTCATGGCTTAATACACATTGAATATAGAAATGTATTTAGTAATGGTCACTAATGGACTTATTCTAGAAAACCTCAGGTTTCTTATGGAAGAGTGGGGAGAGCCCTAGATTAGAGGCCACGAGTCTGCCACTATGCCCTTCTATCATCCTGGTTAGGACACATAACCCTCCAGGAGTCCATGGTTCCTGTCTCTAACCCTGAAGGTGGAAGGTGGGTGAGGAAAGCGAATGATGGAAAGGACAGTAATGTCTCTCTCCTATCTGATATTCCAGGAGTCCAAGAAACAAAAATTCCAAGATTCTGTCATTCTCCCTGCCCATTTCCTATCTCTAATCCTGACAGAACAAAAGTGAATGATACCCTTATTTATTAGACAAAGCCCATTCTTAGCCTATGGAAAAAAAAAAAAGGTCCAATAAAATCATACAGAAGTAAGAGGAATCTGCCACTCCACTCATACTCACACAGCCATCCGTACCTGGGCCCCAGCTCGTCCTCACTCCTCCAGACAAAGTCACCAAACTTCTCATAGTGAGAATTGTAGTGGTGCTGTACTCGGAACAACATCGAGGCTGAGACCTCCATCAGCGTGTTGTAGGCAGTCTGCTGCTCCTTTCCACTTGTGTACCCATTGTACAGATTGTAGATCTTGTCTGCTATCTCTGAGGTGGGGAGAAGTATAGGCACAGATCACTGGACAGCAGGAAAAAGTGAGCATGGAAACATGCCTTGCAATAAGGGAGGCACATTTGTGCGGGACTTCGCATGCATGGTATTTGGGGGCAGACAGACCTTCAGTCCACCTTGAATATCATTGGCTAGTTATGCTCAGTTTTCCCATCTATCAACTGGAGATAAGGATGTCTACTCTGCAGGTGTGCTGGGAGGGTGGAATTAAAAAGTGAATGTAAAGCATTCGACACGGGGTCATAATTTGCCAGCTTCATTGTCAACAAATATTTGGTGCCCATGATTGAACAGAAAATTCCAAACAAGTGCAGAGGCTTAAATCAACTGTCACGAGCTCATCTCAGCAGTCTACTTCTACATCCCCTCTATAATATTTCCAACACAGCTCCATGATCAGGTCTAACAGGTGTCCATTCAAAAATCTTTCAAAGAGGGGCACCTGGATGGCTCTGTCAGATAAGCATCCGACTTGAGCTCAGGTCATGATCTTGCAGTTCATGGGTTTGAGCCCTGCATCAGGCTCTGTGCTGACAGCTCAGAGCCTGGAGCCTGGTACGGATTCTGTGTCTCCCTCTCTCTCTGCCCCTCCCCGACTTGTGCTGTCTGTCTGTCTCTCTCGCTCTCAAAAAAAAACCTTTTTTTTTAAAAGGTTTAAAAAAATTTTTTTTTAATCTTTCAAAGAAAAATCAGACTCTTCTGCTGGCCATTCACAGCTATTTCTATTTCTTTAGTCATTCCTATTCAATTGATGTAACTTGAAGTCATCATGGGCTGCTCTCTTGAACGGAAGGACCACTCTTTCATGTTTGAAGACTCTGACCAAAATTTATGTATGTCCCCCCAAGTCATTGCTAATGGCAATTGCCTCTAGAAGAATCTTGGAAACTTGTGTTAAGATGGGAGAAGCATTTACTTCTCATTATTTCCACCCTGGTTTTAATTTTTCTTTCTTTCTTTTTAACCCTATGCATATGTTATTTTAAAATAATAATAATAACAATAACAATAAATAACCAGGAAACCATCTCAAACCCCCTCACTTTTGAGATTCAATAGCTCTTCAATAGGAGGACTATCTTGTCTGATACCACACAAAGTGCTTATTATTCGGCTTATTATTCAGCCATATGTAGACATGTCTGTCTGTCTGTCTGTCTGTCTCTCTCTCTCCCTAGAATGTGAACTCCTAAAAGGTGTAGAGCATCACTTGTGTACCAGCGCTCTTAGGAAATATTTGCTCAACCTGAAGTGAACCACCAGGACTCACAAGCCACCATTACACTCTGGCCAGTCCTGATGTAGAAACCATACCTATATGTTGGCGAAGAACTAAGTATGTGGTGGATGTGACCGACTGGTTCGACTTTTTTTTAGGTGTTTTGCCTGAAGTTTACAACTTCAGGGACCAGGAGCAGCAGAAAGGTCCAATCTTGCATGCTAGCTCTCACTGATAGTCACTGACTTCAGCTCTAGGCTGAGGATTCTGAGGCCACCCCTGGGCTAGATGGGAATGTGTGCTATGAGGACCTAATGATAGTAGGTTGAGTCATTTTCTACTGTCACTGATACGCCAGCTCTGGCACAGACCGAAATGGAAAAAAGTGCCTGGTCTCCCAAAGTCTAGGCTAAGGGGCAGGATACAGTCATGGGGCCCTGACTGTCTACCATCCTTGCCTCTAAACCAGAACACAGACAAATTCTATGAAAGAGGAACAAGTCTCTCCACTGGCTAAGATACTGCTGGACAATCTCAATTTCCTTTAGGCCTTAATTTACTTCCGTGTTCCTCCTGTCCCCTTAGTCCTTTCACTTTTTTCTTTCTGTCCAAATACGTGTATGTGGCAGGAAAGGGGTGGTGGTTAACTTCTGGGTACAGAACTTAAAGGAAATATGGGAATTACCTGGGAAGTGAAGAGATTGGTCACCTACCTTCTGCTTTGTTGTCATCCACCAGTGGACAGGCTGTTCTCAAGGTCACTGTGCTGAGTTCCGAGTGCCTCCCCCGTGTATCCACGGCATACAAAGTGAACCTGTAGTGCAGCGAGAAAACAGAGCACTGGGTTGTGACTTCAGAGAAGACCCTGGAAGGTGTAAGGAGGAACACAAAATCAAGTACAGGGGTAATGGTCAATAGAAGTCAGGGAGGCTTAGCCTGTAAGAGAAATGATTTGGGGGAAAAATAGCAACCATATAGCATTTATTGGGCACCGATCATCTGCAGGGCACCCTGTACTTACTCCTATTTTAAAAGTAAGCAAACCTAGAAGGCAGGGATTATTATCACCTGAACTTCACCAACGAAGAAACTGAAGCTTAGATTTTATATCTTCCCGTGGTCTCGTAGTTATTTGGGGACAGAGCAGTCTGAGTCTGGGACTTCAGAAGTGAACCCTAGTGGTGTCTTGGATGGCTAGAATACTCATCTATGTTCTTTCATTCATGCAGTGAACAAACACTTACTGAGCATTAACAATGTGCTAGCAGTCATTTTATTCAGATACTACCTAAGCTAGGTATTATGGCTGTGTTTTATCAATAAGGACATTGGTCCCAAAGAGGTCAAGTAATTGTCCTATTATTACATATTAAGTAAGTAGCAACAGGGGACCACAACTTAGGTCTGCCTGAATCCAAAGATTATATTCTTGGGACACCTGCATGGCCCAGTCAGTTGAGCGTCCAACTCTTGATTTTGTCTTAGGTTGTGATCTCAGCGTTCTGGGATCGAGCCCCACATCAGGCTCCACGCTGAGGGTGAAGCCTGCTTAAGATTCTCTCTCTCCCTCTCTCTCTCCCATCTTTCCCTCTTCCTCACTTGCTCTCTCTAAAAAGCAAAATCAAAACAAAGATTATGTTCTTATCCACACTGCCAAATCTAACTCTACCTTTTATCTTTCATTAGCTGGCTCGGAGTGCTGGCAAAGGTAAGGAAGTGTGGGCCAATACCTAAAACATAAGTCTTAAGAGGCCTAAACATGGGGTATTTGGGCCCCATCTTCAAAAAGAACCTAATCTATTCATCTGCTTTCTGGGGATTTGGGCTTCTGCCTTTGGTATAAGAACAATAGCACTGTGATGTGGGCATTCTCTCTCTCCTCCTGTTGTATCTCCGCATCATGAGTGGAGCTCAGTTCTACGGCTTACTACATCCAGTACTATTTAGGTCAAGAGAAACAGTGGTGGGGGGCCTGGGTGGCTCAGTGGGTTAAACGTCAGACTCATGGTCACAGCTCAGGTCAAGATGAGATCAAGCCCTGCATCTGGCTCTGCACTGGCAGCATGGAGCCTGCTTGGGGTTCTCTCTCTTCTTCTCTCCTTGCTCTTCTCCTGCTCATGTTATCTCTCTCTCTCTCTAAAAATAAATAAATAAACATGAAAACAAAATTAAAAAAATAAAAGAGAGAAGCAGTGGTGACAGAGGGAAGAGCCTGGTCCTGGAGATGGCCAGGTTTGGGTTCACATTCCACTCTACTTCCTTGCTCTGTGACCTTGGTCAAGTCACTTCCCTTCTCTGTGCTCACTTCATCTCTCTGTATCACGCATCTCTGTTAAGGAGGCCACTGCCCACTTCATGGGTCAGTGTGGATGAACATAAAATGTTAAGTGCTACTTGAGGTGAGTAATGATTGAGAAGCCTTGCAGAGGAGTTAGAAGGAAGATCACGAGGAAACTCCAGGATACGAGAATAAGCAAGTGGCAAAGTAGGAAGGGAAGGACAGTATTGAGTACCACTGTGTAAGCAGTTACTACCCACACAACAATCCATCTAGAAAGCAGCAGAGGCAGGATCCAAACCCTAGCCTGTAGCTCCCAGAGGGTGTATATGTCAGTTTGAGTACAACAGTATCCCTGGCATTTAACAGTACTGGGTATATATGATAGACACCCAGTAAATATTTGAGTAAATAAATGAACCTGAGCATACCACATCTTTTTTTCTTTTAGTTAGTTTGCTTAATTAATTAATTATTTATTATTTTGATAATTACTATTTTTTTAATATGAAATTTGTTGCCAAATTGATTTCCATACAACACCCAGTGCTCATCCCAAAAGGTGCCCTCCTCCATGCCCGTCACCCACCCTCCCCTCCCTCCCACCCCCATCAACCCTCAGTTTATTCTCAGTTTTTAAGAGTCTCTTATGGTTTGGCTCTCTCCCTAACTTTGTTTCCCCTTCCCCTCCCCCATGGTCTTCTGTTAAGTTTCTCAGGATCCACATAAGAATGAAAACATATGGTATCTGTCTTTCTCTGTATGACTTATTTCACATAGCATAACACTCTCCAGTTCCATCCACATTGCTACAAATGGCCAGATTTCATTCTTTCTCATTGCCAAGTAGTATTCCATTGTATATATAAACCACATCTTCACGTTGCTACAAATGGCCATATTTCATTCTTTCTCATCGCCAAGTAGTATTCCATTGTGTATATAAACCACAATTTCTTTATCCATTCATCAGTTGATGGACATTTAGGCTCTTTCCATATTTTGGCTATTGTTGAAAGTGCTGCTATAAACATTGGGGTACAGAGAGATCAAGAGAAAATCCCAAATAGGCTCTGCACTGTCAGCATAGAGCCTGATGTGGGGCTTGAACTCACAAACCATGAGATTATGACCTGAGCTGAAACCAAGTCAGATGCTTAACCAACTGAGCTAGCCAGGTGCCCCCCACATATAATTCCTTAATTTCAGTTTCTACATTTTTCTACAACAAAATGGGGATAATTGTAGAGATAATGTATGATTATCTCAAATATTACATAGAGTGATATACATGAGAGGTGGCTTGTAAGCTGCAGATTTTTTTGAGGGCGGGAGGGGCAGAGGGAGAGAGAGAATCTTAAGCAGGCTCTACACCCAGTGCGGAGCCCGATTTTACAACTGTGAGATCATGACCTGAGCTGAAATCAAGAGTTGGACGCTTAACCCACTCAGCCACCCAGGCACCCTGCTGCAGATTTTCATAAAGACGATGTAAAGAGCACTTATTTGTGCAAGAGTATACCTTTAAAAAATGCTTTCTTGGGGAAGAGGAGATTCATTCCAACTGAGGGAAACACAGAAGGGCATAGTGAATGGAATATGTGAATTAGCCTCAAAACATGAGGAGTTGGAAAAAATTTTTAAACACTGCTTTCCCATTGGCCACTTATGTTTCCATGGTATTTCTGCAATATATTTCCTCCACCAAGAGGGTCCAGGGTCACCTCTCTGCTTAGCCAAGCAGCATGAATAACAGCATGCTGGGGAAGAAGCAGTCTTACATTTTTAAGTCACAAAAACCTGGGTGGAATCCTTGTTTTCCCCAATTGTTGGCTGAGTATTCTCTGGTGAAATTCTCTCTCACAAGTTTGAGATCAAGACTCAATGATACAATGATGGAGCAGGCCTGGCTCAGTCTTTGCTCCTAAAAGGTAGCTTCTATTTGTGTTATTAGGGTAACCAAACATGTCAGTGGAGGCCTCAGGATGGAGGAAGCCTCAGGCCACCCTGCCAGTGGGGGGTGGAGGGGTGGAGAAAGAGGAAGATGTCAACCTCACAGGCCTGGGTCAAAAGTCACAAGGCCAAGCACTTTCTGCCCGTCTCAGCTGTAATTGTAGAACTGTTCCAGAGACACATCTGAAAGCTGTTAGGGGACCAGGCAGGGCTTGGAGGGGCTCTTTGTGAGAGGAAGAAAGTGGCGGCCCCTGATGTGGAGAACGGTGGGGAGAAAGGAGAGAAAGAAAGAGAAAGAGACCGAGAAACAGACACACAGACACACCCATAGAGTAGAGTGAAAAGCAGGGAGAGAAAGAGAGACTGAGAGAAGGCACAGGTGAGACCTTTGTGTTTCTCAGGGGATCCGGAAGGGTGCCCACCACCATCTGCTCGTTCTTTTATCTTCTCTTTGCCCACTGAAGCAGGCTGAGATTCACTGACAGTTTGAACTAGAACTCCGGAGACATCCCCAAACTCCATATACTTATTTACAGGTGGAGAAACGGAGGCCCAGAGAGGAAAGATCCTTACGTAAGGACCCACTGCCAGTTAGTTCAGAGTAGACACTGGCTTTTCTGACTCCTCCCCCAGTGTGCCTTCTATACACTAGACTGCTTCTGGTATAACTGGCTGACTTAGGTCCAATTGCACCTTTGGGATACTTTTATTACAAAAGAGGGGGCTCCAAGGATGAAGTGGGATGAGCTGTTTAGGAACCTGAAGCTCCAGACTCCAACCCGTGCTGTTCCTTCCTCCCACTTTGGTTTAGGGGAAAGAACACTGGCCAAGGTGCCTGAAACAAACAAAACAAAACAGACAGAAATACCATAAATACAGAGAACAAAGTGGTGGTTGTCAGAGGAGTGGGCTGTAAGGGCATGAGCAAAATGGGTGAAGGGAAGTGGGAGGTACAGCCTTCCAGTTATGAGTAAGTCATGGGGACAAACGGTACAGCACAGGGAATATAGTCAATGGTGTTATAAGAGCTTTGCATGGTGACAGATGGTAGTTACACCTGTGGTGGACACAGGGTAATGTAGAGAGTTGTCGAATCATTATGTTGTGCACCTAAAACTAATGTGATATAGTTTGTCAAGTATACTTATATTAAAACAAGCAAGAAAACAAACAAACAGAGTTCATGTCCCAGGTTTTCCACACACTGTGGCCTGTGAGATCTTGGCTGTCTAAAGCAATATGGTGTCAGTGAATTGTGATTTCAATGTGGGGGAAGTGCCTTGGGATTGACTACTCAAAGGCAAAGTATTTTTCAATTTCCTTATCACCCTCAGGAAAAAGTCCAAAATCCTTACCACAGGCTCCCAGGGTGGCTCCTTGACCTTTATTCATTTGACAGTACTGGATCATTGAACTTCAAATAAACTCTGGCCACACCTCCAGCCTTGTTTACCAGTCTTTGCCTACTATTCTGTTTCATAGTAGAACCTTATCCAACTGCTAATGGTTCCAGAACATGGATTCTACCTCTTTGCCTTTGCACATGCTACACCCTCTGTCTGGGTCATCCTTCCCCTTCTCCACTCAACCCTTCCTTTCCACCTTGTCCTTGGAGCATCAGTCAAACCTCATCCCCTCCAGTAAACCTTTCTCCACGCAGTGAATAGTGCCCTAGTATAGCACATGCCGCATTACTATGTCAAGTGCTCATACACTTCTCTCTTCTCCCCATGACATCTTCAGGACCAGAATATTGCTCTGCCCATCTCCATCCACCCACCTACACTGGGTGCTCAGACACCTAAATCACGTGATGCTGAGCAAGTACTTTCCAGACTGAATGGCAGACTGAACGAATGACTCAACCAACTATGAAGTAGTTCCCTTGTCTGGAAATCAGCTTCCCCATTTGTAAAATGAACGAAAGGTGACTAGGTTGAAAGGCCATCATAAGAGATGAGATGACAGAATGGCTAAGAGCATGATCTTGGAATCAGGCAGTTTGGTTTTAAATTGGGGCTCCCTATTTATTGCCTGTGTAAGGACTTGTGTCAATTTACTCACCTGTAAAATAGGAATCAGGATATTAAAACCTACTGTATACAGTAGTGGTAGCATAAAATGAGATGTAAGTGCTTATCATGATGCCTGGCATGTGCTAACATTCAGGGAGAGTGAGCTGTGGGCATTATTATCAATAATATTGTTATTATGACGGTGCTCAAGGCTCTGACCCCTCCTCTCCCCCTCCTTCCAACATCCAGAGCGAGCTGTCCTAGTAGAAATCAGAGGAAATTGGGCGGAGAGGAAGCTGTTGTTGGTCCCATCCAAGACCCCCAGACCCCCTCACAGCAGGGGTGAGAGAATGAAACCGAGAAGTTAATTGGCGGTGAGAGCTTCTCACGGATCTGACAGGGGGTAAGAGCAGGGATAGAGCCCCAGAGGCCCACATCAGGACCAGGTCCCCGAGAGTACGGGAGAATGCGTTTGAAGTCTCCAGGCCAACGCCTGCTCTTCCCCAGCCGCCACATGATTTAGGCATTCTGGGGAGGCAAAAGTCTCCTCGCTGATTTGAAGGGAAACAGATGTTTCCAGGCCAGAGGCCCTGGTCTTGTAAAATGCTCCTTCCCCCCACGCAGTTTTGGCAAACAACTTCCCGTTAGTTTAAACCCCCCCCCCTTCCCCACCCCAACAAACACACACCCAGTCTACCATCACTCCCCTCCCCGCCATTCCCAGCACAATGTGGCAGTCAGGGTGGTGGGAAAAACAGAGTCCCAGCTTTGGCTCTGGGTCCAAACAGCTGGATGGCCAGGGACACTTGACTGCCCTTCTCTGGGTCTCAGTCTCCTGTCTCTGCAGTGAGGGAACTAAACCAAGACCACCTCTAAGGACAGGCTAGATCTGATATGTTAGGGACTCATGATTGTTTTTTCCTCTGAAAGAACTGGTATTATTCATTCCAGATCCTACTCCATTGCAGTCTATAGCAAAGAGCATGGGACTCATATCAAGCTGCTCTGGTTTTGAATCTGGCTAGACTCTGTCAGCTACCTGGCAAGTAATGACTTAACCATTGGGCCTTGGTTTCCTTACCTGCAAAATGGGACAAAGGTTCAATCTCACAGCATTGTGAGAATTAAATCAGAATTCAATCTCCTCACCCATATTTTAGGTCTCTTATGAGTGAAACTGAGTGTCAGACGTCTTTCCTTACACTACTCAAAAGGCACAGAATGGTCTGGACCCGGAGTAGGTGTGCAAAATGCTTTTAATTGATTGCTGTCAGGAGAACTACCTAGACGCTGGGCGGCCCAAAGACTCATGTTCTTTTTAAAAATTTTTTTTTTCAACATTTATTTATTTTTGGGACAGAGAGAGACAGAGCATGAACGGGGGAGGGGCAGAGAGAGAGGGAGACACAGAATCGGAAACAGGCTCCAGGCTCTGAGCCATCAGCCCAGAGCCTGACGCGGGGCTCGAACTCACGGACCGCGAGATCGTGACCTGGCTGAAGTCGGACGCTTAACCGACTGCACCACCCAGGCACCCCAAGACTCATGTTCTTAATCCAGTTCTGCTCTAGTGATAGAATGAGCACTCTCATTTTCATGATCACAATGAAGTGGCACGGTTAGAACCGATTTTGGAGCCTGACTACCTGAGTTCAAATGTTGGTTGTACAACCTACATTTTTTGACCTTCAGCAAGGTAATTAACCTCTCTGTTCTTTAGTGTGTCTTGTCTTTAAAGTGTGGATGATCACATTACCTCCTTCAAAGGGATGTTAGAGGAATAAAGTACTCAATACACTGCCTGGCACAGGGTTAAGTGCTAAGTAAGCATTCACCACTATTCGGGGTGTGTGTTTAAATTATTAGTCTCTGCTAGAATGATTTTAAAAAGTGAGCCCCCCCTCCCCAGTTCTTTAACATTTCTCTCATTGAGACAAGGGGGTCCGATGGCCCTTCACCTTGAATTTTGGTGGGTTCAGGAATGTGTTGACTAGTAGAACACAGCAGAAGGGATACTTGCTGTATGACTTTTGAGTCTGGGTCATAAAAGGCTATGCAACTTCTACCAAGCTCACCGAAACTCGGTCGAAGCCCTGAGCCTCCATGCAAGACATCCAACCGCCCTCAGGCCACCCTGGAGCGAGGAAGCCAGGACACAGGGAGGGAGATGCAGCTGAGGCTCCAGACTTCATGAAGCAAAGACAGCTGATTGTGCTGTGCACTGTCTTGGTGCCTGACCCACAGAATCCATTAGCATAATCAAATAAGTTGTCTTAAGCCACTAAATTTTGGGGTCATTTATGACATCATCATCAACAGTAACTCTAACAACTTCCAAGCATCTACAGCAAGGGTCAGCAAACCATGGCACATGGGCCAAATCTGGTCTGCCACAGGTTTCTGTAAATAAGGCAGAGCTGAGTAATTGCAACAGAGACCATGTGACCCACAAAGCCTAAAATGTTTACTATCTGGACTTCTAGAGAAAAGTTTGCTGACCCCTGATCCAGAGTTCTGACACAGAACTTAACACAAAGCACTTCACGCAAAATCATTTTGTGTACATTATTTCATTTGATGCCAGGGTTAGAAATCATTCCTGTTTTACAGACAGGCTCAGTGAGTCCAGATGACTTGTCCAGGGTCACACAGCTCTTCTGACCCCAAGCCTAATGTCACAACTGCTTGCTGAAGATCTGGACTCCAGTTTGGGTTCAGACACTGAATAAGCAACATGGCCTTGGGCAAGTTCTATTGTGCTTTGTTCTCAGTTTCCCAGCCTGCGAAATGAGGGGATTGGGCAGGACGGTGTGAACCAGTGCCAGAATTCAGATGTCCAAAGTTTTCCCCAGCTGGGTGCTGGCCATCAGGCAAAATCTCTCTGTTCATCAGTCCAGGAGTATCAAAGCAAGGCTTGAGAATGAACAGCCAGGGGCTGTTATGGTTCCCTGCTCTGTTCCACATGCAGCCCACCTACTCCCCAGCACTGAAAACCAATCTTTTTATATCCCAACTTGGGCTGGCACCTTGTGCTTTCTGCCAACATAAATATTTGGTTACAGTGCCAGGCATGGAGAGACTGTCATGGTATTAAGGACGCTGATCCTGGTTTCTACTTTCAGAGCAACTCAGTCTGAGGCCTGATTGGGAGGCCAGTGGAACACCTGCTAGGTGCCCAGCACTCCGCAAAGCAGGGCAAAAACAGTTGGGGAGAAGACGAGTGTGGTCCTTGCTTTCCAGGAGCTCACAGAAGAGCAGCGATATGGTTGAGTGAAGAAATGGGATGCAGTGCTAGGAGCACTTCAATAAAAATTTATTCCCGTCCTTCCATTTCCTTCAGATGTGTTCTTTCTTCCTTCTTTAAAACAATGGACTAAAGCCTCGGATAGGCATTCAAGGACTGCCCGGATCCCCTGTCAGCTGCAACCTATCGGAAATGTCAACCACCTACGACAATCTCGTTTTCTCCTACCAAAAAAAACAAAAACCAAAAACCAAACAAAAAACAAAAACAAAAACAAATCCACCTTAAAAAAAACCCTGTAAGGGGACAATCTTTATACCCTCCACCCTGAAAGCCTTAGAGGACTGAAAGAGCCAAAGGATTTTAACATACAAAAACTAGGTAAAAGGTCCATTTGAGATCATTCATTTACCTATCAAGTATAACTTGACCCTTCTTGAAAGAAAGATTCGGGTTGGCACTTAGCTTTCAAGGCTGTTCCTGTTTCCCTTTCCTTTTCTTCTTGTCATTCCCTTCCCTTTCTCGACCTTCTTCTCTCTTCCTTCTCTTTTTCCAGGGAGTAGACTACATGGTAACACACAGCTAGACTGACCACTGGTCTCAGTTGGAGGATGTTCATCTTTTTTGTTTGCTTGCTTGTTTATTTATTTATACTTATTTATTTAGAAAGTGAGCACACACACAAGAGGGGTGCAGAGAGAGAGAGAGAGAGAGAGAGAGAGAGACAGAGAGAGAGACAGAGAGAGAGAGAATCCCAAGCAGGCTCCACAATATCAGCGTAGAGACCAATGCGGGGCTCAATCTCATAAACCATGAGATCGTGACCTGGGCCAAAATCAGGAGTCAGATGCTCAACCGACTGGGCTACCAAGGGGCACCAAGGATGTTCATCTATTAATAGGTTGTTTTAGGTCAAAGCAGACACAGACTAATTTTATGGTTTCAAATCAAGGAATGGATGCCTATTATTCCATGATTCCATTTAAATTTGTATTCCTGGGATCTTTAAAGCAAATTGTGGCCTTTTTATTATATATTTATTATAAACTGGATAGTCTTTCTAACACACCCAGGTATAGATAATAATTTTTAAGTGACTACAGTTATAGGAATTTTTTGCAGAAAAGTATAGTATGTAGCACTGAGGCAGAGGGCAGGATTTGAAGGTTTAACCTTGTCTTTAACTAGCTATGGAAGTTTAGCCAGATTATTTAACTTCTCTGTAGTTCAGATACCATTGATATCAAACCCCACAGGGATGCTGTGAGGGCCAAATGTTCATTATGGATGTGAAAGTGCCTTAGAGACCCCACACACACTTCTTGGGCACTCACTCTGTATCGGAGCACCGTGCTGGGGGCTTTTACACAGTTGTCTTCTGTTCTCTTTAAAACTGCCTAAGGGGTACATATTATTAAATCCACTTTACAAGGAGGCAAATGAGCCATGGAAATTTGAATTGACTTTTCCAAGGCTGCACAGATAGTTCAGCTAGGCCCCAACATAGGTCTCCCAACTGAAAGTTCAGTGCCATTTCCAAACAGATAGAATTAGTAACTATTCATTGGTCCCAATTGGACCTTGAGTCACAGTTTGGAGGAGGTTAGAGCTGATTAGGAGGATGAACTCCATGTTCCCAACTTTTGACAAGGCAGTGCTCTTAGTACAGCAACACCATCATCGCCCATCATCCCTTTTCAACCCTGGCATTACCCCTCTTCCTATGTCTGACCCTGAAGTCTTTCTCTTCTTCCTTATTGCCTTGTAAAATTGCATTTGGCCCAAGTCAAGCTCAGAGGAGAGGCGGCCAAGCAGAGGTCTCCAACTTGGAATTATCCTTGGGCATTAAGTCAGGCAACATTACAGGCAGGATGGTTCTTAGATACCTCAAGTTGAGCTCAGTTTCCACCTGATGTGAGAGCAGTGTTTTCCCACAGGTGGAGGAATGGATGTGGGAAGAAGGACCAAGCCCTGCACTTGGGAGTCTGAAGGACTGAATTTGTACCATGGCTGTCCATTTCCTATTCCTGTTTTCTTTGACATCCTTGGTTTCCATAAATGTAAAAAGTGGAGTTAACAGTATCTGTCTCACAAGATTGTTTTAAGAACAAAATAACATGAAAAACACCTAGAATAGTGCTTGGCACTGTAAATATCATCTTGCTTGTCTTGCTTCTTTATAACACTCAAATGGGGGGATAAAGTGGAAACATTGATTCCTGAAATCAAAACCCTGGGCAAAGGCAATCCTCCTGGAGGGTATCATGGCAACAAGGCCACTGTTTTTCATAATGTTTAGTTAGAACTCCAGCTCAGCCACTGGGTGTGTAGGCAAATCACATCATGCCTCTGAGCCTCAGTTTCCCTTTCCTTCCCCAGGAAAGGTAAATGAAAGCAAAAATAAATAATTGGGATTACATCAAACTGAAAAGTTTTGCAGTTAAAAAAGCACCATCAACAAAATGAAAAGGCAACTTACTGAATGGGATAATATATTTGCAAATGATATATTCAATAAGAGGTTAATATCCAAAATATCAAGAACTCAAACAACTCAACACCAAGAAAAAAATCAGATTAAAAAAATGGACAGAGGACCTGAATAGACATTTTTTCAAAGAAGATATACACATGGCTAACAGACATATGAAAAGATGCTCAACATCACCCATCATCAAAGAAATGTAAATCAAAACCACAATGAACTATCACCTCACACCTGTCAGAATGGCTAGTATCAAAAAGACAAGAAATAACAAGTGTTGATGAGGATGTGGAGAAAGAGGAAGCGTCATGCACTGCTGGTGGGAAGGCAAACTGGTGCAGCCACTATGGGAAACAGTATGAGGGGCCTCAAAAAATTAAAAATGGAACTATCATATGGTCCAGTAACTGCACTTCTGAGTATATACCCAAGGAAAATTAAAACACTATTTTTTTTAGAGAGAGAGAGAGCACACAAGTTGGGGAGAGGGGCAGAGGGAGAGAGAGAGAAACCCAAGCAGGTTCTATACTCAGCGCCACGCCCAACATGGGGCTTGATCCCATGACCCTGGGATCACAACCTGAAATCAAAAGTCAGACGCTTAACCAACTGAGCCACCCAGGTGCTCTAAAACACTAATTTCAAGAGATATATGCACCCCTATGTGTACTGTACTATTTACAATAGCCAAGACTGGAAGCAACCCGAGTGTCCTTTGATAACAGATGGATAAAGATGCGGTACATATACACAATGGAATATTACTCAGGTATAAAAAAGAATGAAATCTTGCCATTTGTGACAACACGGATGAACCTAGAGGGTATTATGCTAATAAGCAAAATAAGTCGGACAGAGAAAGGCAAAAACAAAATCGATGGACAAACAAACAGAAACAGACTTATAAGTACAGAGAACAACTTGGTAGTTGCCATGTGGGAGAGGTTGGGGGGGATGGGCAAAAAAGGTGAACAGAATTAAGAAGAACAAAGTTCTAGTTATAAAATAAATAAGTGATGGAGATGAAAAGTACAGCATAGGACATATAGACAATAATATTGTAATAATGTTGTATGGTGACAGTGACTACACTTACCATGGTGAGCACAGAGTAATGTACAGAATTACTCAATTACAATGTTGTACACCTGAATTAATGTAACACTGTATGTTAACTATACTTCGATAATTGAAAATATGATAATAAAAACAGATAAATAATATCTGCTTTTTTGCTTTTTCATATAATTGATCACTCTTGTTAATCAACTGCAGTTTACTTAGCTCAAAAATTTCAAGTCCAGTCTAGTTACCATACAGTGTTATATTAATTTCAGGAGTATGATACAGATTCAACAATTCTATACATTACTCGGTGCTTATCAAGATTGTACCTTTAATCCCCTTCACCTATTTCACCCATGCCCCATCAACTCCCTTTTGGTAACCATGAGTTTGTTCTCTACAGTTAAGAGTCTGCTTTTTGGTTTGTCTAACTTACAATTTTTTTGCAAAGGCCAAGATTTCACTCTTTTTATGGCTGAGTAATAGTCCATTGTATGTATGTGTGTGTGTGCAGACACACACACACACACATACCACATCTTTTTAACAATATCTGCTTTTAATAGTATGAGAATTAGAGACTATGCACGCAGTGAGCTACAAACTGAGGGAGGTCTGAACCCTGCGCTTCCCTGGCTTTGCCTTAATCAGCACTATGACTGTGGGTGAAGTTCTTCCTCATGGATTTTGCTTTCTTTTCCTATAAAACAACGGGTCATTAGATGTCTTCGCTGGTGAATTCCACCAAATTTTAATAGCAATCAACACGAATCCTACATAAACTCTTCCAAAAATATAAAAGAGGAGGGAACACTGCCAACTAATTATATAAAGCCAATATTATTCTGATACCAAAACCAGAAAAGTCATCAAAGAAAGAAAACTACAGTCCAATATCCCTTATAAATATAGATACAACAAAATCCTAAACAAATCCAGTAATATGTAAAAATGATTATACATCATGACCAAGTGGGATTTATCCCATGAAAGCATGACTGATTCAGCAAATGACAATTAACTAATATAACACATCCTATTAATAGAATAAAGGACAAAAATTATACAATCACCTCAACAGACACAGAAAAAGCTTTCATAAAACTCAACATCCCCTCATGATAAAAACACTTGAACTATGAATAGAAGAAAACCACCACAACCTGATAAAGGGCATCTGTGGAAAGCTCACAGCTAACATCATACTTAATGGTAAAGACTGAAAACCTCCCCCTATGGCCTAGAAAAGACAAGGAGACCGACTTTCACTATTGCTATTCAGCACTATACTTAAGGTTATTGACAGGGTATTTAGGCAAGAAGAAGAAAAAAAAATCATCCAGATAGTAAAGTATAAAACTATCTCTATTGGGGTGCCTGGGTGGCTCAGTCGTTAAGCATCTGACTCTTGATTTTGGCTGAGGTTTGTGAGGTTTGTGAGATCGAGCCTCATGTTGGGGCTCTGAGCTGACAGCATGGAGCCTACTTGGGATTCTGTCTCTCTGTCCACCCCCTCTCTCAACATGAATAAATAAACTTAAAAAAATAAAACTATCTCTATTTGTAGATGACATAATCTTGTATATAGAAAAACAAAGGAATATACACACACACAGACACACATACACACACAACAGATCTTAAAAAGAAAGAAAACAAATTCGATAAGGTTACAGGTAAGATAAATATACAAAAGTCAATTGTATTTTATATACTAGCAGTGAACAATCAGAAAATGAAATTAAGAAATAATCCCATTTCTAGTAGCAACAACAAAAAAAAAACCACTTAGGAATAAATTAAACAAAAGGCATGCATGACGTATACACTGAAAACCATAAAACACAGAAAGAAATTAAAGACTTAAATAAATGGAAAGACATCTTGTGCTCATGGAGTGGAAGATTTAATGTTATTAATACGGAAATACTCCCAAATTTATCTGTAGATTCAACACAATTCCATTACAATCCCAGCTGATTTTTTGCAGAAAATGACCAGCTACTCCTAAAATTCATATGGTACCCAGAAGAGCCAAAATAATCCCGAAAAAAAAAAAAAGTTGGAAGACTCCCATAACCTGATTTCAAAATTTACCACAAAATTGCAGTAATCAAGACTGTCTGATACTAGTATAAAAATAGACATAGATCAATGGACTAAAATTGAGAGTCCAGAAATAAATGCATACATTTATGGTCAATTGATTTTCAACAAGAGCAAAAGAATAGTCTCTTTAACAATAGTCTCTCCAGTAAATGATGCTGGGACAATTGGATAGCGATATGCAAGAAAATGAAATTGGACCCCTATCTCACACCATATAAAAAAATTACCTCAAAATGGATCAAAGACATAAACATAAAAGCAAAAACTAAAAAAACTCTTAGAAAAACCCCTAGATCTTCATGAGCTTAGATAAGATGATGATTTCTTAGCTATGACCCCAAAAGCACAACTAAAACAAAAAAAAAAAATAAGAGAAGTTAGACTTCACGGAAGTTAAAAACTTTTGTGTTATGAAGGACGATATTAAGAAAACAAAAACACAACCCACCAAACATGGGAAAATATTTGTAAACCATGTATCTGGTACAAGACTAATATTCAGAATATATAAAGAAGTATTGCAACTCAACAACGGAGAGATAAATAGCACAATATAAAAATGGACAAAAGATTTGAATAGATATTTCTCAGAGAAGATACACAGCTAATAAACATATGAAAATATGTTCACGTCATGAGTCAGCAGGGAATGAAAATCAAAAGCATAATGGGACACCACCTCTTACCCATTAAGATGGCTATAACCAAAAAAAAAAAAAAAAAAAAAAAAAAAAAAAAAAAAAAAAAAAACCAAAGAAACAAAAACAAAAAACAAGAAATAAGTGCTGGCAAAGATGGAAGAAATTGGAACTCTCATATATTGTTGATGGGAATGTAAAATGGTGTAGCCATCCTGGCAAACAGCTTGGCAGTTCCTCTCAAAGTTAAAAAAAAAAAAAATTAATGATTATTCATTACTGAGAGATAGAGAGAGACAGAGCATGAGCAGGGCAGGGGCAGAGAGAGAGGGAGACACAGAATCCGAAGCAGGCTCCAGGCTCTGAGTCGTCAGCACAGAGCCCGACACGGGGCTCAAACTCACAAACCGTGAGATCATGACCTGAGCCGAAGTCGGACACCCAACCGACTGAGCCACCCAGGTGCCCCTTTCCTCTCAAAGTTAAACATAGAGTTAACATGACCTAGAAATTCTATTCCTAGGTATATACCCAAGAGAACTGAAAACATATGTCCATTAAGAAAAAAGTGTACACAAATTTTCATAGCTGCATTAACAGCCAAAAAGTAGAAAACAACTCAAACGTCCATCAACTGATGAATAAACAAAATATCCATACAACTGAATATTATTCAACCATAAAAAGGAATGAATTCCTTATTCATGCTACAGTATCACTGAACCTTGAGAACATTATGCCGGGTGAAAGAATTCAGACAGGCCATATGTCGTGTGATTCCATTTCCATGAAGTGTTCCCAATAGTCAAATTCCTAGACACAGAAAGTAGATTAGTGGTAGTCAGGACAGGGACGCGGAGACAACAGGAGTGACTGCTAATGGATATGGAGTTTCTTTTTCAGATGATTAAAATGTTCTGGAATTAGTTGTGATAATCGTACAACTTTCTAAACATTGTAAAATTCACTGAACTGCATACTTTACAAGGGTGAATTACATGGTATGTGATTTAGATCTCAAAAAAATAATAAAGCTCTATAAACAAACAAAGCCAATGTGTCACTCTACAAGAATCCTGTGTCCATAAAGGTGGCCATGGCAAGGATCGGATCTTCAATATCTGTAGCTTTCTGACCTCTGCGTTTGAGAAAGCACCTTCTGCCTCAGCCTCTGTCCCATATTTGCTCATATAAGCAGAAAGGGTTACTTAAAGGGGAAACAGGGGACCTTCAATGAAATCTTTTTTAAAAAATAAACGTTTATTTACTTATTTTGAGAGATAGAGAGAGAGAGTGTAACAGCATGGGTGCGAGTGGGGGAGAGGCAGAGAGAGAGGGAGGGAGAATCCCAAGCAGGCTCTGTGTTAGAAGTATATTAGAATACCATTCAGCTGGCTCTATTTTTTTCTTCATAATATTTATGAACTTCTAATATATAATTTCCTTGTTTGTTATATTTACCGAGTTTGTCACTCCTGCTTGGATATAAAATTCACAAAAACAAGAATGGAGTCTGTTACAGTCACTGATATATTCCTAGTGCCAAAAGTTTAGGTAGCTCACTGGGGCGCCTGGGCGGCTCAGTCAGTTAAGCGTTCAACTTCAGCTCAGGTCATGATCTTGTGGTCTGTGGGTTTGAGTCCTGCTTTGGGCTCTGTGCTAGCAGCTCGGAGCCCGGAGCCTGCTTCAGATTTGTGTCTCCCTCTCTCTGTCCCTTCCCTGCTCATGCTCTGTCTCTCAAAAATAAATAAACATTAAAAAAATTTTTTTAGTGACTTGAATCTGAATATTGCACTTTTAATCCCAACCCCCTGATGTATCTTTCAGAATAAAACCAAATAATGTTTAGGGGTGCCTGAGTGGCTCAGTGGGTTAAGCGTCCAACTGAGGCTCAGGTCCTGATCTCATGGTCTGTGGGTTTGAGCCCTGCGTCAGGCTCTGTGCTGACAGCTCAGGAGCATGCTTTGGATTCGTGTCTCCCTCTCTCTGTCCCTTCCCTGCTCATGCTCTCACTCTCAAAAATAAACATTAAAAAAATAAAAAAAAAATAGAGTTAGATCATAAGGTAGGCCTTCAATAAGGGTTTCTTGAATACATGGATGTGTACATATGAATACATATAAATGTCTGTCCCTGTGTGTGTGTGTGTGTGTGTGTGTGTGTGTGTGTGTGGAGTATGAGTAGAATGTGAGATATGGCATGTGCATTGCTTAGGAAGAGGATGGATCCTTTTTCCTACATTCAGCATTGGAAAGCTAGGGGAAAGAAATGGTGGAGAAAAAGGAGGAAAAGGGATTATAGTTTTCACAAACTCAAAAACTTAGGAAAGTCAGTCCTTTTGTAGCTATTAAAACAGCTGTTTTGTCATTTTATAGTATTTCTGTAAACCAATGTGCACCTAAGCGCCTTGGCTGCAGCTACTAAAAAGCAGGTGTGGCCCAGAAGCCCTGTGCACACAGTCCCTGCCCATCAAGGGGCTCTCAATTTACTTGACTAGACTATACACACACACATACACACACAATTCATACATATGTATCATCTTTGCCAATCATTGACTATATGTTATCTAATTTACTCCTTACCACAATCTTAAATAGATCATATTATCTATATTTATCTATGCTTACAGATGAAGAAACAAAGTCTCAGAGAGATAAAATGAAATGCCTGAGTCACCTGGTGGTAACTTCCAGAGTAGGATCCAATCCCAGAGCTGTCCTGACCTCAAGTCTGCATTCTTTGTAGGATACAGTATGCCCATCATGAATTAACATGTCAGTCTTAATCCAAAAGGCACTTATATATGATCTGAAGATAGTAGTTTTGTCTCCAATGCACATATTTTAATCAAACACCAATGCTTCCTGTCCTGAGTTCCTGCTGTCTTGTGACATTGTACTTTTGTTCCTGAATAAAAGCAAAGGATTCTTTCTGTTGCCATCTTAAATTTTTTTTTTTTTCAACGTTTATTTATTTTTGGGACAGAGAGAGACAGAGCATGAATGGGGGAGGGGCAGAGAGAGAGGGAGACACAGAATCAGAAACAGGCTCCAGGCTCTGAGCCATCAGCCCAGAGCCTGACGCGGGGCTCGAACCCACGGACCGCGAGATCGTGACCTGGCTGAAGTCGGATGCTTAACCGACTGCGCCACCCAGGCGCCCCTCTGTTGCCATCTTAAAACAAACAAACAAACAAACAAAACAAAAGGCACTTATAATCCTATGTGAACAGATAAAACATGTCCCCAAGAACCAATGGTGAACAAGACAGGATAGAAAGTTAGGCACTGGTCGAACTAGTTCAGAGAAAAAGTAAGGGGGTTGGCAAAGTTCTTCCTTAGGGGAAAGGAGAGAGCTATTACCTTCACCTGTTCAGGAAAGCAGAGCAGTAATAGAGGGCAAAGTTAAGTGGTGCGAACAGCATGATTGAAAGATCAGTTCTCCACGCCAGGCTGCCAAATAAACAGGTCACGGATGACGAAAGCACACTAGATATGAATGTGCAGTATCTCAGTAGAACTCCCAACAGAGGTGGTAACCACTGAGGAGCTGGACGCGGCTGCCCAGAAAGCCCTGAGGGAAGCCTCGTCTGTGTCAGCCCTGAGCTCCAGAGAGAACTCCCAGTGTTCTCACCAGCTGAGAAATAGCATCAGGACAGAGTCTTGTCAAGTAGCTTATTTTTCACCTAAGGCTCAGAGAGGGCAATCAACTTGTCCTAGGTCATATAGCGAGTTCAAAGCAAATCCAAGATTTGAACCCAGACGCCCTGTCTCCAAGGCAGGGTACTGTACTGACACTTAGCACAGTGAGCAGATTCACAGGGGAAACTATAAACAGGGCTGAGAACAGGGTACCCTTCCCCAAAGGTGTCTCCCTGCCTCCATTCCACTTAGCAGGACCGGCCTGGTGGGTCCCCAGGCAGCCTTTATACTGGGAAGTTTTTACTCTGTTTTGATTTTATTTTTTTCCTCCTCTCACTCCGTTGATGCTTGCTCTCTGGGCCATACTGACCCATTCTCTGCTCGCTCATATGGCCCAACTCCCCCCTTCTTTGCGGCAGCCATTATGTCTGATAACTGTATGTCACGCACTGTGGGTACTACATGACTGATCCTGGTTTTCCCAAGAAAGGGGTTCTGCAAAGAAGGTGCCTCTCCCTCACCCACTACAGTAACAGGCTCAGAGCGGTGTCGTTCCTCTGGAAGGCTAAGTGCCCATTATATGGCAGAGAACAGGTCTGCATTCAAACCCAAGACTGTCTGCCCCCACCACCAGGGCTGCGTCCTCCCCACCACGGTGTCCCTCTTTGTTCTCACCAGAGGGTCTGATCACTGCTGTGAACTTGGGCAACCTCACATAGCCTTTGTCTCGTATCTCAGAACCCCAGCCACCATCCGGCTCCCTTTGCCCATGAAGATAAGCCTCTTTGGTCGACTGGACACATCGGCCTTAGAAACCTTGAGCTACCAGAATAAGGGCAACGGGCTGGCTGGGCACAGTTGGGGCATCCGGCCCTGATAAGACCTCGCCACGGCTGGACAAGCTCTCAGAGACGTAAGACTTTGCGTAAGCACAAGATTAGAAGAATACATTATTAAAGTATTTATTTCTTTTCTTGTAGGTATTGACATAAAAAGGGGGAAAAAGGGTTCCCAGGAGAGATAAGACCTAATGAGACTTTCTGCGCCTTGGTTTTAAAAATATGGCTATTATGGAAATTAAGTTAATATTATTAATAAACAATAAATAACAAAAACTGTGTCAGCTGCAACCAGCTGGATTTTCGATCGGCTAGCGTATGAAACGAGAGATGCCGTTGGAAATTAAAAAGGAGAGAAGTGAGCAAATAAATAAACAAACATAAACTCACTTTGCTCTTTGGACCAGACTGATGACAAGGAGACAGTCATCTTCAAGTGGATCTTTAATTTTAATTTCTTTTAGGATAAAACAAAGTACTCTGAAGCAAATGTGACGCAGCCCTGGCAGGTATTAATCCTGCACGGTGGGCACACGGTGGCTTATTGTCCTGGCTCCATACTTTCTGCATTTTATTTTCAGTTTCGTGATTAAAGCAAACAAATGAACACATCCCTGACACCTATCAATTTATACTTTGCAAAGCTTATTACGCAAATAACCTTGAAAGCAAGACAAAGCAGGCTTTATTGCCCACATTTTACATTCAGAGATTTTGATGTCTGCAGGGAGGGTGGGGAGGGAGCTCTTTAATCAAGGACAGACACATAGTGGCAGAGTGATAGAGCTGGCACTTAATTCAACTTCTGGTTGAGGGCTCCTTGTGCTATATTCACCTTGACACTGAAGACACAACTGCTCCCTCTTGCAGAAAAATCTCTACAGGGTCTGGGTTGATCCAAGGACAGACACGGCACCAAGACACTTCTGAGCTCAGCGTCTCTGCTAGTCTACCCATCTTCCCATCACTCTGCTCTCCAACAATGAAACTTGATATCACTGGTCCTGTAAATGTTCCCTAAAGCCTAGATGCAAGGCTGGGACTCCTAGGTAGCTCTCTATAGCACTCTGCTTCACATTCATACCAGCCCATTCTCTCTGTGACCTTTATTGTCTAGTTCATCTTTGTGAGTTGGGATGCTGCACCTGAGTGGGTTTTTTCACCTTCCCACCTTCCTCAGATGGAACGCAGACTATGAGGGAAGGCAGTGCAATGCCGGTGGTTAAGGATCCAGGGTGTTAGCATTAGAAAGACCTATATATGGGCCCTGTTCTGTGCTCCACCTCTACGAACCTCTATTTTCTCAACTCTGTAACGGAGATAATAGAACTCTGAGAACAGCAGGGTTTTCCGGTTTTGTTTTGTTTTCAGTTTCGGTTGTTTCCTTTACCTAGCCTTTCTTACTCCTTTTTCTGGAAGCATGGTGCCTGTGTCCACTTAGCAACAATTTTTCCACCTCTACTGTGATTTGAGTGGGACTGTCCATTTCATGTCCCTGACTCCCACCACAGAAATGGTGAGATAACCCAAGCAAAACAACCAGATTCCTTTCCTGGGGATTGATAGGGATCTCTTTCTAAGATCATAGGTCTAAAGGACCATCAAAGACTCTAGCTGCCAGGGTCATGAGGAAAACCCAACTCAAAAAGCAGCCAAACACACAGCAAACTTGAGACAGAGACACAAAGTCCATATCCTATTATCTGAACTCCTAGATTCCGCTGAATCTAGGGGCTGAAGCCAGCACATTTGTTGAATTTCCCAGTTACACAAGAAAATAAATTCCATTTTTTTCCACACGCAATTTTGATTTGAGTTTCTGTTACTTGCACTCATGAGTCCAGATTCTCCTATGTCCTTCTGAAATATCCTTTAGAAAGTTATTGTGAAGATAAAACAAGTTAATGTTTAGTCACACACTTAAAATAGTATCTGGTGCATTTCGAGTTGCCCAAGATGGTGGGGAGGAGATTAATTAATAGGACTGTGGTGGACTCTCGTCCCAGAAGCTCTTCTGCTTGGCTCTCCAGCTCAGCCTAGCGACCAGCAAATAAAATCCCTGCCACTGCTTGGTCACGTGACCTTGGCCAGTTCTCTCTCCGGGCTCTGGGAGAGACCCATACCTGTTTTCACGGGGCCAATTGCTTCTCCCTCAGAGTCTTAGTACCTAGGACATGAAGCCATAAGTGACACTGTCCTCATCTATCCTTTATTTGCTGAGCACGCCACTGGTATGCGAGCTCTCTGGGAGAAAGAAACTGTATCTCATCTCCCTTCAACCCCATCAGCCCCCACATGGTTGTGGCACCCATAAAGGATCTCTTGCTGTTTCAGAAACAGATGAGAGCCAAGTACTCTTAAAAATTAGAAAGGGAATAATGGGAACTTTTGCCAACTCACATAAGCTCACTTTTTTTTTTAATCTTCCAGAGGATAGGTATAGCCTACAGAAATATTTCCTGGTTGTCGACAGTACTGCTCTACCTTGGGCCAGCCTAAGAGGCAAGGGATTGAAGTAGAGTTCTTACCAATAAGCATCATGCAGGATAAATTTGTACATGCTCATGAGCTGTTTCTGGCTCATCCCTCGCCCTCCCATGTCCTGCTCATCTGACACGGTAGATTTCAACCACCCTCTTTCTTCCAATTCTGGCTAACACTAGACCTCACTGTCTCCCATTGAGGTCGTGGGAACAGCTTCCTTACTGCTTCCTACAGTTCCCTCCAACTTCCAATCTATCGTCAGTATATCAGCCAGCGGATCTTTCTAAAGTGCAAATTAACAATGTCTATTGAGCATCTGGCTTAAAACCTTTAATGACTGCTTTACCCCTTAAGATAAAGTCCACACTTCTTGGCCTAGCAAGAGAGTCCCTTGCTCTTCAATAACTTTGTACATATGACTCCCTCTCCGTGGAAAACCTTTCCCCTTCTCTGTCTTCATCTTCCTGATCCTATTTATCCTTTAAAGCTCAACTGAAATGAAATGTCACCCTTCCTGGCCAGCTTTCACTGGACTGAGAGGCATCGCCTCCTCTGAGCTCTCTTATCACGGGCCACATTTTATCACGAGCTCCACGGCAGCAGGGACAATGTGCTGTTCATCTCTGGGTCCCTAGAATATAGTGCAGGTCCCTGCAGAGATGCAGAGACTGTAAAATGAATGAACACCAGTGCTAATAGGGAAGATGCTACATTTGAACACACCCTTAAAGGCTAAGTGTGCACTGGATAAGTACAGAAAGTACTGTCCTGGCTGTCCAAAACGTCCTCTCTCTCCCTACCTTTTTCCATAGCTCATAATCAGTGTGATATTGTAGAACCAGTTCACCAATTTTAATTGCCCTGTGGTGTGGCAGTTTGTATACACATCTGGCTTCTCCCAGCAGAATAGGGAGCTATCCAGGGCAGACACTGTGCCCTCATTTCTGTGTGTGTCCCTTATAGGGCTGCACAGGAAGGAATACAGTGTACAGGTTCAGAGCGTGGGCTCTGAGATCAGAAAAGACCTGTTTTCTAACACTAGTTCTGGCATATACTCCCTTAGTGACTTAGTGACATGCCCAGTTTACTGAACCTCTGCAAGCCTTTATTTCTTTATGTCTAAAATAAGGGAGAAAAGTGTGTGCCTCATATAGCTATGATTAAATGCGATACTACATGCATTGATTTCTCCAATGAATATTCATTGAACGCTTTCTGCATGTGTGCAGTTGAGTGTACAGAAATAAACAAAACAAACACCAGCTTTACTCTCACAGACTGTCAAGTCTAATAGGGGACAGACATGATCACACACACAAATATGTCATTTCAAAGTTTAATAATTGCAGTAAAGGAAAGGGGTAAGGAGGCGCAATTCAGATTACGGGTTGGGGGATGCCATTCGGAGGGAGCAACACTGAGGCTGAGGCTGAGAACTGAAGAACAAATAAGAGATGTAGATGTGCCAAAGCCCTGTAAGGGGTAAAGAGTGCGCGATCTGGCAGAGGCAGTACTCGTTACTGATGAGAAGCTTGGGCTCTGGAACCAGCCAGTATGAATTTAAATCCTGGCTCTGTTACTGACTAGTGCATGACTTTAGGCAAATTTCTTAACTTCTCTGGCCTTTGGTTATCTCATGTATAAAATGGGGATCATAAAATTCTGTCCTCACTGAGTTATTGAGAGGACTGGTCCAGGTAATTTATATAAAGCATTTAGAACCGCATCTGGCATATCAACAGCACTCTTTCACAGCCATCCGTATCATTAATTCTTCTTTGTTTCTTCCTCTGAAGTATGGACATGGATACTACTAGAAAGGAAGAGGCAAAGGTCTTGCCTGAAGAAGACATATCCACACTAGGAAATGAAAAAGGATAGTGGGAAATGATGGGAGGTTGTCCAATAAAATATCAGGAACTCAGTTTGCCTAGCTGTAAATGGTATAATCCTTGCCTCTAGGGTCAGCACATTTTATGGTGCCAATGCACTCCTAAGACACCTCTAGGGGACTCCCTTTGGCCTGCATTGGTTAGCTGGATTTGGACAAGGTTACTGGGATTCCTGGAAAAAAGTATAATTCTAAGCCAGTGTATTATTTAAAAATTCACAGACTTAAAGCAAAAACAAACAAATAAAAAACTCCAGGGATTACCTCTGTGTTTTTTTTTTTTTAAGATGCTTTGGTTGATTTAATATCCATCTAGAAGCCAGCGAAATTGCTGTTTGTTTATTCTGTAGCTTCTGAGTGTCTTCCTTGCCTGTGTGCGTTCTCTCCTCTCCGTCACAGGCCATAGGTATGGTTAATAAATATCTATCTATGTCTTAAGCTATGACACATGTGAAGGAGAGAGTTCTGGGGGGCAGGCCTGTGATAAGGATGAGAGGGCTAGATACAGTCCTGGGAGTCAGGCAGGGAGCTAACCCAAGCACCGCCCTCTGCACAAGTCAGACAGCCCCCTGGCCTTCCTTGCTTGTTTGAATCTGTGTTTCCCAGAAAGAAATAGTAACTTCTCCTTTTTCTGGCAGGGGTGCCTGATGAAACTCCCTGAAAACAGGGCCTCTCCCTCCCCTTCACGTTGGCCTCACACATGCTAATGCAAATGAGTCCTGACCCAGCCAGGGGTCTGCGGGAAAGCTGCCAGGAGCTTTAGAACAAACATGAAAAGAATGTTATTTCATTTCTGGCATCCTGGGGAAAGAGGGACCCAGAGAGGGAAGTTGGGCAGTTAGGGGGTGGAGGGAGAGGGACAATGAATATGAATGCTTACTGCAATAAGACTGAAGTAAAAGGAAAGGATGAGAGGAAATTAATATGTCTCTCAAGTGCCAAGAATTGACATATAGAATAATTTTTTTTAATTTGACAGATACGTTTTGAAGTAGAATTTATTACTCCCATTTTCTGGATGCAGAAAGAGGCTTGGTCTCAAAAGCTAGACATAGTTTTTTCGAAGGTTACCGGACTATGAAAGGGTAGAGTCAAGATTTAAACCTAGATTTTAAAGTTTTGAATTCCGTGCTATATCTTCTCAACGAGGCTGGCTTCTTGGCTGTTCTTTGATAGATTTCCAAAGAATACTGTGAGTACAACAAGCCCACATCCTATCTATGCCTCTCTTTATCCACTTCTTCCTCTCATCTCTTTCTGCCACAATTCTAACTCCGGATTCCTCACCTCTTACCAGGACTCCTACAACAGCTCTCTAAGCCTCCTGAATCTAACCCACACTCCATAGAGATCATTCTAAAGCCCAAATGTGGCCTTCTCACTGCTGCTCAGAACCAATCATTGGTTCCTTCATCTGCATTACAAGGCCTTACAAGTTCTGGCCCTCCAACCTCATACAGTATAAATCTCAGCCATCCTGAATCTTCTGCTCTTCCCTTAGGTGTCCCTTCAATTTCCCCCTTCTTGTCTTTATTTTGGCTATTCTCTCTGCCTCAGATGCCTTAACTTTCCTAATTCTAAATGGCCAATGCTATCCATTCTTTCAGACTCAACTCAAATGTGCCTCCCCCGAGGTACACTGGCTGTTAGAGATCACAGCCTCCTCCGAATTTTCTTGCCTTTAGTAAGGGTAAATCACCCTCCACCCCAGAATAATTATCTGCTTACAAATTTGTCTCCAACACTGGACACAGCTCTTTCAATCTGAGCCATAAGAGTTCCAATTTTAGTCACCCTACTGCCTATAAGAGGAATGCATAAGAACATACAAGTGTAGACTCTGGAGCCAGGCATCTTGTATTAGACTCATGGCTCTGCCATTTACCAACTAGGTGACCTTGAACAAGACACTTAGCCTTGCAGTGTTAATTTTCTTATATATAAAACAAGGATACTATAGTACCTGGCTCAGAGGGTACCATATTGTGAAGGATCGAAGAGTTAGTGTGGCAGGTAGTCAGAACTTGATAACTGGTTGATGAAGGCAGTGACTAGGAGGCAGGGGCCATGTGACTGCTATGATACTGGCTAACAGCCATAGATGTTTATATGAAGTATGGACTCCAGCCATTCAACCTGTAGTACCCATTACGGACCTTTGGTGTTGGCTGAATTGAGTACCTACCAAATGTTAGGCCATATGTTAGGGACTCACAGAGTCCTAAAGCACGGTTTCTAAAACATGTTCTACTCTTGGATCACTGACAATCTTAGTTCCCGATCATCATGAGAACAGTATTTGGGATGGGTTCAAGGAACAGTAGAAGAAAAAAAGAAAAAGGGAAGGCATCTCTTGTTATGTCAGATATTTGATGAAAATGATCCCCAGTTTTGTCACATCTTATGTCCAAAGGGCTCCTGGAAGTGGCTCAGAGAGAACAGAAAAATGTGAGCAACTTCACAGTGGGCAGGACAATTGGCTGATCATGGGTTCCCTTTATGGTCATCCTTGAGGAAGACCTACTAAAGAAACGTCTTGTGTGTACTTGGTATGTGCTTGGTATGTCTTGTGTGCTGAACATCTACGGCTGGGAGCTTGGCATGTATTAACCATTCTATACTTGCCTTACCATGAAACTAATGTAGGAAGTAGCAACACTCTCACCTTGCAGATGTGGAAATTGAGAGCCAGGAAAAATAAGTATCTTGTACAGCCAGAAACTATTTGATATTTGAACTCACCCTAGGGCAATCTGACTCCAAACCCCATGCCCCTAGCCTCTCATACACCCAATATGATCAGGGTACACATGTGCTTGGATCCAGGACAAGAAAGCAGCAGGTGGCCTGTATGGTCTGTATGGGAGTTAAGAGCCCTCATCCAGCCCAGCTCTGACACTGATTCTCTAAGTGACAGAGTGCAGGTTCGTGCCCTCCCTGAACTTCAGTTTCTCCCATAAAGAGAGAAGGTTCAGGTCAATGATTTCCGAGGCCTCAAGCTCTATTATGCTGTATTTCAAGTGTGAAAGCATCACGGGGTTGTTGGTAAATGGGAGAGTCTGTCCTTGAGGGAAAGGAGAACAGAATAGAAAGGAAAATGTCAAGAATCTGGATTCTGTCTTGCTTCTGAATTTCCATGCATCATTCATGATGATCCCCTGTGGTCTGCTAATACCTTTTCAGCGATGACGCTCAAGACTGCTCACAGCAACAGCCTCCATAGATGGAGGTGGGAGCGAGGGGGCAGGTGGCCACTTAGCATGAAGTGATGGACCCACAGCCAAGATAACAGGAGCAGGGACAAGTTAGGAAGCCTGGCCTCTAGCCTGAGTCCATTCCTACCTCTAGGAGTTCTTCGAGCCTTAGAAATCAGAGAAGGAAGGGACTTCTCCATTCAATCCCTTCATTGTAACAAGAAAGAAACTGAAGTTCAGAAAGAGGAAGCTCTTTGCCTATGGTCTCTTGTGGATGGGCAGCAAAGCTGGGCACAGAACCCGGAGTGGCTTGTGACCCCATCCCAGGAATCTCTCACCATGTTGAGCTGTCTCTGTGTTTCCCCTGCAACAAAGCAACCCTAAGATAAAAGGTCGGGGTCAAGACTCATTGGAAAGAACACTACATCAGGTGTTGGGACCACTATATGTTAATCCTTGCTCTGCTCTGAATGAGAAGCCTATGGGTCATCTCTCAGGGCCTCAGCTTCCACATGTATACACTGGAAGAGCTGACCTAGGTTAGTAATTCTGAATTAACCTGCAGGCTAATTGTAACTTACAAAATTGGTCTATGTGACCAATTTTAAATTGGTTGCCAGCAAGTACTAATTAAGAGATTGCACTTAAACCCCTAGATTTATGGCTTGGAATATTTTTCAACACTGGGTCTATACTCTCACATAGTAATAATCAGCTGAAGCTGAGTATTCTCTACTCCATTTATAGTTTACCATGGTCCCCACTGTTCCCTATCATAACCATCTGGCCATTGTTGACCCATTGATGTCACTTGCAAGTTCCTCCTTATAAAACCCAGCTGAGAGTTCACCCTGTCTCCCTTAGCTCCCTGCTACCCTGCACATAGGGCTTTCACTGTCCTCTGAGATTACCACCCCACTGATGGCCAGCATCAGAATGTTTTCTGATAGTGACCTAGCAAAACTCCAACCTCTGCCTGTCTTTCCACGTAGTAGATACCAGTAACTACACTGGATTTAGGGACCAATCTAATCTGGTGTAATCTCATCTTGATCCTTAACTCATTACATTTACAAAGATTTTATTTCCCAAATAAGGGCATAATCTGAGGTTTGGGGTAGATACGGACTTTGGTGCGGGGGGGGGGGGGTGTCATCACTATTCAATGCAGTACAACCCCTCCAATTACTTCCTCAGGAAGATTTTGCAGTTGATTTGCAAAGGGGGCCTGCAGTAGACAAGGCTGGGTTCGTGGCCCTTCCCCAGAGTTCTCACAGCCCCTGGGCTTTCCCATCAGAACACGAAGCGAAGCACCATGGACCTGTCTGGTCTCTTCTGCTTCCCCACCATAACTGTGAGCTCTGTGAGAGCAGAGACCTTGCTTGGCTTGCTTAGTTCTGCATCCCAAGTACCCAGCTTAGGGTGAGGCTCACTGTAGATGCCCCACAAATATGTCCTTTTCCAGAGCACTCTGCACTGCAGTCAGTTAGTAAGGATAAGAAAAGCTATCCTTGGATGTTCCCAGAACTGAGCTGAGCCCATGTTGCTCCACTCCGACCCAGCATATGCCCTTCTCAGGGCACCACTCACTGGATCCCCAAATGTATGAGGACCCCACCCTTCCCCTTTACCTATGCCAAATGGCTTCCCTAATAATCAAGTCAACCCAGCTCCTTCCACACCATGCTCAGAGTAGTCCCCAGAAAACACAGGTTTAATATAACCTGCGCCTCCTCAAGCTTTTCTTTGCTCCCCATTGCCTGCAGGATAAAGTCCAGCTTCTCTGCCCAGCATTCAAGGCCTAGCTTTCCAGCATGGCCTCAGCCCTCACCCATCCACTATCCATGAGTTCACAAGAGCAGCCTGTGCCCTGTCCCTCCAGAACTCTGGCCAGTGTCCCATTCCTGGATGAAATCTTGATGCAGTTTGAGGAAAGAAACAGCCTGCCTGAGAGTCCCCAGCAGGTTTTAGGAGCCTCACTGTCTGTCAGCTGAAAAACAGCTTTATTTTTCCTCTACGAGTCTCTCTTGGCTTGAGACACATGGCTGTATATGCCTCTGGCTTAGGACAGCTCTTCCCCTCTCTGGGGCCCCAACTGTGCACTTTGGAGAGGTCAGCATGACCTGATGCTAGAGGGAATTGAGTCTTGAGTCACAAGGCTCTCTCTCTCCCTACCCACAACCCTGTCTCCCAACCAACTGGACAAGGTGCCACAACCTGGGAGAGTTCACATTCCATTCAGGTTTGGGGGCATCGGAAGCCCCCGGCCCCTGGTTAGCTCTGGGACCCTTGGCCACAACTTGGCTGTTTGCTCCAGAGTTACACAGTAGACCCAGGCCCTTGTACTTAGGGTGGGTACCATGGGGAATGCACAGAAGGATGAAAGAATAGAGATCTTGGGATTGGGACAGAGACTGAGAAGTGCTAAGTAAAGAAGAAAGAGACAAGACATGCATATGCAGAGACGGCAAATAGAAGAGAAGGACACACAGACAAAAATAATAGATGGGAAGTCAGAGTGACGCCAAGACAGGGAGAGAGCAAGAAAGTGAGAGGGGAAAAAAAGGGAGGGAAAACAAGAGTCAAGCAATAAAGAAATGGACAAAGGGGAAAGGAAAGAAGAGATGTTTGAAAAGAGGGAGGGGACACAGGGAGAGAAGGAGGGAGGGAGGGAGATGGAAGAAAGGAAAGGGAGGGAGGGGGAAGAAAGGGAGAAAAGGCAGGGAGAGGGAGAAGGGAAGTGGGAGGGAGGAAGCAGAGGGAAGGGAGGGAGGGGGAGAAAAGGCAGAGAAAAAGAGGGAGAAGGTAAATGGCAGGAGGAAGGAAGGAAAGGGGGAAGGGAAGGAGGGAAGGTGAGAGGAAGGGAAGGGAGGAGAGAGGAAGGGAAGGGAGGAAAGAGGAAGGGAAGGGAAGGGAGGAGAGAGGAAGGGAAAGGAGGAGAGAGGAAGGGAAGGAAGGAAGGAGGAAAAGTGGGAGAAAAGGCAGAGAAAGAGAAAGAAAAGGAGAAGGGAAGTGGTGGGGGGAGGCAGAGAAGGAGACTGAAGAGAAGAAGAAAGGGCTGAGGAAGTTTCACACTGGGAAGAAAAAGTCAGTATGGAGTGGGGCAAGAATTGTCAGGCCTGTCTTGGCTTCTTTCCTGGTGTTTCCTGGATCAACCCTGGGCCTCAGCCTCCGTTCACACTGGTCCAGAGGCTGTGGCCCAGGGCCCTGGTCAGCATGGAAGGCTTCTTCCATGCCTATCGCTTTTCTCCCAAATGCTGAAAGTCCCCTCAGAGGTTGGGCCCTGTCACGCTGGGGACTTGGCTCCAGAGGCCCACTAAACAGATGGGTTCACTGAAACTGAAAGGTGGGAGAAGTATGGGGCCTGAAGCTGAATGAAGCTCTTTCGCCTGGACTCGAACTCTCCCCTCTCCAATCAACAGGGGCTTGAGTCCCTCTCCTCTCCTCCATTCTCTCTTGAGGTGCACAGCCTGCAAATTCATGAACTGGTCCTTTGGGTCGGCCTCATTCAATCCCTCTCCTATAAGTGAAGAACCGGAGGCCTCCAGAGGGGAAAATCCTTGCCACGGCCCCAGCTGCTTCGAGCCAGAAGCAAGATGACCCTCAGGTCTCTCGCCTCCCATCATCTGGGCAAGCACTTTTGGAAGCCAGCCTTAGAGGGCTCCTGATGACTTTCATGCTGTTTCCAGTAAAGTCTGTGCTGATTCTTGGCACGAAGAGAGGAAATGAAGAGGGTAGGGTAGGAATGTAAATAAAGGGGAACTTTGGGATTTCATCTAGTATATAATTATAGTATCCATGGCGGTGGCCTTGGCTGCTTTTCTGATGTACTGCCCAGGCTGTGCCCAGGCAGAGGTGGTGTCTGGGGGTGAAGGGGGCCCAGAAATGCTCCATCCAAGGCTCCAGTCCCCCTGGGCTTTTGGAATAGCATCTCTGGGCCAAAAAGCGTGGACTTGTTTGCAGAAACACATGGCAATCTGGAGACACTGAGAAACAACTCAGCACATGAGAGCTGGAGATCCTGGGTGTCGCAAAAATGGCATTGGGAGTACATTGCTAGGAGAAACAGAGGTCTTCGTACTGACTCTGAGCTCAGCCATTGGCATGGCAGGGCCAGGAGTGCAGGAGGAAGTATGGAATTGAGTGGTAGTGGACAGGTATCTCTTGGTGTCAAGACTGAGAAATCTATTTTCCATACTGTTTCCAACTCATCTGGGCCCACGTGGCTCTTTGCACAAAAGACCCCTCTAAACATATTCTACCCCCTGACCCTCGCTGTCTCTACACTGTATCATTCTTCTTGTCATCCAATGTGGTATTTTGAGTTCAGGCTCTGGAAATAAATTAGCTGAGTTCAAAGCTTGACTTCTCCTCTTACTAGCTTTGAGGTTTTGGTCACGTTATCTAAACTCTCTGTGCCTTAGCAGGCTAATCTGTTGGATAAGAAGAATAGTAATGGCCTTAGAGAGTAGGTTTGAGGATTAAATTAGATAAGGTAGGTAGGTAGGTAGGTAGCCAGGCAGAGAGACAAATCTCCAGGTAGATATACAGATACGGAGATTTGGTACTAGACTGCAGCCTGGCACATGGTGGGGGTCATCTAAATATTTGGTACGAAAGGGAGTTAGAGGTTGTGAATGCGTGAAGGGGAAAAGTCAGTGTCTCCAGATTGATGCACCGACTTGGAAATTTCTTCAAATCGTTCAACAACTATTTACTGGATTCTTTACTGGTGTCAGTCACTGTTCTAGGTACCAGGGATATGGGATAAAAAGGCAGACACAGATGCTGCTCTATGCAGCTGACAGGTGAGAAAAGACAGACAACAAACAAGCGACCAGATACCAAGTCATTACAGCTTTAGTGAGTAGCATGGCTTTGTGTCTCTATGTGTGGCAGGCAGGATTTACTGCAGATAATGTGGTCAAGGAAGGCCTTTTTCGGGAGACGAAGTGACATGTAATTCAACACATGAAGGAGAACAAGGAGCCATCATGGGAACAATGACGGGCAAATCCCGGAGAAGTCCATCCTGGGGAAAGGGAAGAAGCAGAGGCCTTGAGGAAGGAAAAAAGCGCTACATCCTAGCAAGAGTGCGTGGGGATGATGAGTAAAGGGCCAGTGTCCGAGATAAAGACTTACTTTGCTCTCCCACTGGAATGCCGTGAACAGGAAGGTGTCAAAGTGGCAACCCCAGGCCGGATTGCTCGGGTGAAGACTGCTACCCCAGAGAGTACCGGCCAGGCTCCTCCACCTCCAGTCAAGCACGGACAGTGAGCTAGACACATCTTGTGCTCTTTACATGTTTCAGTCCATCGAATCCTCACGATCCTATGCAAAGGGTCCTATCGTGATTCCATTTTACAGGTGAAAAATTGTAACTCAGGGAGGTTAAGAGATTTGCCCAAGGCCACCTATCCACCTGAGGGGAGGGGTTGGAGTGGAGGCGAAGACTTCCTTCTATCTGATCTAATTTTAAGGCCTAATTTTCAACTGTGTATGTGAGGTGGTGGGTGGGAAGGGGCAAATGGATTTGCGACGTCTCTATTGCCTTGCCCGCTGCTGACCTCTGACGACGGAGTCATCAAGAAAGCCTGACATGAGCACATGATGACCTTGTGAAAAATTCAAAGCGTTTCCTCATCTACCACTCATTTTAATCTTTGTGACCACATGGGGAGGTAGAACTAATTATCTCCACTTTCTGGATCAATCAGCTCCATTTCACGGATGAGAAAGATGAGTGTGAAGCACCTTCCCTGGGGGTCTGCAGGCTGCAGGCTGGGTCCATCCCCAGCGTGCTTTCCATGACAAACAGGGCTGCCATTAGTGCGAAGGCCCTCTTGCACTCATATTCTGACAGGTCCATTTGTGTGATGCACAAGGACAGGGATAGCACGTGGGGCGAGGGCAGAGGAGGGTGGGTGTTAGAGGCAGCTTGGGTACAAATGTCAGCTCTCTTTCTCCTTGTCATGTAATTTTGGGCAAAATGTTTACCCCTTTAAGCTCCAGTTTTCCCACCAATGAAACAGGAGGTGATGATGATGATGATGGTGATATCAGATCCACAGGATTATGGCAAGGATTAAACGAGATAGCACACCCAACATCATCCTTAGCATGGTTCCTGGCACACAGGGAGTGCTCAGTCAACTATTACTCTCCCCGCTACTGCTATTATCCAGGAAGTACCAGAGGCACTGAGAATCAGGACTTTGGTGTAGTCTTAATCCCCACCTCAGAGGTGCGCAATTCTCATAGCACAGAGTTTAACCTTTCCATTTCACAGATGAGAACATCAAGGCAGAGGCGGAAGAACTGGCTCTGGGTCTCACTGGGAGCAAGTGTGGGAACTGCTATCTGACTCCTGACCTCAGGCTTTTTCTTCACAATGCTTTCCCTTCTCTAGGGCCCTGGTTTTCCTTTTACTCCTCTCCTCCAACTCCACCCATCCCTGCTAAGAAGGAACCCCTCTCCTCCCCCAAGCCTCTGGCCCCACCATGGATGTTGGCATGTGGTTGTAGTACCCAGGCTCCCTTGGCATTCTTTTCAGAGAGCTGAGGCCAGGGAGGTGAAGGACGGGCCTGGGGCAAGCCTCTGAATGTGTGGGAATGAGCCCCCCTCCCCGGGAATTGGGCCTGGCTGCCACTGCATGTTTGCTCAGGACCCTTTGGCAATCATCCATGGTTTGAGAAAGGCAAAGCAGCCAAGACAAGACAGAGGCTAATTACCTTGGGTAATAGGAAATTGAGGAGCGGTGACAAGAAGGGTATCTAGGCCTCTAGCCAGGCAAGGGCAGGGAAGACCATGGATGCCTAGCCTGGCCTGACCCATCCACTGTGAGTGGAGATTCCTTCTCAGGGTCACTCTCCAGTTCCAACAACCCAAGGGTGCAGGAGTTGGCCACACTGTCAGACCTTCTGGGGACCCTCTCCTCTGCTTCTCTGTTTGTTTTCATTCAAAAGCAAAACAAATGAAACAAACAAGGAAATTCAATTTAGACAGGGCCCAAATGCTGAGGTTTCTGTTTTGCTACACCAGGGTGAGCTTAGGACAGAGAATCAGCCTTGACTTTCCCTCCCCCAATTGGTCTCAACCAAGTGGTGCTTTGTAAAACTACATGGATAAAGGGGCTGCAAAAGTAATTTGTCTTCCTTGGTGGACTGAAGAGAGGGAGTAGAGATTCAGAGAGAGAGAAAGAAAGACAGAATGAGAGAGACGGAGAGGGAGAGAGAGAGAGAGAGAGAGAGAGAGATGAAGAGAGAGGAACCCACACTCAAATAAGAAACAGGACAGAGAAACTGAGGTACACACACAAGAACAGAAGAGAATAACAAAGAGAAAGGCAAAGTCAGAATGACTGGAAGAATGGCAGATAGACACAGACAGCAAGCTATGAAGAATAGACTTACACAGAGAATGAATGAAAGGCAAGAGAGATGAACAGAGACACAAGGAGGCACAGTGGGGTAAAAACAAGTGAGAGAGGCAGAAAAGCAGGAAGGGCAGGAGCCCAGGAGGAGAAGAAGGGAGAGAAAGAATGAGAAGAAATCTCGTGGCAAAAGTATGCATTCTCTAAACTCTCAAGCTGGGGTGGATCTAACACACCTTCACTTTGAAGGTGCCAGAACTGCAGAACAAGAAGGGGACATGAACGTCTAGCCCAAGGTCCCAGAGATGGAAGTGGTGGTAGTGAGATGTGAATGCAGACTTCCTGCCTGAGAGACTGGCCCTCTCCACCTGAATCCTATTATATCTCTGGCGGGGGGGGGGGGGGGGGTGTGGATGGGTGATTTGGTGCCCTGTGCTTAATTAAAACTCAGGGGTGTGGGCTCATGCTCTCTTTTCATTCTATTTCATTCCCAAAGGATCCTGGGCCAGTAGCACCTCAACCTGCTCCATAGGAAATGGCTCTCCCTTGGTTGTCCTTGGAAGAGACACAGATTCCAAGTGATGGAGTCAAGAAGAACAAAGCAGTAACTATATGCAAGGCATTCTGGTCAACCCCTGTCTGTGGATTTTGTCACTTACTGCTCTTCCTTTTAACCCCGTGATATGAGAACAATTACCAGCTCCCTATTTCCAGAGGAAGACACTGTTGCATCGAGCAGTGAGAAATGACTTTCCCCAGGGCAGGTCATGAGTAAAGGGTGGAATCAGGATTTGCACCCAGTTTAGTCTGTCCCCAAAGCCCATGCTCTTCCTACTTCCATACACAGCCTTTTTGACCCAAGAGTAAGAAAACTGATTTTGGTAAGAAATGAGCAAGCAGAAAATAAGAAGCCCCAAGAACTGACAATGGAACTATTTTAAAACTCGCGACCGTGTTGGTCAGACTTCATGGAAGAAGAGTCACCAATAGGATGAGAGATGGGTCCAAACCACACCCTGGGATCCTTGTCGAAGCAGCCCAGATTCCACAGCCATTTAATAAAATCAGTTTTGAAAATAAAAGAAAGAAGTGTTCAGAGTTAGGAATGACAAACTCATGACAAATACATTTCCAGGACAGAAGAAGAAAGGATGGTCCTACTTAAAGACATGGCAAGGGGGTCATGGGTGTTAAGCAGTAAGGGAAAGAAGAGGTGAGGGAAAACCACCATCATCTTGAAAGGATTCGACTGATTTGTCAGCTCTCAGGGTTAATTGCTTTTGGGGTTCCATAAGACATTTCATTGCTCTCTACATAACAGGCCTGTAGGATTCCAGACTGCCTAATGCCCAGACTCTACAATGTCACCCAGAGACAGGGTTACTACTTGTTTCTCACTGGATAGGAACCACCTTCCAGGGCTCTGGCCCTCTCTGCTAGATGTTATCCCAGTAGTTGGTGAATGGACGGGGAGAGGATTAAAATTAACCATTAGCCCAACAAGGACAACAAGAACAACAGTGATAACAGCTAACACTTCTTAGGCTCTTACTGGGAACTCATCACCAAGTGGAGAGCTTTTGTGCACTAGCTTATCAAATCCACTTCAGGTCCCAGTGCATCAGACACTGTTATTATCTACATTTTCACAGAGGAGGACATGGAAGCTCAGAAGGTTGACAGGCTCACTAGGTGTCACACAGCTGGTAAGTGCAGGGTAGAGATGTGAACCCAGATCTGTCTGCCTCCAGTCTATGTGCTTAATGAGGGACAAAGGGACCAGAAGCCAGTCATCATGAAATCTTTCAAAAATGTTACTTTCTTCACATAATCAGTTTTCAGAGTTGGAAAAGGCTTCAGAGCTCTTAATCTAGTCACATACATTTAATAGATGCGGTGGTCCTGGACACCCAGAGGTTGGTGTCAGCACTTATTGATTAAGAGGCAGTGGAGTCATGCTCTCAAGATCTGGATCCCAGGTCAGCACTTAAGGCTTGAGGCAAATGCTACTTCCTCTGGCAGGTTTGCCAAGATGTCCCACCAGAAGAGATTTGATAGCCTGTTGTATTTTGGGGATTCCATTTCCAGAGCTCTCACTGTCCCCAATTGATTTTGCTATTCTGTACAAAGTAAAACTTGGATCCCAACATCTACAAGATAGTCAGTGGCAGAGCCAGGGTCAGAGGCCCAATCTCTAGCTTATAGGGATATTCCTGAGTTTGGTGCATGAATGTGTTGGGTGTTACCAATGAGCCTGAATATATTGGATATTCTAAAGTATGCCATGGTCTTTAGAAAAGTCATGGCCTTCCAGAGGAAGTGGGGATGGGATACGGTTTGGAGGTGAAAGAGATTCACATTGTGAAGGGGTTAATACTTACTGAGCACATACATACTGTGCTGAGGTGTTTTTTGTTTAATTCTCATGTGCCTCTGCAAACTAGGTTTTATTATTACTGTTGTACTGAGGCTTATAGAGGTAAAGGATGACATAACTAAAAATGTCAAAGCCAGATCAGAATTCACGGTCTGTGGCCTTTCATACCACCATTAAGTTCTAAGTTATTTGAAAATAGAACCCTTGTGGTAGTCACATTCATACCTGCATTTCTTAGCTCAGTACCAAGTCATAGGAACTCTTCAGAAAATGTCTGCTGAATAAGTAAATGAGTTATGAGTGAATGAATGAATACATAAAAATGGAATGAATGAAAGAAGTGATGAATAAATAAGTGAATGAATGATGGAGTATAAGAGAGGAAGAACAGATATATGGATGAATGAGATAGATAGATGGAGAAAGGGAAGAAGGGGGAGAGAAAGGGATGGAAGGAGGGATGGATTAATGATTGGGTAAAGGATGGATAAATGAATGGATCTCTGAGTAAATAAAAGAAAAACATAACTGAGTTCAATAATTTGTGGATAATGCCCTCCTTGTTAATAACTTCAGCTTTCTAGGCTAAGGGAGGTGCCCTATAGTTTTGTAACTAGGGTACATGAAGAAAGCTTGTCTCTAGAACTCTATATTATAGCTTTTGATGGATGCATCTCAATGTGGCAAATGCTCACCGAGGGGAGAACAAAAGAAAAACAAGCCCCTTTTCTAAGATTAACAGATGAGCCTCAGAATGACTTCCTTTTGTATCACTAGAAGTTTGGATGCAGTAACTCTAATATATTTTGTGAAGGAGTGATAATGGCACTATTTCTAAGGAGGGGGAAGCTGAATCTAATAAAACTAACAACAACAAATATATGTATACATACATACATACATACATACATATATATATATGTCATATATATACGCTGCATGCATACATACTTCAGATATACGAATCTAAGTATTTTTTCAGAGGGGATATCATGGAATTGAGAAAAGAACGCCAGGCAGGGACTCCTATCCCAGCCCTCCTTGCTAACTCACCACTTTTCCTCTCTGGGCTGCAGATTATTCATCACTAGAAGAAATGCTTTTGTGTTCCTGGCCTCCCTGGGCCCTCCAGCACTAACCCTGTGTGATTCTGTGGCCTATTGTGGCCACACTTCTCCAATGGATACTTCCAAACCTTAGCATCTGAAGGTGCACATACAGGCTGTCTATAAAACGCTTGGCTGCCTGGACAGATTACTCATGCCTTGCCTCCCAGACTTGAAATCATCTTGTTTCACATCCCCCACGCACCCAGCACATCTTACTTGTAGAGACCGTCGGGCTCCAGACACTTGAAGATGACGGAGTAGATACTGACTTCAGGGACCTCTCCATGGCTTCGACCAGCTGCTACACAAGATGTGCCCAGGCCAGAGAGTAAGTCATCGGCAAAACTCAGGAATTCTCCTGGAGGGAGACAAAGAAAGATGAGCTCCCCAGCTCAGGCCTTGGTGAGCAGACATCCTTGCTGCTGTCCAAACCCAAGAAATGTCTAGATACCATTATCAGGAGGATTAGTGGGCAAAGCAAGCATAGCATATGAATGACACAGAATAGTATCTAGCCTTAATGTCTCTTTGTTTAAATTTATGCCTGAATTTTCCCAACTGTAAAGTGGGCATACTAATATCTGCCTTTATAAAATTGTAGGAAGGCTCAAATGAGGTAAATTATTGTGCAATAAAAATAAACGAAAAGGCAAAAGGTGCATCGTGCTTTCTGTCCAGACTAACAATTCTGGTCTTATTGCTGCCATTAACTTCCTCTTAACTATTTGAGCAAGACCTTCCTTCCGGGAACTGCATTCTCCTTGCTGGTGTAACAAAGGAGTTGGACCAAGGATGTAAGATAGGTTTCCTATTACATGGTCACTCTTATGCATGAAGTGGAGTCATGAAGTATCCTGGTTCTGGATTCTGGATTCATGAAGTGGCTCGTGGATTCAGGAAGTGTTATGTTGGTTCTGGATTCGTGAAGTGTTATGTTGAGATGGACAGAGACCTGGTCCAACTAAGGGGGAAAAAGTTCCGTGCCTGATAAGTGATGGCTATGGGACAGGAAGGGACAGTGGAAGAACAGGAGCCTCAAACTCCATGATTTCTAACAATCAATCTAGACACTGGATTTTAGGAAGCAGCTGAAGTTTAGTAGAAATAGACCTAACTAAAAGGAATAACTGGACATTTAAAATCTCAGGTTCTACTTTTAGCTCTGTTAAGAATTTGCTGGATGGCTTTGGGCAACCAAATTCCCATCTCTGTGCCTTAGTTTTGTCTTCTGTAGAGTGAAAGTGGTAGGATCACTATTAGAGCTTTTGAAAAAAGAAAATAAAAACATAGATGTGCACAAAGACTAAGATATATGGATAAACGTTACAGTACCATTTAAACCAGGATGAATTTAGAAACAACTAAATGTTCAATGATATAGAAATAGCAGTATCATTTATAGTTCAGTGATGCAATGGAACATTTTATAGCCATTAAAAACAAGATTGTGGAAGCATATGAAGTTATATGAAAAGATATTAAGTTAAAAGACAGGTTACACTATTACAGAATAATCTAATTTTTGGTGGAAATTTTACATGTTTATCTATTTAAAAAGAGAAGGAAGAAATTACCAAAAAAAAAATGTACAATAGTGGCTTTGTCTGGAAAGTGAGATCATGGGTATTTTTCTCTCTTATTTTTGCTTATCTCTGTTTTTTTTTTTTTTTAATCATCGATAATGGACATGTATTACTTTTGTAACAAAGAAAAAAATCAATAAAAAATTACTTAAAAATAGATAAAATAAATGAACCAGGCTAAATGGCCTCTTAAGTTCCCTTCCAATTCTAAAATTGGATGATTTAGGAGCAAAACAAACACGTGGATTATTTTATACCACACAGCATGGAACGATTTGAAGCGACCTTACCATTCATTCCTTCTCCTTCTTGTCTAATATGGAATGCCTCACACTCCTTTCTCATTTATTCTTAATAACGACAAGAGGAAGAAGTCCATTCGACTAAATCCTCTCCACTTGATGTTAAGGACAATCAAATATATTGGAACCAACATGGAACAGTAATAATATTGGCCAAGTGCCTGAGAAGGCTGTGACCCAAGGAGGCCACAGAGCTCTTCTCTACCACGGAACTGGTAAAGCCAAATATATAGATCACAGCCTGCTGGTGTTTCAAAGAAAAGTTTCATTCTTCACTCACAGGTGAATGATATAACACTTGTCTGACTTGAACTGTCTGGAAAGCCCTAGGATTTCAGGTAAACAACCGTTCGATAACGTACTTGTCCGTAGGGTCCAATAGAGCAGATCTGATTGTCGTGTTCTTTGTTTTCTACTTTTTTACAAAGACATCTACAGTTCATAGACTTGATACGTAGGTGCCAGAGGGAAGCATGTGAACCAGGCTGATGTCAACAACATGCAAGTTCACCTGCTATTGTCAGACAGGCTTGGGACTGAATTCTACTTCCACCATTTATTGCAAGTCTCCTAACCTCTGAAAGTCTCAGTTTTCCCTTCTGTAATACGGGATCAGTAACTGTTACTGAGTTTGGAGTCCAGAATGAAAGAATCTAAGAAGAGATTCTTAGACCGGCAGCCGTCTAGAACCAGCAGTTGGAAACCGAAAAGGTAAATGAAAGCTTTATTCATCAAGGATGTTGGCATCCTCTATTTCTTTCACAGGCCTCTTATGTCAGCTTCTTCCACAGTAAAATCATAAACAGACAATGTCTCTCTTCCAATAGCTACCAAAGCAGAACAACATATAGGGTGAAAAATGAAGAAAAGGGGGAAAAACACAGAATTACTCACTGGAATAAGGGCTTTGTCTCTCGTGGTTTCTTAGGATTTTAAGTTTGGCAACTTACATTTGTTTTCTCTGAGCTTGGATCCACGTCTGTCTGCTTCTCAATTTGTTTCTAGATAGCCATTGAAAGAGTTGGCCCCTCATGAGGGAATTCAGGATTTCTGTGGCCAGTATTAACGGTCTTCAAGCCAAAATATGGCTGACATTCATTCACAAATGGGCATAGCTTTCCAGATGTTTCAATGCATTTCAGAACAATTGGACCCTGGATAAAAGCTTTATAGCATGCCTGACAGGTCAGTAAGACAGGCACACAGCTCTAAGGTTTAAGATTTAGTTCGAAGGAAGAAACTGGAGAGCCTGGAACACGTAACTAGTCATATGGAGGACAGTATAAGGACATACAGCATCCAGTTGTATTTGGGACTGCATAGACATGATGACCTTTGCATGGAAAGTGTCAAAAGGAAAGGAAGTGACACAGTGCCAACTCTTCTTTGTTTCATTTAATCATCACAGCATCCAATCCTAAGGAGTTAAATGTTAGCAGCTCTGTTGTAAAGCTGGGATTAAGCTCACAAATTTCAGGAGGGACAGAGCTGAGATTTGAACCTGTATCCTCCTAACTGGAAAGCCATACTTTTTCTTTTATACTATGCTGCCTCCTAGAGAAAGTTTAAAAACAACAGTGTTCGAAAGTGAGGTTTTCAATTCTGTTCAGTTTGCAATTGAAGCGTGTCACTCTCTTAGCTTGGGGAGTGAAACAATGAAAGAAATAGTTCCTGACCTACAGTTTGTAGTGTGACAAAAGGAAGGGTTCTGAAAGACAAGAACAGACCGACAGAGTAAGTTGTAAGATCGCTTTTCTTGGCACTGTCTTCCAGAAGGTTTAAATGTAACTTCGATGGAGACAGGTGAATGAGGGGATCCTTCACTTCCTCACCTGTTGGAAGGGGTCCTAAGGAAGATCTTCTCTGTGTGCAAATGCAAATCAGTGCAGTTCAACACATGCACTGGGGCTCCACAATACCCCAAGTCTGGCAATGGGACAGTCGAATGAACAATACTCCAGGGCAGTGGTTAAGAGGCTGGGCTCTGAATTTACACTGCTTAAGGTTAAATCCTGGTTCACCCCCACTTATGGCTTGCCTCAGGCAGGTTCTTTGATTCCCTCCATCTATCTCCTCATATGTAAAACAGATAGAATCATAGTATCTAACGTACAATGTTGTGAATATCATATAAAATATTGCATCTATAGCTTACAAATCAATTAGCACCGTGTCTGACATACAATAAGGGTTCAAAGATATGTTAACTATTGTGTTAATTATCGTTTTCGTTAACACTGTCATCATATCAGAGGAGAGAGATAAGGGCCCTTAGAAAATTTTTTTTTTTTTTTTGGTCCAATCTTTTATCCTGTCCTTTTCCAGGTGACAGTTGAGGTTTAGAGAAAGAAAGTATCATGTCCATGGCCATACGCAAAGTGGGAGGTCCGCTTGGAACAAACATTTCATCTCTTGGCCCTTACAGCCTGTGTGGTGATTCCTATTAGCCTCTGAGATAAACCCGCTGAGACCTGAAGACCTTGCTCTGAATTTCTGACCAACTACCTTCAACATGAACGTGAGCTAGATTTACTTTGTGCCAGGCACCGTGCGAGGCACACAGTTCCACCCTGCCATCTTCTTAAACTTGGACTCCCCTGAGAAAGATAAAAAGCCCAGGAGAGACAGAAGTAGTTCAAGAGGTTTCCAACACGTGCTATATTCTAGCAGCGGCTTGCCCATCAGGACATGCAGAACTCCAGGGTGGAGAAGGAGAGGCAGACGTGGTGGGGGCTGAAGTCTGTCTCCTCTGTGCCCACACCAACTTCAAGCCAGATCAACGCCAGTTTGATCTATTGTATATACTGATGGTCACGTTTTATTTAAGTTGGGGACAAAAAAACTGTTCTAAAAATATTGGCTTACAAGTGTTACTGCTTAAAATGTTTGAATCCTAAAACCCTGCCACATTCTCTGGTAGAAGAAATACAGAGGTTCAGGAATGTTGCACCCCACCCCCCAACCCCCAATTCAAGGCTTCACAGCCACTCTGGGGCAGAGTCGAGGATCAAACCTATTTGCTTCTGAGCTCCATGTGCCTCCCACTAGGAAACTCTGCCCAGGTTAGGCTACCCCTGTCCCCTCCTCTCTGGTATGTTATGGCTGTGTGGCAGAACCCTCCTAGACGGGGCTGCCGTTGCCACCGCCTAGCCCATGCCTGTCCAAGATTCTAACATTCTTTCTCTGTTTTTCTTTCCTTGAAAACAGATAGGGAGTTGGGAGTCGCTGTACAGGAATGTGCCTGTTCCCCATTATGGCTCTTCTGGGGCTGTAACCCGAGTGGGCTTGGGCCAGACCCCCACACACTGCTTCATCCACTCAGACTCGAGCCTTGCTCTCATTACGATCCACAGCGGAGGTCAATCACAAATTCTGCTGGAGATTCAGAACCAACCCAACAAAGCACAGTAATTTTTTGAAAGGCCCCACCCCCTGCCTCAATCCCTTCTCCTTTTATCACTCCCTCAAATCCCCTGCCTCCTCGTTTCCCCCCTCTCTCCCCTTCTCCCCTCACCCCCTCACTTCTGATTGAGTTGAGGTCACAGTCAAAGCCGGCCACAAGAGCAAATTGAAAACAGGCTGGGGGGGAAGGGTGGGGGGAGAAAAAGCAGCAAAGAAATTCCAAAATGGAAGGGGCGGGAGTAGTGAGTTATTTAGCCCAGGTGGGGAGAAAGGTCCCAGCTCCAGCCTCCATGCTCTTTTCAGGAAACGCCAGGGGGATTTGGAGGCAGCTTTGGGCCTGGTCTCTCTCTAACCTGAGGATGCTTCTTGCTGTGGTGCCAAGGAGAAGCAGGGCTCTGCATTTCCCACCATTCCTTTAGTTGGGCCAATGTAGAAATTCATTCAGAGACCTTGTCATGACAAGATGCATTTTTTCAGGGCCTCACACTTATCAGCTGCCATTGGTTTGTTTCTTCACAAACACGGTACTTGAAATCTGAGGAGCCAGTGTCTGGTTCCTACCTCGAGCATAATGGCAGTACGAGGTGGAGGAAAGAGACTGGGTTTGTGGGGGCAGATGAAGGACCCGGTTTTGAAGCCAGCCTCCACCACTTAGGAACTATACTATCTACGGATGGATGATTAAGCTCTCTGAGACTGCTTCTTAATCATCAGAGAATCAGGTGAGGAACAAATAATTTATGTGGTATGCCTGCTACATGGATGGTTTACCAATGTCCGTGCTCCCCCAGTCCTGCTACCGTATGTCCATTTCCATCAGGTCACAGCAATTTGTCTGACAGCCAAATTTTTAGTGGTGAAACTCAGCTACTTTGAGATACATTATATAATATCTAACTCCCTAGAACTTTTTTTGTTTTTAAAGGAAGCAATATTTAAGAAGGTTGAGGGAAGAAGGATGGAAGGTAGGCAAAGAGGAGAGAGGGAAAGGAAATGTCTATTTCACTCTTATCGTATGACAGGTAATTTTTTTTAACATTGCCCTGATTAAACATTGAAAACAGCCCCATTGTGATTTTCAATACAATCTAAAGATTTGGGTTAACCACGCTTTTACAAATGAGGAAACAGGTTGAAAGAAGGCTAAGAAACTTGCCTAATGGGATCCCATGCTTTTCCTACTGCACATTTACCAACAGACTAGGAGATGCTGTTTCAGCAGGATTTGTGTTTTGGTCACCTCTGTGTCCTCAGTGCCCAGCATAAGGCTGGCCATGCAGAGATGTGTGGGACTCTAGAAAACCAGATGTCAGTGGTTGAAGCCTGGATCCACACCCCATCTCCCCAACAATGGCATCGGTCATTAGAACTCTCTTTTGGGAGAACCAGGATGCCTCCTGGGTGACCTCTTTTAGGAATGCATAGGACTCGCATGATATAAAAGAGAAGGGACTGCCAAAAAATGATTCTGAAAATGGCAATGGTGGTCTAGCAAATACCTACCAAAAGTTCCTATGTGCCAAAAGTCATGTGAAGGGACTTCTGGCTCATCTCCATGCAAGTCCTCGAGTGAACCATCCATCAATTGGACCAGCTTTAAACCCATGCCTCCTTCTACTAACAGCGCATGAGTTTTCCACTGGAGAACCAGCTCTCCCCTAATGTCAATCTATATGATTTCGGTGGAGCTAAGGCCTACTCCTTCCTCCAGAGATGGGCATGTGGTCAGCGACCCGATATTCCATGTCAGAGGCCAACGAGAGATGAACTAGTCACTCAAGCCTGATCAATCGGACTAACTCCTGGGACAGAGTCCAAGTCCTGATGATGACATCATTTGAAACCTTGGATCGGTTGGGTCTGAAGTTAGATATCCTCTTGGATATTTCAAATACATGAGTCAGTATTTTCCCTTTTCTGCCAAAGTACTTTCCATTTGTTTTCAGTTACTTGCAACCAGGAGCCTTACCAGACACAAATCCTATGAGGTAGATGTTATGATTGCCATTTTATATGAGAAAAAAAAAAAAAAAAGCTTACAGGTCTCAAGCAGATTGCCTAAGGTCACACTTCATCTAAATAACAAGGCTGGACTTCAAATCCATAGCTGTCAGACTCCAAAATCTGAGCCTTTCCCATCATAAAACACTGCCTTGGGCAAGAGATACAAAGATTCTATTATTCAACAAAAATCACTGAGAATTTCCAATTCCTATTTCCTCTAGTCCTGTTTTCCAACCTCATTGCCTACATTATCTTCCTCACTAACTCATTCCAGCAATACTGGTATTCTTCTGAGGAAGAATGCCATGCATTCTCCAACCACAGGGTCTTTGCACCTATGGCTTCCATCTCTGGAGAGCTCTTCCCTCTGTTTTTTGCATAATCATTCCTTCTCCTTACCCAGATGATTACTTAAATGTTACTTCCTCAGAAAGTCCTTCTGCAGCCACTCAGTCTCATCTAATCCCTTTCTATCCCCCTTTTCTACTTTCTCTTCATAAACCTTATCAATCTTTCTCATATATTGATGAATTCTTGTATTGTCTGTATACCCCACTATGAGCCCCATGGGGAAAGGACTTTGATCACTTACCACAGCAACTGTACATAGCAGATTCTCCATAAATATTTACTGTGTACTGTGACCTGAGGTGATGGCTGGCAACACAATGTGAAGAAGAATGTCTAAGTTTACGTGCCCTGGGAAACAGAGACTAAAAGAAGGGTCTGGGTGCAGATGGTTATTCCGAGAAGCATGCATGGGAGAGAGGAAAGAATCAAATAAGGAAAAAGAAACATCAATATAGAAGTGCATGATGAAGTCTACTGCCATGAATCATAGGAATGCCATTCTACAGGGACCTTCTAAGAAGGGAACTAGATGTCTCCCAGAATCGTTTGGCTGAAAGCTGGGAGCTAGCTGATTCCTGATAACCACTGGTTGAGAACCTCCCCATGAAAAGTTCCCCATGCTTTTTTTTTTTTTTTTTTTTAAGCTGTGCATGTACATGGGCCTAGGGAGCTCCCTTGGTCCTGTATGACAGCATGATGAGGCAGAAAATGGAAGCTTGCTTTTGAGGTCACTATCAGTACAAGGTGAGCCTTGGTGTAGACAGTACTACCACCACTGCTGTGGCTAAAATATCCAGGACCAAGCGGGTATAGTATAGCCCAAGAGGTGTATGCTACAAAGACCCAAGTCCTGTGTTTGAGAAATTCACAGAAAGAGCAACTGACATGCCTTGTTCTCTGAGGTCTAGGACAGACGCAACTGGGTAACCCAACTGGTGAAACAGTCCACAAACAATTATTAAATACCCACTAGGTTCCAAGGAAAGGACTACCCACTATGGACAGAGCACTGGTCCACCCTTTCCCTGTGGTGCTCGCGGCTTAGCAAGGCAGATTTGCAATGGTTGCTTTTATGAGCAACCCACCAAAGAGTCCTGCAACTTATTATTAATATGGAATTTAATAATATCAACCTCAGTATTAATATGCACTTGGCTAATAGAGGCTGCCCTTTTCTACCGCTGGATTAATCAGGGCCAAACAAGCCCTCGTCATCCCCACCATCTCGAGGACAAATGATGCTAATGCATTTGGCCAGAGTGGGTATTGCTAACATGTGTGAGGAGAGCTGACCTGGGGGGCAGGCTTGTGGAAGAGGAGCAAAGTGGAAAGACAGCCAAGGTCCCCTCGCCATCACTCTCTGAGGACCACGGTGCTTGTTTACTGCCCTCACAGCACGCATCAACAGAAGCTTTGCTTTTCTTCCTTGTCTTTTTTTTAACTTGCATTCCTAAATGTTACACTATGGTGAAGTGGAAAGAACCGAATGTACAAAATGTGCTTCTCATCAGAGTCTCCGTTCCCCTAAAACTTCCAACTTTGTCTGGGCCGAGCACTTCATTCAACGTCTCCCTCTCTGGGTAAAGAGGCAGAAACGTTGTGTGCTGACAGTGGGTCCTAATAGCCCCTCTGACCACAAGTCTGATGAAACAGTATACAGTCTGGTGGAGCTGGGGTTACTATTCTCATTCTATCCAGAAGAGAGGTGCAGAGAGTTGGGGCAAGTGGCCCAACCATACACCTACTGCACGGTGAAGCTAGTACTTGAACCCAGGTCGATCCAATCCCAGAGCCTGTGGTTTTTCTTAATTGTTCTGTTTCTATGGACCTCAGTCTCCTTGTCTCTTAGATGAGGATGTCATTATCTACTCTGGAAGAGGGACATGAGGGGTGAATTCAATTAAGTCCATAAAAAAATATAAAAGTGCTTTATTATCTGCAAACTGTGATGTGTATCTAAGGGGTTGTTGGTGAGGTAAATCCACAGAATAACAGGCAAGAGGATGAAAATGTCAGATGGGTTCTGCTTCTGGAGTTAGAAGGAGGGAAAGGAGGCCATCTTTCGGGAGGAACTGAGGTATGTTGGTGTTCAGCCCAAAGGACACACAAAATGGAATGATGATGAACCTTTGCCAACCTGGAAACATACTCATCAGTGGCAAAGAGGAATTTGTATCCCAAGAAGGGGAAAGGCATTGTGCTGGATGAGGGTGCTATAATGCAGGGCAAGTTAGGACTCCTGGGGCTGGAGCTTCCACAACTCTTAGTCCTGGAAAGTGGGCTTCTCTTACTTTAGTTCAGCTAAAGTCCTATCGCCTCAGAGCCTTCTGCATCACCCTATCTAAAGCAGACATAGGCTGCCTACTCTCAATTAGTCTTCATAGAACTCTTGATTTTCTTTTAAACACCTGTAGTTACTATGTTCATTTATTTATTTTCATCTGATTACTAAAACGTGAGCACCATGAGCTCAGAAGACTTATCCATCTTGTTCCATCTTTTTCATGGTTTCTGTTTAGCAAAGAGTGGGGGACAGAGTAACCATTCACTAAGGATTCACTGAATACATTGGGGAGAGGTGAGGCCTGAGAGGCAATCAACTAATGACTCAGCCACGACTTCGCAAACATGTGGAGACAGCCTGTTGTTTTTGCTCATACCTGATATCTTTCCAAAAGCTTTCCTTGGTCACCCTTCCATCCAGCAAGGATGAGGTACCTCCTATGAGTTCCCATAGTGTCTTCACTTCCACCACTGTGGTCCTTAACCCTTTGTCCTGCAACCACCTGTTTAGTGTCTCCCTCCCCCAGGACTTATGGAAAGGGACCTGGCCTGTCTTATTCACCATCTGAGCCCTATGCCGGGGAGTGTGGAATGATTAAGTAGATGAATGAGCATGGCTTCCTTCCCAGCTGGAAGCAGGCCCGCTAGGCAAGGGGCGGGGTGGGATTTCCCAGCACACCAACCTCTGAATTGTGTGGGGAAGAGCAATCCCAGGAGGCCAGTAGATCTTGTGTGAAAGAACACTGAATCCAGGGTCAAAGGGCATGAGCTGTGCCCCTGCCTTCCTATGAGACTTTACAAATCTATTCACATCTCTGGCACAGCAAATGGCCATAATAGAAAGGGCATGCATCAAACTCTTGTCCAGCCTTTACCTGGTTTGATCTTGCAACCAATTCCAACACTGAGACCCTCTTTTATTTTCCTTTATATTTGCCTATCACTTTGCTTCTTCAGTCTCAGCCTCCCTGAGCTTTGTCTAGCTGCCAGACCCCCCACACCCCAGGAAATTTCTGTCATTAGTAGTACCGCTTCTTGGTCTCTGCCCAACCCTGGCATTTCTGCCCAGCTAAGCCTTCTGCTGTATCACCTTACCACTCGCACTGGCTGCCTATGAATCCTTTGACTCCTGTCTCTCTTTATGAGGAGGGTTGCCATTCTCTTCTTACAGCTTTCTCCTTTTGTAAAGCCCTTTAAAGTTCACAGTGCATGCCCCTACCTTCTTTGCCATCATACTCAAGCTTCACAAGCACTCAGTGAGGTAGGAAACATGAATAGAAGTGAAAATTCCCATTTTACACAAAGGAAAACTGACTCAGGAAAGGAATGTGTCTACAGAAGAGGTACCAGAGTTGGATCACACATTTCCTGATGTGAGATACAGTGTTTTAGTAGCTGTACCCTGTGCTCTTGTCTCCTCATCCAGACTGCAGACCCACCTGTGACTAACACAGCTTTACAGCCACTCCCTGAAGGAACTAATGAGGCCCTCACCTTTAGTGAGCCCTCTGCACATTTACTGATTTAGACAATTACATTTACTAAGACATCAGCATCAAACCCCCCTTGGAGAGGGAAAAGTAGCAGAAAAGGCAATACTGTGCTCCTGGGTTTAAATCCTGGCTTTGCTGAATGACTCCTCCGAGCAAGTTACTTAATCTCTCTAATCCTCATTTTCTTCATCTGAAAAATGCATGTGAAAATGCCTACCTCACCAGAATCAATAGAATCATACTAAGAGTTAATTTACACAACGTATGCAAAACACTTAGCACGGTGCCTGGCACATGGTAAACACTCAGTAATGGAAACTGTATTGTTGTGATTACTTTTATTATGGAAAATGCCAACTCATAAAGCATTTCACAGGAAGTAAAGAGGAGAAATTCAACAATCCAGGGACAGTGAATTATCCTCCTGAATTTAGCACCTCTTACTCTGCCCAAACCAGAACTGCGTAAACTATGTGCCCAGAGATTAAAATTTGCTGAATGCCCAAAGCTGCCCTCCCTTTTCTAAATATAAACGTCAAAGCCCATGGTTAGCAGATAGCTGGGGTATCTTCCATAGATAAGGGAGCCTCTGTTTGTCTTTCTTCTTCCCTCCTGGGGTGGGATCAGGCTTCAAACCCAAATCTGACCAAGACTCTCCAAAGGCAGCTCTGGGAGGACCCTGTTAAGGCACCAGAGAGGAATGAATGAGGTCCTAAGGCCATTCCATTCTCCCAGCCAACTTCCCCCAATACACACACACACACACACACACACACAAACACACACACACACGTGCACAAACGCATATCCCCCTCCTCATCCCATCCCTGTGCCCAGGCCTTACGGCAGGGAGACGCCAGGAAGGTGGAGGGAAGTCCAGCAAAGATGACTCAGTTTTTCTAGTCGTGCAAACAACACCATTCCACCAGGCTGAGGTGAATCACTGAGAAGAGGTGGGACCTGGGAGGTGGCAGAGAGAGGTACATTTCCAAATGAAAGAGACACACAGAAAGAAGGAATAGGACGGAATAGAGAAAGAGTCAGAAAAAGACTCATAGCCAGGAAATGCTCAGAGGCAGACTGAAGTAGAAATAGATAGCAATAGAAAGGAACAGAGAAGGAGAAAGAGAGTCATACAGAAATGGAAGGATGGAAAGAGAGACAAAGAGAGATCAAAAGAGAGATAAATGGAGACAGAAGGAGACCAAGAGTAAGAGAAACAAGGAAGGAAGGAGGAAGACAGGAGGGAGGAAGGGAAGGAGTGAACTATCCCAAAAGAGAAAGGGATAATATCAAAACAAAACAAAACAAAACAAAAAAAAAACAGGAGGAAAAGAGGCAGAGAGGGACATAGACAGCAAGAGAGCTGGACACTGAGAACGACCCCTGCAAGAGGAGGAGAAGAGGACAATGCCTGGCCATTGCCACTGAGCCATCTTAGCTCTCCCAAGGGCAGGCTAATGCTCCTTCTTCTCATTCCATCCTCCATGACCTTATCCAGTTCCCTTGACAGAAGAGACACACCCTAGGCCCAGAGGGGGAATGCTGTCCCCTTCCCTTTTAGCTTTGGATCAAAAACCAAGTCAGTCAAAGGTCCTATCGCTCTATAACCTGGCCATAAGAGGGCCTTGGGGTCCCACTGAGATCCCACAGGGAGAAGTGACTTTCTGGAGATGCCCAGAGGCCAGAAGGGCCTCCACAGGAGATGGTGGCCCTTGAGTATCTGACCAGGGCAACCTTGATGGGGGGGGGGGGTGCCCACCTATCCCAGGGGAAATGACCTGGGAGGTAAAGAAAGCAGTGTGAGTAGGTGACAGCCATTTGCACCCAAACCCCCTCATCTATCCTCCCACACACATACAGGATTTTTTTCACTCTCTTAAAATGACTTCCTTGCTTCCCAATTTATATTAAATTTTTCCTTTAAATAGAGAAGGGGAAACAAGTTCTCTCTTCAACCCACAATGAAAGCTATAAAAGGGTTTTTAAGCTTGGAAAATTTGGCTGGTCAGTTTTTCCTACTGTTTAATACATGCCTTAGGTTACAGTGAATGAGTAAACACGGTTCATAAGCTTCTAATTCATAACTAGCCCTGTGAGTTTATACCATATATAGACACACACACACACTGGAGATATATATATATATGGTGAGTGTGTGTATAAGTAGGGTATATATTCACACACATATATAGTATAGTATACATGTGTAGTATTCATGTATATGGTATACATATGTAAAAACAAACATGTATGTCTGCATCTACATACATAAACATACACATGGAAGTGTGTGTGTGTGTCTAAGTGATCTCTCAAATTTGACATCCCATTAGGGTTGACAAAACACTCTCTCATTTGATCCTAGATAACCCCAGGAGGTAGGCAGGGTGAGATGTCACCTCCAGTTTGCTGATACCTTTAGTGAAGGCAGAGCTCCAGGGACCAATAATCTCCCATATTACAGTTCCCCTTGCCAGTCACACAGACTGATTACGTGAGCACTGTTCAGGCAATGCATGCATCTGGATCTGCAAGAACCCAAAGCAAGGGGAGCCTAAGGCGTCATCTGTTTCAGGCCTTCATTTTACAGATTATAAGACTAAAGCTCAGAGACTCACTGCTTGCCCATAGGGTGCCTCTGTGCAAATCTTCCTTAAATACTTTGCTTCTATGTATCTGCAAGTGGTCCTAAAATCCCGGTTTATTAGAACAAGAGACATGACTATAATGTCTACAACTGGAATGAGGAGTTTTTAGATGTGGTAGTACTGTGCACTGTAAAACCTGTCCAACTGTACATGGCATTCCTGGGAGGGAGCTCAGCCAAGGTCAGGGCAGAGAGGAGGGCAAGAGAGAAGACAGGGAGGGGGTGCCTGGGTGGCTCAGTCAGTTGAGTGTCCAACTTCAACTCAGGTCACAATCTCACGGTTCGTCAGTTCAAGCTCTGCATCAAGCTCACTGCTGTCACAGCAGAGCCCATTTCGGATCCTCTGTCCCTCTCTCTCTTCCCCTCCCCCACTCATGCTCTCTCAGAAATGAATAAACATTTATTTAAAAACGAGAGAGGATAGGGAAGGTAAGACGAGAGAGGAACCAACCTTAGATTGTCTAAGAAGATAACTCATTTCACTTCAGGTATAACAGGAGAAAAATAATACCTAGTGTTTATTAAGCACTTAATGGTGTCTGATGGTTCCAATAACCCTTGAGTGGGACACATCTCTACTGCTGCCTTCTCTGCTTTCCTCCAACTAATGCTGCTACTACTGACCTTGAGCACTCACGATCTGTAGAGTAGCACGCCTAGTATTTCTTTAACGTCACCTCATTTCAGCTCCACAAGAACTCTAAGAGCTGTTTCCCTGAATTCACAGATGAAGATGTCAAGACTAACACAGGGGCAGTAATATGCCCAGGTTCATGCAGCCAACTGTGTGGCTGAGATTCTACTTTGGTGAGGAAAGGGTAGAGGTCAGATTCCTCCACATTCTCTGAAGAGAACTCAAATGCTCTACCTACTTAATCACTACTGACTCTTTTGGCACACCAGACTCTACCTACTCTGTATGTGGGGGTGTCAATACCCAATAAGTACCAGCCAAGAATGAAAGCATCTCTCTGAATTCTCATTCGTGTGTTTTATAGTGTCCCACAGTCGGTTCATCCCTTTAATCATGCCAAGGATGTTGAATAGAGCCATATGGATGATGTATCTGTGGAGTCTGTGCTCTGAGGCCACAAAGGCGGCTCTGCCCCAGCTTTTCCTTGGTACCCAGTTTGTCTCCTTATTTCCACCTCTCCCTCACTAGCTTCCCATTTTGAATACAAACAGATATGGATAGTCATCATGAATTAAAAAGAAAAAAATTAAAAAGGCAAGGCAAAACAAAATTAGAGCCAGGAGTCTGCCACAGGAAGCAAAGCCACGTCTTTGGATACCAGTGGAAATGGGCTTTCTGTCTTCAGCATCCTCTAGTATAAATGGGAGTAAGTTCTCCTACTTTGATGATGTATTTTATGGATTTAATGTGATGTATAGTTTCTGGCCCATTGCTTGCCACTCAGAACTTTGTTTTACAGACTGGAAAACAAGAAGCGGGTATCGGCCAGGGTCACTCACACTGGACTAGAACTTTACGGTGTGTGTATTTCATACCCATCAACTCCTTACCATGGTCTACGAGACGTCAGGGGTCTAGGGCCACCACTGCAGCTAGGGCCCTTTGGTCCCCCTTGCTGATGATACTTCAGTGATCTGAACTCACATCATCAAAGAGGTATTCTCTGACCCCCTAACTAAAGTGGCATCCCCAACCTCTGTCCCCATATCCATTTTTATTTCAACCACTTATTACTCCTTGATGTTATATTGTACATCAGTTATTTTATCATCTTATCCCATCCTCCTCCCCCTGCAACGGGAACATAAGCTCAATGACAGCAGGTATTTTGTTTTCTTCGGTGCTGTAGCTCAGCTTCTATATGTTTTTAAATGTTTATTTATTTTTGATAGGGAGACAGAGAGAGACAGCACTAGCGGGGGAGAGGGGCAGAGAGAGAGGGAGACACAGAACCTGAAGCAGACTCCAGGCTCCGAGCTGTCCGCCCATAGCCCAGCCCAACATGGGGCTTGAACTCACAAACTGCGAGATCGTGACCTGAGCTGAAGTCAGATGCTTAACTGACTGAGCCACCCAGGTGCCCCAATGCTGTATCTCAGCTTCCAGAATAGTTTTTGGTGCACAGTAGGTGCTCGATAAATATGTATTAAATGACTTAAGTCATAGTTCTTCACAAAATACCAAGAGGCTAGCCAGGCTGGGATTCTGATTCCCATTTTATACATGAATAAACAGGCCTAGGGAGCTGAAGAAGTTTCTCCAAACTTCAGCTGGTGACAGAGGTGGGACTGGCACACTGAGTGGTCAGACTGAAATCCAAATTTCTTGCTCTCCCACCAAGCTGTATTTCTTATTATCACTCCCCTTCCTCTCCAAGTATATATGGGGAGTGGCTGTTACTTGAGATTCCATTGCTTAAGTGAGAAGCCACAGGAGATGGAGGTGTTAGGAGTGATTTCCCTGTGTGTTCTCCACCCAGACACAGGCCTTGCCAGGGCCATGCTGTGTACATACTAGAGCACTGGTCCTCAGTGGGAAGCACACATCACCCATGTTCCAGACCAGCCACCAGCAGCCAAGAGGAGGAGGGCTTGGTATCAAGTTGGTAGAATGGAGGAAGAGGGTAGGAAGGGACTGCTGTAGTCATCTTTAAGGCTCCAGAGAGCCATAAGGGAGAAGTCCAATTTCCCTTTTGGAGTAATTTCCTCTCTATGAAGAGGTGATGACTTATTTCATTACCCCAAGGTTTCCACTTGCCTCCTGGGAACAGCCAAGTCCTGCAGAAGAGGGAGGGACTCACCAGCTCTTGGGTTCTCTATGGAGAGGAAAGGCCTGGGCTGGGACTTGGGCTGGGATCTGACCTCCTCTGTGACTCACCTGCCTTCTTTGGACATCAGCTCACTCAGAAATCTTGGGCATAGAAAACCCTGGGGATTGGTTTGGGGAGATGGTGTTTAGAAAACTGTAGGCTGTGGCATGCTATAGGTCCATACTGTGTTTGGTGTCCCACAAACGTGATGTCCTTAACCCTCACAGAAATACATGACGTTGGCATTATCGTGCTCATTTTGTAATTGGAGAAACAGCAGTGCAAGGTCAAGGACTGTGTCCAAAATCACACTGATAGAGAAAAGAACGTTGAGATCAGAGTCAAGATCTCTTAATAATATGTCCCTCTCAAATGCAGACTCGGGGTATGGTCACCTGACATCCTCAGAGTCACAGCCAGGGTCCTTAGAAACCATTGAAATCTTTTGTCTCCTAGACAGATAAACAGGCATGAAGGGAAAGGGACTTGTCTGGGATCACATAGCAAGATAAAAGCAGAGTCCAACTGGAACCAAGCCAGACTTTCCTGCTGAACTAAAAAGTGAATGGACATTCAATGGTAGTCCGCATTCCATCATTATTAGCCAGGCGAGAAGAAGGTGTGCAGCCTTCTTCCCCCCTCCCCCACCCCTGTAGGGGGAAGGGCAAGAGTTCCTAGGAAAAGCGTCCTTCCAAGCCTCGCCCTCTAGACCACAATATTCCCACAGCCTAGCATAGTGCTGGTGCTTAGTGGATATTCAAGATCTCTTTGAATGAGTGAGTGAATGAATGAATGAATGAGTCACTCCTCTCTTCTTATTGTTCTGGGCATCTTCCCACGGCGACACTTCTGTTCACACTCTTCTACTTGTCTGGTATGTTCTCTCTGTCCTGCAAAGTCAATCTTTAGGCCCCAGGTTAAGGTTCAAGCCCATCCCCACTACCTTCCCATTCCACATTCCACATTAATTTACAGGGACCTCAGAGAGCTGCTGTGAGGATCCACGATGTTCAGGAGAGGTCAGCGAGTAATGCATTCCATACTTGCTACAAGGTGGTGGTACAGTCGTGGTCATAGGCTTCAACATGTCACCTAGTCCTATGACCTGTAGGAGTTCCCATGTGTTCCAGTCACTCTTCTAGAACTTCAATTTCCTTTCAATGTATGCATGAATAGGACCAGTCAGCTGCCTGTGACGTAGGGGTGTGTGTGATGCGTGTGCTAAACACCCTGCCTTGGGAAGCCCTGATTCATGGTGGCATCACTGACATCCTTGCCCTCATGCAGAGTACTTTGTAGTTTACAGGGTATTTTTCTTTTCTTTCTTGTGATCCTTACAGCAACACTTATGAGCAAATGATGTTACTTTTACCTTCTAGACAAGGAAAGCTGAGGATCAGAAGAGGGAGCTGATTTGCCACCACAGCAGTAAGTGTGAGATGCGGGATTCTTGTAAGGTATTTAGCACCTGCACCCAGTTCTAACCCCCTGTCAAGTGACCTTTCCTCAGTGTCTCCATGCACAAGGTAAGGGCATGATTAGAGTATGCCGAAGGGAATGCTTCCATAGAAGGAAGTGCTGGGATGATCAACATAAGGCAGGGCAATGGAACAGGAAATGCACTTTGGAAGACCTGCCCAAGAGAGTTTCAGAAGACTCCCCCGCCGGGCAGTGAGATGTGGGACTCAGCCTCTAGAGCACAATTTCCTCCCATACCTCTCCTCCACCTCTGAATTTTTTTTTTTTAATTTTTTTTTCAACGTTTATTTATTTTTGGGACAGAGAGAGACAGAGCATGAACGGGGGAGGGGCAGAGAGAGAGGGAGACACAGAATCGGAAACAGGCTCCAGGCTCCGAGCCATCAGCCCAGAGCCCGACGCGGGGCTCGAACTCACGGACCGCGAGATCGTGACCTGGCTGAAGTCGGACGCTTAACCGACTGGCCACCCAGGCGCCCCCTCCACCTCTGAATTTTTAAGCACATCCCTGGGTAAGCTGAATTTTTCAAGAGTTCCCATTTGGATACTCATATGAATCTTGATTCTCCTCTTTGATCTAGGGACAGAATCCTGATTTTGAACGGATCAACCCCTCAGAAAACAGTAAAGCTTACATCATAAGCCAATGAATGTTTGCAAATGGTTGCTTTAGTGGTGGGCACATGAACCAGACGTAGGGAAAGTGTGCTAGAGGGCTTCCACACAAGCTTTCCCCTCTTTCTTAAGATGGAAACATGGAGAAGAGAGTCCATTTTCTCTCTTGAACATATCTGAATATAATGCTTAGAAGCCTTGGGGCGCCTGGGTGGCGCAGTCGGTTGGGCGTCCGACTTCAGCCAGGTCACGATCTCGCGGTCCGTGAGTTCGAGCCCCGCGTCGGGCTCTGGGCTGACGGCTCAGAGCCTGGAGCCTGTTTCCGATTCTGTGTCTCCCTCTCTCTCTGCCCCTCCCCCGTTCATGCTCTGTCTCTCTCCCAAAAATAAAATAAACGTTGAAAAAAAAAAAAATTAATGCTTAGAAGCCTTGCAGCCATCTTGCCACCAGCCTGAGGAACGGGCCAGAAACAAGGGTACTTTCAGAGAACCAGAGCTGGGTCTCTGATGTGCCACATTTGGATCCACCCTACCTCCGGACTTCTGGTAACACAAGATAATGCATTTCCTATTTGTTTAAACTGAGTTGCACCAAAATGACTGTTCCTTGAAGACAAAAGCCACCTGCCCCCTCCTGGTGGGTCTTATGTGCAACCTGCATTGTGACCCAGTGCAGGTCTCTCCAACGGTGCTATGACCTACTGAGTCAGGTAGCCAAAAGTTATTAGTCACAAACAGTAAAGTCAAAATATGTAAGAACACCTGACTTTTTTTAGATCATTAGACCAATGGCTCTCAAACTTTAATGCATCAGAATTACCTAATGGGAGGTTCTTGTTAAAATACAGATTGCTGGACCCCAGCCCCAGAGTTACTAATTCAGTAAGTCTGTGGTGGGGCTTGAAAATTGAAATTTCTTTCACGTTCCTAGATACTGATGTTGCTGCTGGTCTGAGTACCACATTTGGAGAACAAGTATTTAGATGATTTTATACTAATGTCTCTTGCACTTATTTGCACATAAATATGATTTCTTGGCTAGGAGAAAAGGAAGTAAAACTATAGTTAGTCCTCATGTACCTGGAAACATCTAGAGGAGTGTGTCTTCCGTTGACTACATCTTTCATGGGTATCCTTAGAAATGAGGGTTGAGATCTAAGGTTCCAGATGCCTGTTACTTCAGACCCAGAAAACGTAGGATGTAGGTACAGTGACTTAGGGATAACACAGATGAAGTTCCTGTCTTCATCTCCTAGGTAACATTATTTATGAAATCAAAAAGGTACTGCTGCCATTATTAATGCCATTAATGTCATCACTTAGACTTTATAAATTCTTTTCACATCCTTCATCCCATCTTATCTCTGTAACAACACTGTGAGAAAGATCATTAAGATTATAAATAAGGGAGAAGAGAAAGAGGTGGACCAGAATGGGAGTGAGAGAGAAAACTCCCATTGCACAGATGTGGAAACTGAGGTTGAATGACCTGTCCTTGTCATACAGCAAGTAAATTCCTGAGCTAAGATTCAAATCCAGAATTGTCCACCATTAGGTTGCATATTCTCTCTAGTCAACTATGGTATTTTTAGTAAGGTGGCACAGGAGAGAACTATGGATAAGAAAAAGAAAGTTCAGAAATTCTAGGGCTAGCTCATCTTCCGAAAGAAGGCCAACCTCTTGCTTCAGAAATCCTAGCAAAGCCAACTCAGCCTAATGGATTGGTATGGTATGGAAAAGAGCATGGTGATCTTGGGTGGCTGTCTCTGAGCATCCATTTCCTTGGCTTGAAAATCAATGTCATAACACCTTCCTTGAGGAATTGTGAAGACTGGCAATATTACATAGAAAGAGCCTAACAGTCTTTGGCCCAAAGTAGGCCCTAAATAATAGGAGGCTCTTGTGATTTTGATAATGATGATTATTCAGGGAGGTTCTAAGAATGAACACGTATGAGATGGGAGGCAAGGAAGAGGCTCAGATCCATGACTAGCAAGTTCAGCTTGGACAGACATGGACACCAGACCTTGGATGCCAGCTTCAAATATTAGTTTCTAAAGTTGTAATTTGCTAAACCAACCAGTTCGCGGGCCTTACTTCACAAATTATTACTTTGCCGTTTCAAAGGCCTCCCATAACTAGAACCAGCCCTCCACAAAGCAGGAAGAGAGTCACAGCTGAGTTCCACGAGGAAAGCATTGTCTCAGGGGCTGTAGACGCATGCAATATATTTTTTGGCCAGTGCTACTTGGATTTTTAGCAAGGAGAGAAGGCCAAAATGTTAAAAAAAAAAAAAAATCACATAGCTTACATGCTTAGATTTGGACTGAAGTCTGTCTCATTTTCAAACTCTAAACATGGGGGCGCCTGGGTGGCTCAGTGGGTTGAGCGTCTGACTTCAGCTCAGGTCGTAATCTCATGGTTCGTGAGTTCGAGCCCCATGTTGGGCTCTGTGCTGATAGCTCAGAGCCTGGAACTGCTTTGGATTCTGTGTCTCCCTCTCTCTCTGCCTCTCCCCCGCTCACACTCCGTCTCTCTCTCAAAAATAAATATTGAAAAAAAAAAAAAAACTCTAAACATGGATGCTGTCTCTGTTTCACTGACAGAATATTACTAACCTGGTTGGACACCTTGGCAAAGGCAAAAGAAAAGTGATTCTTGGCGGGAGAAAGACAGAAGGTCCTATTTTTTAGTGACTTCTGCAAATGTCTGCATTCTCCACCAGGGAAGGGGGAAATTTTTTTTTTTTAATTTTATTCTAGTTTTACCTGGTAGGTGCTACGTGAAACGTAGCTGAGTTGACGGAAGGCAAGGGAATTGCTGAAACACAGGGCTTTACTATTTGAGCCACAGATCTCAACCACCGTGGGTAAACATGTTTCCATGGGAAAATGTGGTCAGAGTTCCCTTCCGCACGTAGGTGCCAAGAACACCTTTCCCTCGCAGCCTTTCACTGATTTCTGTGGGGCTGCGTGGTTCTATATTTAGAACAAGATGACATGAGTTCCAGTCCCAGTTTTCCCCGCTCTATTAGTTGAATGACCCTTGGACTCCCTGTCTCCATTTCTTTATCTGTCAAGCAGGCATGAAAATCTCCCACTTCTTTGGGGTCTTTTGAGCTTAAAGGAAAATAATGTTTGCAGCCTCACTTTGAAAACTGCACAGCCCCTGTACAATTTTGAAGAGTTGTAACTCTCCAGTCTGTTAGGATGTGAGCCCCCCTCCACAACTTCTACATGAAAGCGGGCATTCACTTCTCAGGACTCCATGGCCAAGGCCCCAGTCCTCTCTCTGTGTGGAGACATGCCTGCTTCTGTCTCTAAGCTGCCCAGGTGTCTCTCCTCTCAAAGCTTCAACTTCCAAAATTCATAAGCTCTGAGATAAAGAAAACTAAAAAGGAACAATTATTGCCACACATGCAGACAACATATAATATGTGGTATAGATCACGTTCCTGCTTGGGGCCCTGCTGGCAAGGCACAGAGTGGAGGGTGTGCGAGAGGAGGAAACAGCAGAGCACAGGGGCCAGTGATTTCCCGGCTCCGGGGGTGGGATTTTGTCCCATCCTCTACCCTCATCCAGAACCTAAATACCACTGATAGCTTCTGCCCTCTAGGCTGCTGTCATAGGTCAATAAATGAAGCATCAGATTAAAACCTGTATTCAGAAGCTATTCATCTCCCCTCTACCAGAGGTCCTTAGATTGAGTGATAATGTTAGCACTGAGTAGTAAACACAGGAGATTAAAGCAAGCCACTGCTGCATTCAACAGCAGTGCCAGAAGGATGTAATGAGAATTCCCAACGTGTCAAGGGAGCTTTCTCGATCCTTTACCCTGCAGGTGCCAACCCTAAGCAAAGCCTTTCCTTTGCTGTTTCCCTGCTGAAAGTCTTTAATTATTCATGGGCCTCGGGGAAAAAAGGTCACAACTCTTCGGAGTTGCCCTAAATGGGTCCCAGCTACCATTCCAGGTGCACTCGTTCCATAAACCATCCCTTCTGGATTCATCCCCAAACAGGTCACAATTTTATACCTCCCTGCTTTTGTGTTGGCTGTACCCCCCACTTGGTAGACCACTTCTCCCCATTTCCTTGCCTGCTGTCAGTGGAGGCTTATTGAAATCCTACTCATTTCCAAGGCCCAGCTCAAATGCCATCTTCTCTAGGAAGCCCCTCCTTATTCCAAACCTCCTCCACAGCAACCCCCACCCCCTTTTCCCCCTTGTCTAAGCCACAGCTGACCTCTATTGTTTGGTGCTAATTTCATTTATACAAAGAACATGACATCAGAAGGCTTAACCTTGTGCACGTGGTCCAGCATCTCTGACATGTGTGCCTGTCACATCCTGGAAATCTCTAAAAGTCTCTCTTTCCTTATCTCTAATAGGGAGATAATCATAATATCTACTTCATGGAGGTGGTGTAAGCAGCAAAAGAGATGGAAGTATATTTTAATTTTGGAAATATGATAAATTTGTCATTGCGATTTTTAGTATGCCTGCCTAAGCTGGGTTTTTGTTTTTTTTTTGTTTGTTTTTGTTTTAACTTCCCAATGAGGCCAGTCTGATATCTGGATCCCAGTTGCTCAGATCCAATTCTGACCCAGCACAAATAATTAGAAACATCTGACAAGGGGCACCTGGGTGGCTCAGTCGGTTAAGCGTCCATCTTCCACTCAGGTCATCATCTTGGGTTTGTGAGTTCAAGCCTTATGTCAGGCTCCGTGCCAACAGTTCAGAGCCTGGAGCCTGCTTTGGATTCTGTGTCTCCCTCTCTCTCTGCCCCTCCCCCTCTCATGCTCTGTCTCTGTTTCTCTCTCAAAAATAAGCAATAAAAAAGATTTTAAAAAAAGAAATGTCTGATGAATTTAAAATATGAAAATAAAAGAAAAAATGAATTAATCAAGTCAGAGTCGGGAAACAGAAGACTCCTTTCAACATAAGAATGACCGCTTCCCCATCAATTAAATTAGGGTTCTCCTGATATTCCTTTTCAAAGCCAGACCTGTGCACTCCAAAGACATTCCTAATTGTTCTCTTCACAGAACCTTATCATAACATGAATTTTCCCTGTAGTCTGTTGGTCTAATTTGTTTCAGCTGCATTTGACAAGTCCCCCAGTGATGGGGACCATTTGTCTTTTGCCCATCGAACACCTACCACCTAGGACAGCTCTAAATATACATCTGCTAAGTGAAAGAATACACTGATATTTCTACTTATCAAAACAGAAAACCACGCCCAGATGGAAGGTGATGGCAAAGGGTAGCCTATCATTCAATAACCGTTAGTGTATGTGGAAACACCTTCCTTCTTGCACCCGTCCCATCCCGTAGGCTGGATAGGAGGCCCAGTGTTTGTTCCCATTGCTTCTTCACTTTTCTCCATGGAAACACTTAAACTACATCACATATGTCCTTGTCTGCTTGCCTTCTAGACTATGATCTCCAAAACAGAACGGCACTTTTGTCTTTATGTCCTAACTGCACAGCGGTGAGTGCTGAAACACAGGGATAGGGCACAGCCACAAGTATGAAGTTCTGTTTGATATGTGGTTCAAGGCCCCTCTGCTTACTGATGCTCACATGCTTTTTATTTTATTTGGTCTCCCTGTTCACCAGAATTTCTCCATGTTTACACGTGTCAATGTGTATGGACATGTGTAACATGGAACAAACAGAACTGAAATTTTGCCTTTACAATTTATATTGGTAACTTCATGTTCATTTGACAGGTGTATTGTATTTCTGACAAGTGCACACTTTCTTTTGGTCTTGGACTATGGATACCACACAAGATGGAGTGGCATACGTAATGCGGTTTGTGGTGGGGACACCGGGAACTGAAACCCACAGAGAAGACCTGAGGAGGGAGGCGGTGAATGATGAACTTTGATGGAACCCGCCTGCCCCTAAGTTTCCGAAGCCAGAAAACCCAGCAGGGTCTCTTGGAGAAAAGTTTTAAAGACAGCTCAGTGTTTGGAAAAAGCGTTTCCTGAAAACTCACTGACCATTGCAGAATCCGAAGAGCTGGGCAGCTGCCACGGGGGGAATGGGATATAGGCGTAGAATCAAAAAATCCGATTTCAAGTCATAGGTACTGAGGGATAATGGTAACGATTCAAGCCACAGAAGATGTGAACCAGGGCAGCTGGGAATGTTATACAGGGGACGGGATAGGGGGTGAGGAGGCCCAGCGATCTGCCCCACGTCACACTGCTCCTAAAAGGCCACGTCCGGGTTGGAAACCAGACCTGTGCGCTCCAAATGCATGACTAACTGTACTCTAAGACAGGGCCTTCTGCTTGATGCTTAGGCTATCTCTAGCTGATCTGTCTGGAATGAGCCAGAGCTGTGTCCCCAGTCTTGGATTAGCTTCTATGGGGGAAAAAAAAGGGAGGGAGGAAAGAGGAGAAGCAGAGAAAAAGAGAAAGAATGAAAGGGCAAGAGAGAGAAAGAGAAGGGGATTTTGGCTCTACCCCAGCCCTACAGAGAAGGGATCTTCAGGGTTGTGACCCAGGGCTTCATATTTGAAACCCTCTGCAGGTGATTCTCGTACCCAAGAGCAGACAACCATGGATCTGGAGCCGAATTCTGCTCTGGCTGTGATGTTGGACTCGTGAGTTCTAACAGCCTTTGCAGAGTCTGGGCTGTATGTCCCAAGTCTCTCTGCTTGCTGGCACTCAGAGCCAAAGCTCTTCGTATCGACTGAAGGAAAAGTACTAAAGATACATTTCCGTATTTTATAAATAATAAAATACATAACTTTATTTTTTTTTTTGGCCTTTCAGTATATCTGAAAAATTGAGATGTGTCCTACAAGTGATGATGACATACAAACAGTTTCCATCAGCCAGGTGGCAGATGTGGCTGCGTGCACCTTGTGTGAACTTGGCTGTCATTCTTCGTGTACAACTGAATATAGACAGCCCTTGATGTTTCAGGCCACAAACTCCTAAAGAACTAATTGTGAAGGAAATGGGAGTCCTGACTGTTGGCTGACAGCCTTCACTGACAACCGCCAGAAAGATCAGGAAAGCACCAGCACTAAAACTTGAAGGAAAATCCCAGAGATAATAATGGAGTCTTCGTTGAAGAAATGTGGTAATAAAAACGAGTGATATACTATACATGCTGTGACAGGGATGAACCGTGAAAGAAGCCAGTCATCGAAGATCACATATTGTTAAGATTCCATTTCTATGAAACGTCCAGGGCAGGCAGATCCATGGAGGTAGAAAGTAGATTTGTGGTTGTGTGGGACTGGGGAAATGAGAGGAAGAAGGGAGTGGACGCTAATGGGTAGGGGGCATATTTGCGGGGTGCTGATGAAGTCCTAAAATTGATTATGTTGGTAGTTACAACTCTGCAAATGTACAAAAAAACCCTATTAAATTATATACTTTAAACAGGCAAACTGTATGGGATGCAACTTGTATCTCAATATTGCTGTTAAAAAACCCCAAATACTATGAGGTAGTGGTGGGGGGACGGGGGAATGCAGTATAATCAATCCTCTGGCTGGTAAAGAGAACAATAGTATATGGAAAAACCCAGGATTCAATGACCTTGAATCAGAAAGTGATTTGGCAAAGTCAAAGCTGGATGTAAAGAAATGCTATGAATATTTGAATACTTATTTTACCTTTATATCACAGAAGTGATATATTACAAAAATACAATCACAATACATGAGCTCTTTTAATGAGTCTAAAAATTTAATTGTGAAGAAAGCACTGGCTTACAGCTGAGTTGGCAGCATTTTCTCTTTCTTCTTAATGGCACCTAAAACAAAGTGGCTCTTAAAATCAATGACATGTCGATATGATGAAGATACGGTATTTGAGTCTTAGCTACTGGAGGCCAGCTTTTCCAGCCAGTGACTAGCCACGAAATGCCCGATAGATCCCTTAGCTTCTCCATTCCTAAGCTTTCAGATCTCTCTAGTGGATTTATTTCTAAGGATCCTCCTGGCTCTCAGATGTTCCAGTTCTAATTTAAATTTCTATTCATGTCTGGTGGAAAATTCACCAATCGTTAGATCCTGCATCAGATCGCAGGCTTCAAATATAAGGAAGAGAGGAAAATAGCACATCCATCTAAATTTAAATTTCTACCGAAAAGGAATACGCTGGAAGAGAAAGGTAAAATGACTTCTTGTACTTTTCCCTTGATTATCTGCAGAGTTTCATTTCTTAATCCTCTCTGAATCCCAGATCCCCAGAGATCTGACAGTGAATGGAATAACACATTAAGAGGGGAAACTCTGGGCCTGTGGTCAAAATGTGTTCACTACGGCAGCCAACTGCTTGGGCGGCAGCTTTGGCCCCTGGTTGAGTTCTTGGCGTATAATTGTCCAGCCTGTAGGTGGCTTCCTGCTGATCCTGTGTGCAGGGCAGCAACCAGGACGCCTAAAGCACTAACCCCAGCAGGAGCTCACACAGACTCAGGACTTACAAAAAGAAAAGAAACACAATGGAAGAAGAGAAACCCTTGTAAGCGTCATCAGAGAAAACTTTTCTTAGTAGGTTCAAGAATTCCTTTAGTTACCAGACTGCATAGTTCAGATTATTTTTGTCAAAAATGCAAACGCCCATGTTTATGTCAGCTGTCTTCAAAATAAGTGAGAAACTCAAAGTGCCTAAATGTCCAACACTGGAAAAATGGTAAATAAAATCTGGACTATCCATATTATAAAACTGTATACAGACACTAAAATGTTTGCCAGTAGTTTACAAAACTTTTTTTTTTCCTGTGGGGGCGGGGGGGGGGCGATGGGGAGGAAAGGCTTAGATAACACCATCTAATAAAAAAAAAAGTAGAAAAATGTAAAATACATTATGTTTTCCACTATATAGAGAATATACATTGGTTGGGAAAGAAATCTATGAAAATTCTGACCATCTCAGACCTGTGTCTTTCTGAGAGCTTTGTTACCATTTCTGTTTTCCCATTCTATAATGCACGCAGCACCATTTTCTACTATGGAAATTCTATATAATTTTAAACCTCTTTTTATTATAAAAAAATCTGTTCATTATAATTTAAGGAAATGAAGAAAATATAAATCTGCCAGACATAACATAAAGAAAACAACTTATGGTGACATTTTGGTATATGTTGCTTGAATCAATACACAGCACACAACACACAACACACATGACTATATGAGCCACTGCGAAGTTCACCCAGACTATAACTCTGCTTTCTGAGAACTAGCCCCAAGACACATAGTACTGGGCTGTGTTAGCCATGGTTTTCCCAGGTAACCCTATATCTTTAATCATAGCTTACTGAATCAAGAATAAAAATTTAACCCAAGGTGGCCCAATCATATTTCTTTTCTCTAGGGAATTAAAGCTGGTAATTCCAAGGTACAGGGAAGATAGGCAGATGGTCAAAACACTGGACTAGGGCAGTGACGTTATATAGTGACCAGAGGCAACAGATGATGGGCTTCTGGAAGACTGAGAGAACAACAATAGTGATTCCTAATAACTCCCAGTTCCCTGTCTCTTTGACTCACAAGACTCCCCCTTCAGTTCTAAGTAAAGACATCCACACCCCTGGAGCCAAAAGTGCTTTAATTAAAACATATCAGATGGTAATTTGTAATGAGCTTTCTTCAGTGGTAATATTTAGATGATTTCCTTTATAGTCAACATTGTCCTAGACATTGTTGCATGCAAATATTTTATGAGCAATTCTTCCTGGAGTAAGTTGTCTTCTGCTATGTATTGATAATATTTACCTTTAAGAAAGTTATATTAATTCACATTATAATCAACAAACCATAATATAGCCTAATAAATTTAATATAATTTTTAATGAAATAAAAAGGTGACATAAACCTTTAGTGGTTCATAAGATCCTCTAAGAACTACTGTTCATAAGAGGGCCTAATAAATCCCTTCACTTCAATTGAATAAACGGTCTTAATATCAGAACAACTCAAGTTGACATGTTTATTATTTTTGGTCAAAGATCATTGGAAGGGTGTTCAGAAAAAAATGTTAAATTCATTGTGAACTTTAAAAATAGCTTTGAAAAATCTGAAAAAGCCAAGTTATAGATTCTTGGGAAAAGAGATAACAGTTTGGAGTTATTAAAGAACATTATCAGTCCCATTCATCAAAGTGTTGTTTCAAGAGTATTATTTTTGGAATAACCTTGATGTTTCATCTTTTGAATCATCCAGTTCCCCAAAAAAGTCATACAGTATCAGTGTTGGACAGCAATATAGCTTTTTTGGAACTATTTTAAACTGAATATTAGCTCTACTAAATATGCATCCTAGGGACCATCTGGCAAGTTTTTTTGATGGAAAGAAAAGCTTTGAAGAAAATGAGGGGAGTTCTTCATACTCATGGATGATAGCATGAAGGAGGACTAATACTCTCCCCTTTGTTGATTATGACATAGTTTTGAAACAGATTGTCCTGAAGAAAAAGAAGCTTCAGTGAATACAGAAGCGTTGATAGCTCTTCAAGCAACTGATTTCAATTCTTTTGGATATATACTCAGAGAATCGATGGTTGGATAATATGGTAGTTGAATTTCTACTTTTTTTCAGGAACCTCCATAGTGTCCCAAAGTGGCTGTACCACTTTACATTCCCATCAACAATGCACAAGGCTTCCTATTTCTCCACATCCTCGCCAATACTTGTCCTTTGTTCTTTTGACAAAAGCCATCCTAACAGGTGTGAGGTAATGACTCACTGTGGTTTTGAGCCACAGTGGCCAAGATGTGGAAGTAACCAAATGTCCATCATTGGATGAGAAGATAAGCGAGTTGAGGAATATACAAACAATGGAGTAATAGTCTTTAAACAAAAGGAAATTTGGCAATATGTGATATGAATGAACCATGAGACTCTTGTCTTCTTGAGGACAATATGCTTGTCTTCATGAGGACAGTATGCTGAGTTCTAAATAAGCCAGTCACAGAAGGAAAATGCTGCATGATTTCACCTATATGAGATATCCAAAATAGTCAAACACAGAATCAGAGAGTGGAATGGTAGTTTCAAGGGGCTCCAGGAGGGGAAAATGGGCCATTGCTAATCAATGAGCATAATATTTCAATTTTGCAAGGAGAAAGTTCTAGAGATCCGATGTACATTGTACCTATAGTTAACAATACTGTATTGTTCATTTCAAAATTTGCCAAGAGAGCAGAACTCATATTAAGTGTTCTTACCACAATAATTTTTTTTAAAAGAAGTTTAAAATTGCTTAAAAGTCAGAAGTCTGGCAAAGTAGAATAATGCAGCTCTATGCCATATACCATTTGCTGAGCTGAACAAGTGTTCCCTTTTAAATCATGTTCCCTTAAGACAATAGTCTTTATTTTCCCCATTGCCTTCTCCAGTGGCCTCTCTTGAAAAATCATCCTCATCCACAGATGGTCAACATTATGATGGAATTTTGTTTTCCTCTCCTGTGAATTTGGAGCTGATAGAAGCTTCTCAGCTCCTTGCTGGGACCTGCTGACAAACCCGCTGGCCCCAGAACTATCTGTGACGTCAGGATGATGCTTCTGAGGTTCCTGTTGGTACCTTCTGCCGAGCCACGGGGCCCAGCTGGATATGCATCGATGAGCACATGGAGTTCAGGCTTTGTCACTGTCCCCACAAAGCCAATGTGAGCTGGAGTGGCTGATGGAATCCTTCACTATCTTTTCCCCATTAAAACATGATAGAGTCTAGTTTTAACAGAGAGATTGGGGAACGGGTTAACAATATCACATTCCCTTTGGAAGTACTTGGAAAGAAACTACCAAACAAGGCCTCTTTTGTAAACTAAGAGGGATGCATTCAAAGTTCTCCAACAGCACTCCATGGCTGACATTCTAGTATTCAATAACGAATCAACCCCGAAACTTGCACCTAGGTGGTCGTACTAAGGAACATACAGTGTCTGGGGAGAAATGAGGTATCTGAATGAAAAATGGGGTGTCCCTCAGATAGTCATGAGGAGGAGTCATGAGGAGGACTATCCCTCAGATAGTCATGAGGATAGACATGCCCTCCATGTCTAATCAAGTGACTCACCTATGACAGCATCCCTCCCACCCTCCAAAACAAAAAATGTTTGTTATCAAGAACTGTCATTGGCAAAAAACACAGGTATCTTAGACATGGCAGTGACAGGTCCTTCTCTGAAAGGGTCCACCTCCAGCCCATTTTTACAGGCAATTTGCTACGTTTACACACGCCAGAACACAAGGAAGGGACAGCTACTTGGGCTCCTCTATTGCCACAGATCTGATGTGCCTTTGACTGCTCTATCACATACCTTCATTCCTCGGTTGTTTGGTTGATTCATTTTTAGGGGTATCAACAGTTTACCCTGGAACACGGTTTGGGCACAAAGGCCTTATACTTTAGACACCAAAGGTCACACTCTGGATTAGGTTCGAGGGGCCAGGCCTCTAGACCACAAGAGCAAACACAACAGCAATTTTCCAGGAGCCAAATCAGTGGGAAACATGTCAAAGAAGGTGAAGCCGAGAACTATTTTTGTGGCTGTCTTAAGGACATAAAAAGTCATAAAGCATAAAAAGGCTTCAGATGGATTTCCCCCATCTTTCTTCCCAGCTGCAGAAACTTTCTTCCTGGCTTGTTTTGGAATAGGAGCCAGAAGACCCTTGGTGAGGATGCCAATGGCCTGCTCCCAGCCCTGCTACCTGCTCCCTGGATGCCTGAGCAAATGTGGATGTGCCTTGCTCCTCTGCAGCCCCTGGGGCAGATCCTTCCAGCTTCCCAGCGATGTTCTTGGACTGCATGAGTAGCTCCTGGCCCAGAGTTAGGCCAAGCTCTCAGATGTGCCAACTCACAGCTAGGGACGCCAGACCTGGCATGGGGGGCCGCCCGCCTGGGGCCGTGGGCTATCCTCAAGAAAACAGAGAGTTTGAAAGGGCCTAGAGTTTCACCCCCAAGCTGTGCTTTGATCCCGGTGGGCTTCTGTACCAATTACACATGGTCTTGTGGAAATGCCCTAAAGATTTAAGGATAGATGCGGGTGGGGGAGAGGGCAAAGTGGGTGATGAGCTGGGAGGAGGGCACTTGTTGGGATGAGCGCTGGGTGTTGTACGGAAACCAGTTTGACAATAAATTATATTAAAAAAAAAAAAAAAAGAAGAAGAAAGAAAGTGTTGCTCCCCAAATCAGAGGATGAACACCGCAGACTGAATCTTCAGATGCACCCCTGGCCTGGTCCTCAGTGCCTCATTTGGGAAACCCCAATTCCTTCTCATTACCTAACATCATTCGGCTTTCAAACATTTCAAAGCCAAGACTCCACCTTTCCAGAACATCTTACCCATACATCCTATATAAAACCCAAAGACTGGGGCCATGAGGCCCCAGCTCCTTTATCCCATAAAGCAATTCTACTGCACAGCTTGTGGGCCCCTGAGGTCTAGCCACAGATCCCTTAAGCTCTGAGAAACATACTTGAAAACCATGGTTTAAGGATTTTTATAAACAACCTAAATCTTTCTAAAATCCAATTTCAAAATTGCCAGTTTTTAGCAGGAAAAAAAAACAACCCCATCAAGTAAATTCACAGGCATTCAGTGTCAGAACGCATTCAACAAACACCTTCGGAGTACAGAGCACAGGTCAGGCACTGTGCTGGGCGGCGGGGACGAAGACATAAAATAAGACACAATTCTAACACCGAATTGCAGCCGAGGGGCGTCAGGAAAGCTACTCACGTCTCTCTGAGTCCCTGTCGTTTTATGTCCTTGCGCAGTAAATGTGCTAACAGTGTGAGAGTGGATGATTACTGTCATCTGGAATCTCTTCAGTTTCTACTAGAAGAAGCTGAGTTCCAGAGTGGGAGATCAGACTTGAGGCCCAGACTCAACTTCTGGTCTCCTGGATTCCAACTGAGCAGTATTTCAGTCTCCCTGACTGCAGGGTATGGCAGAGGTCAGTGAGGAGAGGCTGACGAGAATGGCGTGGGAAGAGAAGGGGCAGCGGTGGTGGCTGGGTCTCCTGACTCGAAGGTGAAGTGCTGAAACTATTCTGTCTTAGATGATGGGGTGAAAGGACTCTGCGGGTAGGGTGTGAGAGCTTAGCAAAATAACACTGTCAAACCAAATACATCAGGGTGACAGACAACGGGTTCCCAATACAGATAGTGTTCCTTTTTACTTTCCAAATGCCTCCCGATTTACAAAGCACTTTCACTGGCAGTATCATATTTGATCCTCCTAGGAAGGATTTTGGTGCATAGGAGGGACATTTCCCCATTTCAGATGTGTATAAATGGAGTCTGAGAGATGGGAGATGACTTCCCAGGAGGGTCAGACAAGTGAAAAGTAGCACAGCCTAGACATTTCAACAAGTCAGGAGTCTACATTTTCTGTTTGAGTTGAGTAATGTACTGAGTGAGAAAGAGGTGTGGGTCTCGACTTTGATCTGGGGGTATGGGAATGGTAGTGACTTTGACAGAATTAAAGAAAGGAGACTGACATTTATTGAGTATAACCATCATATCAATGGGAAGCACAGTTAGTGCCTGGACCTTTACAGTAATATGGGGAAGGCAGGCATGTCAAGAGGTAAATAGTTATCTAGTGTGATGAATCCTAGTCTAGAGATATATACAGGAGCTTGTTTCATTGTAGCAACCAGGGGATAGGTGTGTTTATTTCCAACTCCATGAGGAAACCAAAGCTCAGAGAGGCTAAGTAACCAGCCCCCAGGCCATGCAGCCAGTACTCGGGAGGAGCAGAAGGAGTTGAACTCCAGTTACTGACTCCAAAGCCCTTGCTCTTTGGACCTCACCTAGCTGCCCTTAGCTTCAATGAAAGCATCTGCAGGCATGCTGGCTGGAGAGGGTAGGAATAATATTATTTCATTTATGTTTTATTTATGTGGTGTCGTGATATTTATCTAGAAGCTTTCATCTGAGAGATGTGAAGTGTTTTATAAACAGGTTCCTATTATTGCCTCTCTCCCCTTGTCCTCCTCCACCCGAGTCCTTGGGAACCAGGAGGTTGCCAGGGATGGCCAAGGTCACAAGTATGGACAGGTGTATGTGTGATGGTTTCCCCACGTGGGGACACAGCTGTGTTTGGCGATAACAGCAATAATCTCTCACTTTGTATATCTCTCTGTTGTTTACTAACCGCTTTCATGTCCAACTTTGACTTGATCCTCACATCAGTCATGTGAAATAGGCAGAGCAAGCAATATACAGAGGAGGAAACAGGCCCAGAGAGGTAAACTAATTTGCTCAAAGACACACAGCCTGCCATGAGAGGAGTGTAGAAAGAAACCCAGATCTGCTGATTTATGCCAAAGTGGTGTTGTATATTGATCAAGAGGCTGCGCTTTGGAGTCAGGCAGACCTACCTAGAGTTCGGCACCCACTAGGTATCTTCAGAGCTGTATGCCTGTAATGGTCGACTTCATCTGAAAGGGACATACTAATCACTCCTACATTAGTGAGCTGGGGAGAATCCACATGGGAACTTCCTGTAAGTATAAAGAACTTACCATAGTGCCTTACAAGTAGGGAGCTCTCAATAAACAGCAGCTTGAGTGAAAATTCCAACAGAGACCTCCTCCCGCAGTAACCATTGTCTGGAAGGAAGGAGTGAGGCATGCATACCCCAGAAGGGGTCTGCCTGGAGCCTGGGCAAGGTGTGCAGCCTACCTACAGCTGCCATCCAAGCTGAGGTTCCCAGCCCCCACTCCCTCCCCCTCAGACATCAGCCCCTGTATGGGATGCTTCTGATGGCACGTACTCCCCAGCTCATCCCCAAAGTTGCTGCCCACCTGTCTCCAGTTCTCCCCAGCTGGCAGCTTCACTTTGCCTGGGAGAAGAGCAGGAAACCTGCGTCCTCAGGTGCTCTCCTCCTAGCTCCCCCACGAGGAGATACAGCCAAAGAAAACCAAAGCACTCTGTTTGTTTTCTAAGCCGGAGCCAGGAGCGATTCCCGTAAGGCACGCCTGGCTTAATGGGGCTGTGTCTGGGCCTTGCCTCTAAGCCAGGCTCTGGCAGAGTCTGAAGACTGCTCTCCTGCCTGGCCCCACTGCAGGCAGTGGCATTTGCTTAAGGCGATTGAGAGTCCAGGCCAAGGGGGCGGAGATGGCGGGAGGCTTCATTCTGGTTCTGTCTGCACTGACTTCCCATGTGACCCTGGACATGTCCCTTTTTCTGCTCTGGGCCTCAGTTTCCCCACCTTTGCCAAAAGACGTTTCTTCTAAGTCAGTAATTCCCCACCCTGGCTGCTTAAGAGAATCACGTGGGGGAGCTTGTACAAAATGAACACCTGAGCCCCTGCCCCATAGATTCTCCTCCGATTGGTCTGGTGTGAGGTCTGGGCAACAGCAGTTTTCAGAAGCTCAACAGGTGATTCGAGCAGGCAGCCAAGGTCTAGAACCCAAGGCCCTCAGGGAAGTCTGAGAGCCCTGTGAACTCTGTCATTTAAAAATTCTATGAAAAAAGTGAAGGAGTGGAAACAGAACCTTCTAGGAGAAGTCCTGATGGTTCTTCTGTCTTTAAACCTCCATCTAATCAAGGTGCCTCACTGGACGGATGGGCAAACCGAGGCCCAAAGAGAAGAGATGAGGCCAAAGCCATCTAGTGAGTCACTGATAGCCTGGTCTAAACCTGGGTCTCCTAAACCTCAGGTCCTAAACCTGAGTCACATGACAAATACTACAATAAAGACCAAAAAAGGATTCAAAGGAGGGGGGAGAAGAAGCTGAAAGCACAACAAAGAAAGGAAAGGCAGAGGAGGGCACATTTTTAAAGGAAGAAAAGGAAGTAAAAGAAAAGAACGGGAGGCAAGGGAAGGGGGGTGTGGAGAAGGGGGAGATAAAAGCCACGGCAGGGGCACGAGCCGCTCAGAGAGTCCCCGGTGAGTCAGGGCAGCTCCGAGCCACACTTGGCTGTACAGCGCGTATTCGGCAAATACAACCAGGGCAAGAGCTCCGCTCCCAGCTGGGGCCCCAGGCCCAGGCTGGAGCCTGCGTGGGGGCGGTCTGACTCACAGCTGCTGCTTCCTTACCCTGCTTCCAGCCTCTTGCTCAATCCAGGCAGCAGGCAGGACGGATGCTCTTGTGCAAGGTGATCCCAGCAGAGAGGTCCTGGAATCTTTAGGATAGACTTCTGGCATGGGGAAGGGAGCAGATGGGGCGGGGAGACCCTGGGCGACCCCCAAAGAGGCCGAGCCTCTTCCTCCTGCAGGCCCTTATCTGAGGCCCACGTCCGCTGGCGCGCTCTTCCCTACTGACGGCCCACCTAGCATGGTATTCAAGGCCTCCTACATCTGGCCCTGTGACGTCTTTATTCAGGTCTCCCCGCATGCTTTTGATACTATTCGTGAGGCCAGCTGTTTCCCCAAACATGGTTGGAAGTCTCCTACCTCCACACCTTTGTGTATCATGTGTTCACTCACCCGTCCTATTGAATTCGTAGGCATCTTTTAAAATCCAACTTATAAAAATCTCACATGAACTATCCCAGCATTAGTCTCACTCCTTCCCCAATGGCCCTCTCCAGATCTCCAGTCAGAATCACTCCTTTCCCCTCCTACATTGCCCCGTCAAGTGTCCTATCCCTCCTCTGCAATACCTACCCCACCCCCAGACTAGTGGATCAGACCACAGAAATGAAAGTTCTTAGGTGACCAGATTATGTCCACAGAACGTCTCTTGACAGTAGACTTGGACAGATCTCGGTTTCAGTGGACTTGGACAGACACACCTGCTTTATGGGTGCTTTGAGTCACAGCACCCTCAACTGTAAGACCAGGGTGTCAATTCTTACCTCATAGGGTCAATGTGGCCACACTGTCAGCAGTGTGGATGAGGAGGAGATCAGGAGAGGAGGAAGCAGATAAAATAAGAATGAACCCTAAAAGTAAGGATGCTGGTAGGCTCTTTTCCTCATGAGGACCAGGCTGGCAGAGCTGAAGAAACTTTGTACTCAAGACCTCATACCCTCCTCCCAATAGCACTGTGAGATAGGCAGGAGATCCTGTCCCTAAAAATGGAGACTCTACCTAACATAGGAAAGCTTGGGCCAAGGCCCCATGAAAACGTGAACCCTCCTACTTCTAAGATGCCTATTCTTGCTTTATGGCTCCACTGCCTGTCAGGAAGACAAGGAGACTTGGCCCCAATGTCAGCAGATGTCAGCCTTTGGGCACAATGGGACCTGAGAGGCTAGAGGAAGGCAAAACACATGCGGGGAACTCTGTCTTTCATAGGAAGCCAGGATGTGGAGTGGGGAGAGGAGGAGGGCATTCCAAGGGCCTGCAGAACTCTTTGGGAAAACATTTATTTGGTTTCATCATCCCAAGGAGATTCTCAATCATGGTGACTCTCACACATTAATAGACATGGAATCACTGGCCGGGGGATGGGGGGGTGGGATCTAAAAAATAAAAGTTCCCAGAAATACTGATTCAGTAGCTTTGGAGTCAATGCTGTAATTTGCATTATTAACATGTTCTCCCTTGTGATTCTGATATAAATGGACCACACATTGCAAAACACTTTAGCCCATGCTCTGACCTAAACCATCTCTCTCCTCCTAGCCTAGCCTGCCCCTAGCTCAGAATTCTCTTTTACTCACAACACTGATTAAATTGATGTGTGTACCTCTTTCCCCTTCTTCTGCCAACACCTATCATTTCGTCCTGTCCTGTTTCATCTGGGTCTCTAGGGAAGAATTACCCGAGCGGGCAACAGCATCCTTCCATCTCAGGGAGGCCAGTCCCTGCCCATGAGCTTCAGATGGATCCTTCTATCAGTTATTTCTATCAGTTTATTTCTATCAGTTACTATAGTTCCTTTCCTCCAGAATTGCTTCTTCTTCTGTATCTCTTTCCATTTGGGAGACAGGCTCTAAGTTCCACATAGTGATCCTGCCTCAACCTCTCAAAGTCTATATTCACTCTTCCCACTCAGTCTTCTGCTCCAGCAACACTTCACCAAAATGCATGTGTGTACACACACACACACACACACACACACACACACACACACACACATCACCATCACCTTCACTATCCTGTGGTTCTACCTCTCAGCGTCCCTCCTCACTCCATCATCACTTCCATGACTCTCCTTTGGTTCCTAATTCTCCCCCAGAGCACTGCAGTTCAAGGAGACCAAAGAAGAGGGTGTGAGGGGTAAGAATTCAGGCTGGGCCTTCTTGGATTCTCAGGAAATAGGAAGAGCTGTGGAGAATTAGGGGGACTCAGAGAAAGGGAAGATGATATCTAACCAAGTTGGTAGCTCTAGCCATAAAGATATGGCCAACAGATTTTAAAATAGCTTGCCATATTGTATGTCTACATATGTATAAACATATACATACACATGCATGTGTGTATATACACACACATATATGAATATACTTGCATGTATATACTTGGGCACATATACATACATACACACATGCATAAAACATATACACATACATATATACGTACTTGATTGCAATAAATTTTAGAGGAACAAAAGCATCCATGAAGACTTTGCTATTTTTCCTCAGCAGCTGCCAGAGGCCAGAGTTGGCCACTGGGCTCTTGTAACAACAAAGATTCTAAGATTCTTCCATCATGGGATGTGTGAAGGTGTGGGTGAGTGAGCAAAGTCTTTTCTTAACCAACTTCCCATGCCTCGGTGAATCCATCATCTAAAATAGGCATATTATTAGGAAAATCATGTGTTTTGTTCATTTTCATTTCTTTTCTTTGGGGGTGTTATCGTGTGTATTTGTGTGTGTATGGGGGCGGGGATGAGGGCTTATCTTAGCTGAAAGTGAGTCTAGAAAAAAGAGTGTTTTTCAAACCACTTATTCCTAATAAGATCTCGTGGAAAAACCCAGCCGGTAAAGGTAAGGCTCTCTGCTAGTAGCAGGAGGTGAGTGGTACAATTTCCTGTCTATTCTAATTTGCCTTCCTCAGTGGTTGTTGAGGTGCCTCAAAATATCCCTCAAGTTATAATGACACTGTTTTGGAAATTGCTGATGTAGTCCAAACTTCTTATTTTGAGAATGAGAGAAAGGGGGACTTGCTATAGCTTACACAGCCACAGTACTAGAATGTGAATGCCTGATTACCAACTCCTGCACCCGTGTTCCTCCAGCTAAGCGGTTCTCCCATGTGTGCTGGTGTGATAACACCAATTCAGGGCTCAAAGGAAAGATGAAGATCCAAGGCATCTGGGTCCAGCCACTCTGGTCCAAGCCACCATGTTCATAGCAAACGAGCATCCCCAGCCTCTGTAGGGCAGTCAAGGGCTTTTGGTGGGATTTTATAGCTTCCTTTGGAAATACATGAGGTTCTTTGTGTCATGACAAGAATGGGAAAGGTTCTGGGGGTGCGGGGGCACTAGGGCTGAAGGCAAGAGGCCCAATACAGAGAAGACCAAGGCAGCATCAGAGAATGAGGTGATGTGAGACAGAGATTTGAAGGCTTTCCCTGGCTGGACGTCTTAAGAGATGTCTGAGTTCAGCTTAGGCAAATCCCCTCTTGAAGGACAAGTTCTTTCTCCCTTTCTTTTTTGTTTCACATCTTTTTTCAATGGTCTGTGAATCTACAGACATGCCAGGGAAGAGGCCAGAGAGTCTACTTTTGACTCTAAAACAAGACTAATCAATAGTCAGTCTTACCTCAGTTCATTTTAGTTCTCAAATTAAAAATAAATAAAAAGTGTTCAACATTAGATGTTTACAGCATTTGCCTACAAGGAACCCTGGGTGAGGTAGTGAAGTCCAGACAGCACAGGGCCAAGGCTCAGTGTACATTTTCCTTCAGTTTTTTCTTATGGGTCTCAACTTCTCCCATCTGTTGTGCCACCATTACCCCCAGCAGATACTTACTGAGCTGCAACTATGTGTAGGGCAGTGTTAGGCCCTGAGAAATGAAAAGCACATGTGAAAGAAAAAAAAAGAAACTGCTCTCAAAAAACTTACAAGCATGTAGCTCTGCAATGCAGTAGAAAGCGTCTGGGCTTTGGAATTGGAAAGATCAGAGCCCAAGTCAAATTTCTATCTGCCCAGGCTACTATGATTCGGGCAAAGAGCTTCAGCTGAATCTCCACCACTCCACGCAGGATGTTGTGATAACAGCACCTACCTAGCACAGCCCTGAGCATGGGGTCGGTACTCAACAAAAATTACCATCTTTCTTGCCTCTCTTAGAAAATGTGGGGAAGTCAAAGTTGGGGTGAATTTGTCCCTCAGATCTTTGACCTTAAGCAAAAGTTGAAGTTTAGAAAGTTTAGAAAGTTACCATAGAAGAACAGAACACCTAAGCCCCTGCTTACATTTTGTTTTGTACATTGGGCCTTCCTAAATTGTGGATTTTTTTTAAGGGGAGGGGGAGGGAGTTTGCGGATATTAAAAGGAGGAAGAAGGGGAGAAGGAGAAAAAGAGGGAAGGGGGGGCAAAGAGAAATATAAAAAAAAAAGAAAAAAGAAATTGAGAAATAAAATGAAATCAAGTAATCATGAAAGAAATCAAGAAGGAGGTTGGTAAGCAAAGGGTCTTCTACTAGTGATAGGTGGATGTAACTAAAGGTACAAGTTGTTCAGCGAGTATTGAATGATGAGTGAATGAATGCTTAACCTAGTAAATGTCAAAGCTTAACATGCTTGTGACTGATTTACTCTCAAGTTTTTATAATTTGGCACAAATTATTTTGTCACTAAAATAATCCCTTAATTCCACTGCACTTCTTAAGTGGGGTAGAAAAGTATGAAGCAAGTTAGAATACTGAAAACCTAAGATCTATGTTAATGCCACAGACACAGAGTAGCGTGGTGGGGAAAAAAAAAATGGCATAACCTTTTTCTTGACAAAGTCCTTATCTGGTGAGGTCTCACTCCTGAGAAACGAAATGTTCCCTTCAAAGAGGCAATGGGTGTATATTTAGGGGACAGGGGGAAACTCATTCTGCATTCCAGCGTCCTGGGTCTAGTCCTCCAACTGCCACAGATTTACTGTGCAGCCACCAGCCTGTCCCTTCCCTGGTAAAAACCATTTTGTTGGGTTGCATGGTATTTACCAAAGTGTGGGACACACCAGAATTAAACCACTTAATGGAAAAAACAAAACAAAACAACTTTCTAATTTTCTTTCAGTCCTTCACATTTAATCATGGAGAATGGCTTCGTTTACCACTGATATTCCTTTGACAATTCCATAACATGTGCCAACCTCCCTTCTTTACAAGACAGAGCAAGCCTGGGGCTCAGAACCTTCTGGAGGCAATACTGTCTTGTCCAGAGTTATATAAAATTGTTTCATTTTCATTGTATTGATTTTTAGAGTTAGCTTCTATTTGTGGCAAGTAATCCTGGCTTTCCACTTACTGGTAGTGACATAAATTTCCATTTTGAAATCATTGATTTCACCAAAAATAATTTAAAAAGAAAGAAAGAAAGAAAGAAAGAAAGAAAGAAAGAAAGAAAGAAAGAAAGAAAGAAAGAAATCAGTTTCAATAAGAACATGTCAAATTAATAATATCTCAGGGATGACAAGATTGTAAAGCTGATGCTCAAATGAGGGCTACAAGAAACTGTGCTTGAGGATTTTCCAGGGTCCTTTCAAGGAGGGGAAATTGGGATTATTTGAGCTCTTCAAACTCTGAAACTGCCAGCCAGAACATTCCAAAGGGGATCAAATGAGCTTTAGTTTTCAAGGGAAACCAGGTTTTGGTTTCCGGGAAAACTAAACTGTGTAGAAGGCTACCGGGATCTATTCCCCTCAATCAGTTGTCCACATGGGAGAGAAGCAGGTCTGCAGAGGCCCTGGAAAGAATACAGGGCTCCTTAACTCTGGGGCCCACAGAAAACAGCCCCTGGCTGCCCAGAGGCCACCCCAGCAAGAGGTTGAGGCCCTATGATTTCTCTGAGCTCCCCGGCCGGGGCCTCTCTGCTCCCTGGCCAAGAAGAGAGACAAGGCCAGCTGCACAGGCCGGCCCACTCATGCGCAGCTGGAATCTCTGGGCCAAGGGGAGTCAGGGGCCCTGATACAGTCTCCTTCTCCTGCACACCCACCCCACCTCAGTTTGAAATATAGCAGAGCAAGGAGGTAAAACCAGGACGACCCCAAACTGCAGAGATGGGTTTAAATGGGATGGGAGTGGGTTCTCTCCTCCCTACTCAGTATACTCCACCCCCCGGGCCATAAGAGCTCACCAAGATTTCTGGCTCAAGCTGACCTCAGGGAGAGCGATTGGACAGTGCTCTGAAGACAATGAGGAGGAAGAGGAGGAGGAGGAGGAGGAGGAGGAAGAGGAGGAGGAGGAAGAAGAGGAGGAGGAAGAAGAGGAGGAGGAGGAGGGAGAGGAGGAGGGAGAGGAGGAGGGAGAGGAGGAGGAGGAATGGTTCCCCAGCTCTGGAGGAGGGAGGAGAAATGGAAGGGGATGGATTTCTCCAAAGAGTTAATGTTCACTGAACATTACACACACTCACCTGAATTAAAAATAAAAAAAAAATTAAAAAATTAAAAAAATTAAAAAACCTCCCAACCCTGGACCCGATAGTTGAATGACAGGGGCTGCTGGCTATGGAACGGGGAGACGCCTCAGTATGGGAACTGAAGCAGGGATGGATTATCATTCAGGACAAATTAACATCTTAAGTTGGGGGCTGCTAGTTCTGTGAGTACTAGTTTGACCCCATCAGTGGACACATCACCAATTCACAGCATGGCAGGACTGGCCTGGGCAAAAAGGATCTATGATGCCCCTCCATCACATCATCTGCTGAGCAACACTGAAGTCAACACCTACCAGGTACAGGGCTCAGAGCCAGGTACTGAGGGGACGGTGGTGAACAGACCAAACGCAGCTGCCTCTGCCCTCCATGAACTTTACCTTCCAGCAGAAAATACAATTTGAATAAATAATTGCAATGACACATGAAGAGAGCTCTTAGGTGAGCGAGTGCTTGAGTCTCCAGTCACCTCTACTAAAAAGTCTTGGAGAAGGGAACCTGGGTGGCTCAAGTCAGTTAAGCGTCTGAGTCTTGCTTTTGGCTCAGGTCATGATCTCAAGGTTATGAGATGGAGCCCTGTATCTGGCTCCTTGCTTAAGATTCTCTCTCTGTGGGGCGCCTGGGTGGCGCAGTCGGTTAAGCGTCCGACTTCAGCCAGGTCACGATCTCGCGGTCTGTGAGTTCGAGCCCCGCGTCGGGCTCTGGGCTGATAGCTCAGAGCCTGGAGCCTGTTTCCGAATCTGTGTCTCCCTCTCTCTCTGCCCCTCCCCCGTTCATGCTCTGTCTCTCTCTGTCCCCAAAATAAATAAACGTTGAAAAAAAAAAAAAAAAAAAAGATTCTCTCTCTGTGTCTCTGTCTCTCTCTTTCTCCCTCTTTCCTTCCCTCTGCCCCTCTCCTGCACTCTCTCTCTCAGCAAATAAGTGTTGGAGAGGCCTGGAAAACTGTCTCTGCATCCCTGGTCTGGAGTTTCCTCATTGGTGACAAGCATGGGGGTCAAGATCCATGACTTTCAAGTCCTAGGGATTCTAGAAGTGTTCAGGGCCACTGGGAACGAGCTTGCAGCCTGAATCCCTAAGCCCCTGCTTTTATTTTGTCTAGTACATTGGGCCTTTCCAAACTGTGTTTAAAAAACGGGTTCTGCTGGTATTAACAGGAAGAAGAATATATGTTAACAAATTTAGATTTAAATTTAAAAAATTAAAAATTAAAAAAGGGCACTTCATTTAAAAAAAGAAGGAGGAAGAAGAGGGGAGAAAAGGAGGGAAGGGAGGGAGAGAGGGGGAGAAGGAGGGAGAGAGAGATCAAGAACAAAAAAAGAAAACAAATTAGAAATCATGAAAGAAATTAAAGAGGTTGGTAACTTAACAAGATGATCACCAAGATTTTATCAAGTTTTGGGTTTCTAGGACTGTGGTGGCACAAATGTCCCAGAATTTAAGCTAGTGATGCTGGGTTATATGAAAATCTATAACTATGACCATATTCACATGTTGAAGTAATTTTCTACTCACTTTATCCATTTGTTTTCCTGTAAGCACCCAGAAAGGTGAGGTCATTGGTGTGTATATAAACACACACACACACACACACACACACACACACACACACACACACACATGCATGTGCATATTTACAGTGTATGCATAACATATATACACAGAGAAATACAGATGAAGAGACATGAAAATATATGCACCACTGGGTGTAACTAAGCATTGTTCAGTTCCATGATGTAATAGTTAAAAAGCATACTGTTTTGAGTCTAAAGGACTGTTTCCTGGATATGTGATTTGGGGAACTGACTAAACTGTCCTAAGTCTCAGTCTCTCTTTCTGTGAATTGGGAAGAGTAATGTGTAACTCTGCAGTATTCTTGGATGGATTAAATAACAGCGTAATTACAGCACTCACCATGGTGAGTAGCAAGTAACAGAAACCTATAAATGATATTTTCTTTTGCTTTTATGCCTCTTCCTAAATGTCTAGCCATGGATAGCCAGCATTTTCCCTCTGTGCCTTTCTTCCTCTCAATTCGGACAGGGACACTGTCACTTGGAAATTGTCCTTACTGAAACCCCAGGTTGGTACAGAAGTGAAAGGGCTGTAATTTGGAGGATCTTAGGCTGAGTCCCTCCACGTTCCTACATAATGCATGCTCATCCACTGAAATAGTGGGAAACGTACACAAGCAAAGATGTAAAAAAAAAAAAATTAAAATTATCTGTAATCACTCTACTTCAAAATAATCACTGTTGGCATCTTGGTGTGTATTTCCCATACCCTTTTCTAAGTATATATAAACAAACATAATATTTTCTATGTCTCTGAGCAATTTTAAACTCCCAGGATGAAAGAGGCACAGGGAGAATACAGACAAACAAAACACTCTAACACACACACACACACACACACACACACACACACACACACCCCTTTCATTTTGTTCTCTGGTTCTTGAACAGCTCTGAACTTCCGTTCACTTCAAGCTCTGTCCATACTCCCAAGAAACCATGATTGAACATGCATTGCTGGATTTTCGTTTTTGCACAAGTCCCATTATGGACCTATAGACACAGACATAGAATGACTATGTTCACCCCACGGTTGATCAATCTTTTAGCCAATGAGTCCTGGACTCTCACCATGAGCCACATCCCGTGTGGTAGGGCCTGAGGTCAAGGGCACCAGCCCCATCCTCCCAGAGCTCTGAGACTAATATCAGCAGACAGCCGCCACCGCATCTTGGGTCCCAAATTCAGCAGGTGACATGGCGAACCAGTTGGAGGCCCTCAGATAAAATAGCAATACAAATAGCAGTAGTAGTGACAGCCACCATGTAGGAGAGCTGATCACTATAATAGAAACTGTGCTCAACACTCTACTTTCATCGCCTCTGATTCTCTCTCTCCAAGGTAGACTCAGTTACCCCTCAGATACCACCTCACGCCAGTCAGAGTGGCCAAAATGAACAAATCAGGAGACTATAGATGCTGGAGAGGATGTGGAGAAACGGGAACCCTCTTGCACTGTTGGTGGGAATGTAAAGCATACTGAAGAGAAAAAGCAAAACACGGCTTGCCTAAGGTCACCTCGTCAGTGAGTGGTTGAGCCAGGGTTACTTAAGGTTCCCTCCATCTCTTCTGTGGAGCAAAGCTTATAGAAGGACACTGGCCACTCCCCAGCAGGATCAGAGCCCACAGTCCCAGGCCAATGACCTGTATTCCTCTGGCCCACGACACTCACCTCAGGGAGGCAGACCTAAACAGCCCAGGAATATCAAGACTGAGGAAGTCACATCTGCTTGACTCAGTCAAGCCAAGGGTTCTGATTCAGCTGGACTCTCGCAGACCACCCAACTCAGCCTACATATCAATCTTGAGCCCAATTACCCCACCCTGGTCTGCCCTGGCTCCTGCCAGTGACTGAATTCTCCTCTCCTTCTCAAGGCACCTGATATTGTGGGACACAGAAGAACGAGCGAAAGCTAGGGCCAGGATGTAGATCCTGATCATGTGAGCTTGCCTGAGCCTGTTTCCTCAGCTGTAAAACAGAGATGAAAATATAACCTTCTACATAAGACTGATGAGAGGGTCAAATGAATCCTGTAAGATTGCCTGGCACATGGTGGCTTATTTAATAAATGCTCATTCTTTCTCATTTTTTTTTCATTCATTAAATATTTCATGGGGATCTACTTTGATTCAGTTATTCTTGCAAGTGCTTAAAACAGACCAGTCAAGAAAACAAACGAAGACAAGAAAACAAACAATAGATTGTTGCCTTTGTAGAGGTTACACCTGGGGAGTAGGGGAAGCCGTTCTCATTCTTCCCTCCTTGCCCTCTTTCTTGCCAGCACGACTTGCACAGAAGGCCCAAGCGCTGTGAGGCTTCAGGAGAGCCCCCCACCCCTCCCCACCCCTTCTCTCAAGTGTGAAATGTTGCTCTTAGAAAGACCCTTGGAAACTCCACACTGTTTCAGCATAAGTCCTTTGCCCTAACCTTATTCCATTTCACAGACCGATACAGAAGGCTGAGACCTTGGAAATCTCATCAGACCAGATGGGCAAGAAAATAATTTTAGGGAGAGGGAATTCAACAGACACATGCTGAATACATCTCTACGCCAAGCCCTATGTACTGGTGCCGAGAGAAGATGGGGCACACACCCAGCTTTTTTTTTTTTTTTTCCACATTTAGAGGAAAATTCTGAGTTAATTGTGAGCTGTTTGTGGTATTTTCTTTAATTCCACTTAATCTGTTAATGTATATGTACAGCTGCAGACAAAAAGGAGTTTGATTCTGGGGGTCATGTCTGAGAACCCAATGAGGACATTACAAAATATAGGACACAGGCACTTCATTAGCTTTCGAAAAATCCCCCCCTCCAAAATTCTCAATCCAGAAACACATCTAATACCAAGAATTCTGGACAAGGGATGATTGACTTGTAGTATTATTTTCTCTAGATTATGGATTTAAAAAGCCGAGCTGCAGGGAACCTAAGGAATTTGTCCAAGGTTACACAGCTATAACAGAATCAGGATTGGAACCTGGAAGCCTGATTTAAGAACCTATTTTCTTGGTCTCTACATGATTTGCTTTTCTTACTTCCCACGTTATTTATGTGTGCCAGGCACTTTATATTCTTTTTTTTTTTTTTTGCATTTAATCCTCACAACAATCAAATAGGTAATGACTACGATTGTCAGTCTTTCGTTGATAAAGAAACGATTGCTAAAACCAACATATTTAAATTTTTTTTTTACGTTTATTTATTTTTGAGACAGAGAGAGAGACAGAGCATGAATGGGGGAGGGGCAGAGAGAGGCACACACACAGAATCCGAAACAGGCTCCAGGCTCTGAGCTGTCAGCACAGAGCCCGACGCAGGGCTCGAACTCACGGACTGAGAGATCATGACCTGAGCTGAAGTCGGACGCTTAACCGACGGAGCCACCCAGGCGCCCCTAAAACCAACATATTTAATATCATGCTGCTTAACAGGTAACAGGACTGGGATCTGAACTTAGGACTGCCTGGCTCTAATGCCCTTCCCCTTCATCACTGTCCTATATACTGCCATGGACCACTGAGGTCCAAAATGGGCTGCACTTACAGAGGACTTGCATGATCCTTTGGTGTATGTACATCTGCTGTCTTGCTTCCTTGCAATCATTCTCCACATAACAGCACAGTGATATTTGTAAAATAAAATCTGATAGTATCACTAATTCACTAATTCATTCATTCACTCAATAAATTTACTCAGCCTTCATGCCTGTCATTTTTCTGGTCACTAAGATGACAGCGATAAATAAAAATCAGTCTAGCCCATTATGGAGCAAACTCTTCCCCATGTTTCCATTATATTTAGAATAGAATCCAAAAGCCTTAACGTTAGACCCAGGAGATATGAACCTCCTCATCCTCTCTTCTTGTTCTTCCCCTTCACTGTCTCCTCCACTCCTAGTAGCCTGCAGTGAGTTCGTCCATCATTCCAGCTTCCTCCAGCCTCGAGTCCTTAGCATCTGAGAGTTTTTTTTTTCTTTCTGAAAATGTGTTTCCTTACACATTCATTAGTTTCATTATTCAATTAATGTGTTTCCCACTGGACTGTAAGTGACATGTGGGAAGAGCTAGGCCTTTTCTTGTTGACCTGTGTATCGCCAACCTCTAGCAACACGTATCTGGTACTGAAGGGGCATTTAATAAATACTTTTGGAATAAGTGACAGTAGAAGTACTATTTACAGGCACAGATCTTTTTTTAAATGCTGAGTCAAGGGGCGCCTGGGTGGCGCAGTCGGTTAAGCGTCCGACTTCAGCCAGGTCACGATCTCGCGGTCCGTGAGTTCGAGCCCCGCATCGGGCTCTGGGCTGATGGCTCAGAGCCTGGAGCCTGTTTCCGATTCTGTGTCTCCCTCTCTCTCTGCCCCTCCCCCGTTCATGCTCTGTCTCTCTCTGTCCCAAAAATAAATAAACGTTGAAAAAAATAAAAATAAAAAAAAAATAAATGCTGAGTCAAGTGGCATACTATTATGACATTTATTTTCTTGTATAACTTTTCTTTTTTAGTTTCCTGGGGCTAATTACCGTTCATTTTTTCCTTCCCAAACTTTACTGAAATATTACCGACATACAACATATGTAAGTTGAAGGTACAATGTGATGATTTGGTAACATGCATATATTGTGAAATGAGTACCATAATAAGGTTAGTTAACATCTCTGTCCCTCCTCAAAATTCCCTTTGTGTGTGTGTGTGCATGTGATGAAAACTTTTAAGCCTACTCTCGTAACAACTTTTCAGTAAATAATAGAGTATCGCTAACTATGGTCACCATGCTGTTCATTAGATCCCCAGAACATATCTGTCTGATAGCTGAATGTTTGTACTCTTTCTTCTCTTCCAGCATCTCTGCTTTCTCTTCCAGCCTCCAGCCCAGGCAACCACCATTCTACTATTTTTTTGAGCTTTTTTAAAAAAAAAGATTCTACATCTAAGTGTGAACATACAGTATTTTTCTTCTCTGTATGACTTACTTTGCTTAGCATTATGCCCCCAAAGTCCATCCATGTTGCTGTAAAAGGCAACATTTCCTTCTCTTTTAAGGCTGAATAATACTCCTTTATAAATATATATCAAGGAATACACACACACACACACACACACACACACACATTTTCTTTATCCATACATATACTGATGGAAACTTAGGTTGGTTTAGAGGCACAAAACTTAAGTATTAATAATATTTGGACCTAGATATAAGGCAGAGAAAGAAGATAGTAAGAACATGTCTCAGAGAAAGTAAAGTTACTTCAACTGAAGATCATGACTGGTACCACAAGATCAAAGAACAATATGCCAGGAGGGCTGAACACAGAAGTGTCGACATGAACTCTGGGTTGTTTGTAAAAATGAGGCTGAGTGAGTTTAGGAAAAGGAAGTCTGAAGACATTATACGTGTTGAAAACCAAGGCTCTACAAAGATAGAGACAGAGAGGGTGTCTGCTTCGAATTCATCCCTTGAGCACATATCCTCCCCGCACTCACACCTGCCTCCCCTCCAGCCCGGTGTGCATCATGGTACACTCGGTCACCTTTCTAGGTCTATCTTCCCCTTCGAGGTTGGAAAGTTCTCGTGAACAATGGCTGTAACGGATTCACCTTACTGTTCCTGATGCCTATCATACAGGTGCCGGTGGGAGTTCAAGAAGCGTCTGTTGACTTAGAAGGAACGGAAGTGCAATAACATAAGCTGAGGCAGAAGCAGCTGCACTTTTCTCATCTACTCCAGCATCTGCCAACTTCCACTTGGTGAAGTTTAGCTGGATCATCGGGCTCCAAATCAGAAAAAGCCATTCCGACTTTAAGAGATAAGGGAGACCACCAAAGAGAAAAACAGAAACCAAGAACGACTTTGAGAAAGACACAGACAAAACGAATGAGAAACCACAGGAGTCTCCTTGTCAAAATCCGGGAGGGCCTGCTGGCATCTCCCATCGGCCCCACGGGGGCGAAGATAAAAATCCTACCCCTGTGGGCATCAAACTGCATCTACTACATACTGCCACTAATTCAATTTTTATGGCATGGACTGACCTGCCAAACTTCTATTGTTGAGCCTGCTTGAGAAGACAGCTATGGAGGGTGAGAGGGAAAAAGCCATGCCTTCTTCTTCCACAGGCCTGGGTCATCTCCTTTTCATTCCCTCGGCTTTCTCCCAATTGTCATAATTGTGACTCCTTATATTTCATTAAGGGTTCCCTATAGTCAGGAAAATTTTAAAGTCTGAGGTCATTTCTCCTTCCTGAACAGCCTTTTTCTCAGCAGGCAAATAGGAGGTAAAAACCAAAACCAAGGTGGCTGCCTTGGGCCATGAAGCTAGAATATCAGAGGTCAGCTGAGGTTAAACCAAAAAATATTCCAAAAGCTGGAAGAGCCCAACTAAGATGCAGCCCAGTTTTTCCCAGAGAGGGTTTCTGAAGACTGTTCCTTTGGGAAAAGGTGCATTATAGTCAAATATATTCAAGAAACATTCCTTGACAATCCCTTCCTTTAAGATTCACAATGCCCGTGTATCATACTAACGTCTCTGAGAAGTCACTGAATTAAGAAACCCACTTAGATTTGATTAACCAACAGTTTTCCAAACTAACTGATCCCAGAACTGTTTATGTTCTATTAGGTTCACTAATTAGAATCCCATCAGACTAATGTTCTCCTGTGTAGATGCTGTGGAGTTGAGGTCCGGGAGAGGTGAGCATGAACTTGACAATGAAAGAATGCTTCTTTAAGAATACCAGGCTTATGCAGGACCTTGAAGGATAAGGGGTAAGGAGGCACCGCTTAGGCAGAAATGACAGGCAAGGTTCAGAAGTGTCACTGGTTCATTTAATAATTCATTAAGTATTCATCCAGTGCCTACTCTGAGCCAGAAAGTATTCTTGGTGTTAAAGACACAGAGAGGATTGAGAGAAACATGAACTTGGACTTCCTGGAATCTGCATTCTGCATTAGAATGGAAGATGTAAGCAGGCCATCACAGACCAATTCTTCTACCCAAGATGGCCAAGGAAAAGGAGCTAGGACCTGAAGGTTAATTAAGAATTCTCCCACCAGAGTGGCAGAGAAAAGAATTTGAGCTAGAGCAACATGAATAATGGTTCCCTTGCCATCCCTCAAATACAGTAGGCACACTCCCACCTCAGGGCCTTTGCATGTGTTTTTCTCTTTGCCAGAAACCTTCTTCCTCTGGGTCCCTCATCTCCTTCAGGTCTTTGCTGCAATGTTTCCCTTTTCTGACTACCTCATTTAAAATGATGTGGCCCCCTCCCAATTCTAACACTTTTTCTGCTTTTCCCTTCTGTATCACTTATCAAAATCTGATAAATTATATAAATTCTTATTTATTTTTTATTTTTACTCTCTGTCTTCCTTTTCTTCTAGAGAGATATGTGAGGGTGACCCCAAATTTATGTGACATTGTGACACCCCCACCCTCCAGAATGTTGACTCTATAAAAGAGGTTTTGTCTCTTTGATTCACTGCTGTGTCCCCAGCACATACTACCTGGTACAAGTAGGCATTCAGTAAGGATTTACTGAATAAATGGATTAACGAACAAATGCAAAGTGTGGGTATGTTTGAAGGATAATGACAGGAGGGAAAGAATAAACACTTAGCACAAATTCTTTGCAAAGTGCATGGATTATAAAAATATTAGAAGACCAATATTATCTTCATTTTATAGATGAGTAAACTGAAGCTCAGAAAGGTAAAGTGATTTACCCAGTGCCACACAGCAAATAAGTACAGAAGCCCATGTACAAACCTAGATCTGATACGAATCACTAAAACGACTCAGGCTTGGTGATCTCAGGTGGTTCTTTGGTTTTTGGTCTTCACCATAATGCACTTCTACTCTGAACTAATGAGTAGCTTTCTGAGGTGGCCCAGAATGCATAGATCTGGTTGGCTCCTAGTCATGGGACCAATGAATAATGGCATGGCAGCCCTCAGGGCTGAAGATGACTCAGCAGACCAGAGCTGTAGAGGCCATCTCTCCCCATCCCAAACACCTCATTCATTCTGTGATGTCAGGCGCCTGACTACCTCCATGCTGAGCCAGTTAATAGCTCACCCTATAAACGGGTGCGTAACAAAGTCTACTGCAAGGCCGTCATCACTTGGTCAAGTTTGGCTGATCTCTGGGCTGGCCACATGATTAATTCCAACTGGCTGTGGTCCCCCTGCCTGGGGTCATTCAGAAATCCTTCACTCCTTGGCTGGGAGTCTATAGACTCATAGTGTTAGGGGATTCAAGAACTTCCTTTCTCCCTCCCTCCCTCCTTGATTTCCTCCCACCTTTTTCTACTTCCCTTGTTAATTCATCCATCGGTTTTTCATGGAGTTACATATTCGCTTAGTCATTCATTCATGAACTCATATATTCTTTCATTAATTTACTCATATATTGCTACTATATAATTTATAATATGTATTCATTCATAAAGGCATACATTGATCTGCTGATTCTCTTAATCAAACCAGGTATTGTAAAGGATCTTATGATAATTATTTTTATCTTGGAGCTCAGACGTCACCTCTCTAAGCATGATTTTCCCACTGAAGAAGGTTGAGTGGGGAGTTTCGATGGCACAAAATGTCTAAGCCACTTGTAACCAAAAGCCTCCTCCAATTCTTTACTTCCATGAGTTTAATTTGTATAAGATACAAGCCCAGCTCTACAAGAGTTCATAGCCTCGAAAAGTACATTTCAAACTTTTTTGACTGTGATTCATATATTTTACATCCCAGCGTAGCATGCATATATGACTGAAACAAAGCTTTATAAAATAACACTGACCCTTGATACACACAATATAATCTGATATATTCATTTTTTTAAATGTTGGCCACAATCCAGTAAGTTGATTTCATGACTCACTAATGGGTGTGTAATGACCTAAAGTTTGAACACTATAGACTAGAAAGTCTAGAGAAAGAGTTACAAGTAACATATAAGACAAGATAACTATTTGGACACCACCGTAGTCTCTCTGCTCCCATAATCTTTCAAATCCAACAGCCATCTACCTACTTATGTGGGTTCCATCTCTTCTTAAATGCCTCCTGACTTTCCTTCCCTGCATTCACTGTTCCTGCCATCTCTGCCAAATGGACCTGACTTCCTGCCTCCAGTCTTATCCCTCCACTCCATCCTCTAAACTGTAGTCAGTGATCGTTCTAAAATATGCACTCGATGAAAAGTCTGTAATACTCCTCACTTAGCTTCGCTCTACAAAATAAATAAATGTATCTAATTCCTTAGGTTTCCCTGGCCTTGATTCTTTCTCCAGGGTCATTACCTGCTAATTCCACTCTTGTATCTTATGCTAAATCCATATGTTGGGTTGTTCACAAGTCCTTGAATCTTCTGTGCTGTTTCATGTCTCTGAGTCTTTGCTTTTGAAGATTTTTGTGTCTAGAATTCCTATTCCACTGACTACAGGGCTCACTTAAGGATCATCAAATCACATATTTCTCTGTGCAGACTTTGTTGAGGGGCCTCCTCAACCATCCCCTTTCTTTTTACACTACCCTGAATATCTGTGTACCCTCAAACTCCCGTTTGGGTCAAGGACTGTGTTTCTCACTTCTCTTCATCCCCTGGACTCAGCAAAGTTCTTGGCACAAATTAGGTGCTTGGAAAATATTTTTAAAGGTGTATGAGGTACTCTGGGGAAGATGGGATTTGACTTGTTAATAACTGTGGCAGCCCTGAGAAGGCACCTTGGAAATCCGGCCATAGGGGGCTCAATTAACCAAGAGCCCAAGTCTGAGTTTTCCAAATTCCATCCCATTTGCACTGAGGCCACATTTCCTATAGGCTGCTGTCAGACAGTGACAGGACATGGTGCCAGGGGCACTGGGGCAGGCCTGTTCCTATGAGATGCAAGAATCCCCCTTGGACGGTAGACCGTTTTCAGGACTCCTCCTTGATGGTCTTGCCAAATATTACTTAAGCCTCCATTCTCTCTCTCCTCTACTCAGGGTCAGCTTTGCACCATGCTCTGATGGTTTTCCCAGCCTTTTCAGTAACTGCCCATCTTCTCTCACACAGGTGTTTCCCCTAATAAAATACTTGACTGTTTCATCCCATCTCGGTGTCTGCTTCTTGGAGGGCCTGAACTAACACAATATTCTCAGTGTCTATATGAGAGGTGACATGATTGTGAACAATTGATGTGACTGAGGTTCAGTAGTGTGCTGGTAAATACTTAACAACAGGCTCTCTGTTGGAGGGGGGGGGGAACAAGGTCCTGATTTGTAGCACTGGCTGATGTCAATAGCTAGTCAATGTCAATTTTTCCACCACAGCCAGTGTCACACTGCCACTGTGATATCACTGAACATGGACTTGGAAAGAGATGTGCACAGTTGTCTTAAGGACAGAGTGCAAACCAGCTCTAGAGGACCTCCATGAGGTTCACAAGCCCAAGTTTCCATCTTTCTATTGGGCATCTTTTGATAGCCCACTGCAGTTCTGTTCACTCCTGAGTGCTCTTTCCAGGAGGGGCCCTGTAGCTAGCCTGTTCTGGAAGTTTCTGTCAAGTCACTGGGCTGGAAACCTTGTGGACCTGTAGCTAACCCATGGTTCCAGAGGGTGGATGGGGGGGAGGGTTTCCTGTTCCTAGACATGTAGGCTCTGCTAGGTGGAAGCAGTCATCTTCTGTTTTCTTAGAGAAGGCTTGTGACACCAAACTGGCCTTGTATGACCTTTCTGGCTGTGATATGGAAGATGGTTTGAAGGAGAGAAGGAAGAAGACAGTAAGACCAATAGGAGGTGGTTTAAATAAGAGTTGTAAAGCCTGAGTGGAAGGTAGTATTGTAGGGATTATTTCATCAGGAAAATCAAGGAAGGAAGAAGTGGAGGGAAGGAGAAAGGGACGGAAGGAAAGAGAGAGGGGTGGAGAGAGGAAGGAAGGAAGCAAGGAAGGAAGGAAGGAAGCAAGGAAGGAAAGAAGGAAGGAAGCAAGGAAAGAAGGAAGCAAGGAAAGAAGGAAGCAAGAAAAGAAGGAAGGAAGGGAGGAAGGAAGGAAGGGAGGAAGGAAGGAAGGGAGGAAGGAAGGAAGAGAGGAAGGAAGGAAGGAGGGAGGGAAGGAGGAAAGGAAATAAAGACCAGTTATTATTGAGCCTTTACTACTTGCCAAGCTCATATTAAGCAGTTTCTTATTTCACACCCCCATATAAATGCCAAGGTGAAAATTACTGTCTCCCATGTTACAGATGTAGAAAAGGAGCCTCAAAGAGGTTATGCCTTGAAAAACAATAATCGAAGAGATAGCAAAAATAGTAGTTAGTGTTCCTTGAGCCTTGACTGTACAGAGTAACTCACAGCAACCCTATGGGGGTATTGCTATCATCCCAATTTAAAGATGTGATTAAACTACTAACAAATGATAGGAGTTGAAACTATAATCCAGACACCTTATCTCTTGACCAAGGTCTAAGTATCCTGCTTTAGATGCCATTAATAAAACAGATTAAGTCCCCAAAGTCAGAAAACACACTTTTTCAGTTCTTCATGAATGAGGACAGAGATTAGGAAATGCACAATGTAAAAAAGAAAGATTCTGAGACCCGTCTTGCAGATGGAAAACCTGGGCTGCCCTCCCTGTTGTGGAAAGGATACTTGGAATTTCAGCTTAAGACTGTATCACTGGATGAGCCCACAGTAAACTCATCACATGGCAGAAGTTTGGGAGAGGCTTTAAGCTAAGTGGACTAAAGACCAAGAATAGTTAGAAAGAAAGTTAAATACATTTGAGAACAAAAGCAGCCACTGACCTCCCCATCCTGGGAATTGGAGTCTGTAGCCAAATCTCAGCAGACACAGCTGGATAATCCCAGTGTAAATCCCCTTGCTGAGTAAGAGATCCCACCAGAATAAACAACAATAATTGAACCCCATGGCCTCCTGGCTTTACCAGCTGGCCATTCTCAACACAGATAGCCTTTGAGGGGAGATGCTGGGCCAGTGACTCTACCAGAGTGAGCCTAGTCCTTCTCTGAACATAGGGCCAACTATCACATAATACTTGAAATGGACAGGCACTAGCCAGAAATGAAGACAGGTAATGCCACCTAAGGTGAAGCAGGAGTCTGATCAAACTGAGTCAGATGAGATTCAGGGGCTGGAGGACACCCCTTCCCAAAGAAACCAACTGGAAGACAGCAACTGGGTGATGTTGTAAAGAGATGTCCTTTCTAGACAAAGTGAGGCCTTTTGTTTGACCCTGACATCAACTGCTTTACCAATCCAGAAAGTGATCATGCCAAGCTTGGTCCAGGGAGCAGCAGGAAAGGGAGGGGGGAGGGATCAGGGGCTCTAGGTCTTGATCAGCTCTGTGACCTTGAACAAGATAGTCTTCCTCTCTCAATGGAGTTCTTGTCTCTCTACCTTGGAGGTAACCGCCCCTGTGCCCATCTTTCCACCTTGGTCAGGAAGGCCACAGACCAGAGCAGTGAGTAGTGACAGCTAAGAGTCACTAAGGCCTGATTTGCATCTCAGTGCTGTCGTCGGCTAGCTGTGCAGCCCATGGCAAGCCGCCACACGTCTCTGAGTCTTGGTTTGCTTGTGTGTGAAAACGACAAATACTTATAGGAGCGCTGTGAACATCTGAGGAAACAACACATGCAGAGTGTTTAGGGTAGTTCCCGGCAGAACATTAAGTACTTAATAAATAGTTGCTAATATGATTATTAATCAAAACACAGCAGTAATAATTAAGTGTGTTATCAGACCTCAGCTTTCTTACCTGTAAAACGACCAGATGATCCCAGTGTTCCTTCCACCTCTGCTGTTATCTGATAACCCACAGCAGATACTTGACAATACAAAAAAAAAAAAAAAATACAAAAAGGAAAAAAAAGGAATACGTGCTCCAGACCATGCAGACTGGAGGACAGAATTCTGATCTACTCAGCCTCAATCCACATTTGGCCTCACTAGTTTTCCCACTGTTGCTTTCTTCCTTGACCGACAGACACCTAGGGAAACCCAAGAAGCCAGACATCCATCCTTGATACTCTACTCACACAGCAGACAGCCTGATGGTGGAGCCCAGGGCCTCACGGGGAACGGTGGGAACCAGCACGTCAGCACCCAAGCTGAGATCTGACGCCAGGCAACAGATGATCGATCCAGGCCCGTGAGGAATGAGCGACAACTTCACAAACCAAGATTCCTCTTACTGGTAGGAGAGTCCAAAGTATGCCCTCATGTCATCTAACTCAGAGTCTTTTTGCTGTGACTTTCTCTCTCCCCTTTCTATTGGCTCTTGCTCAAGATCTGAAAAGCCACAGGAAGTACTTAATTATTACCATGTAGTGGAAAAGACAGGGGGCTTTGAAGTCAGACTGCTGGGTTTGAATCTGGAATTCCTAACGATGCTGCCTTGGGCAGGTGGCTTCCCATTTTCAGCCTTGGTTTCTTCATATGTACCGTGAGCTGTTAATCCATATTTTTCATAGTTTGTTTTATGAGCTTTAACTGACATAAAGGATATATAGTGCTTGGCACAGTACATGTAGCAGGCTTTCAATTAATGTTTACCCCCTTTGACCCCCTTTCCTTATCAATATAAAAAGACTCACATTCTATTTTTTAAGTTTATCGAGAAAGACAGAGAGAGGGAGGGAGAGAGAGAGAGAATCCCAAGCAGGCTCTGCACACACTCGTGAACTGTGAGATCAGGACCTGAGCTGAAGTCAAGAGTCCGACTCGACCAACTGAGCTACCCAGGCACCCCCAAGAATCATATTCTATATATTAATGTAACTTTCGCCCTCTGTTTCAAAAGTTTTACATTCTGTATCTCTTTATCTTATTAGACAGTACTTTGGAAACTGAGTTTTGAGTATCTTATTTATATGCCCAGCACCCTGCATTAGTCTGGACCAGAAGAGTTACTCAAGAAGGTTTGCTGATCAGAATCTGTTTCACTGGAAATCCTGCGATTCCGTGAAGCGAGTTCTATTGACTTAGTTACATAATAAGCGAGCTTTGCCCAGTCCTTTACCTTCCCCATCTTCTCTGGAGGCACAACCCTTCTTAGGTTCACAAGTTTTCCTGTTTTATTTTTAAAAACAAAAATCGTTTCCTCTTAAAAAAAAAGAGAGAGAGAGAGAACAGGATATATCCTGAGAGTCTGAGAAAGAGCTTCTTTGCGATGCTGCGGCCTGGGGAAAGTCAAATCAGACTACAGGCAATGCATAGGTCAGGATGAAACGAGATGGTTTGGTGCCTCTGCCCCTGCTGGACTGAGGCCTAAGCCCTGGCCCCAGGATGACCACTCATTTTCCTGGGGGTATCACTTGCCCCAGCTGTAGACAGACACCATGTCTGTATGGCCTCCCAAGGATGCCACCCCAAACCAGCTTTCTCTCTGCTTCAGCAACTAGAGTGGAGGGGACAAGAGCCCAGGCGGAGGACCAGATCTGGCGTGTAACCCCTCGTCTTCCCCCGGGGGCTGTTCTTCACTCTATTTTGTTTCCCTGTCCTCTTTTCCATCCTCCTCAACCCTCTTTTTCTTCTCTCACCCTTTTCTGGCCTGCCTCTGGTTTCTCTTATAGAAACATTCACTGATTCCATTTACTAACCGACGCATGCAGACCGTGAGTGCGCGTGCTGTGTGCTAGGCGAGCGGCTGTCATCCAATGTGTCACGCATGCCCATTTGTGTTGGAGGGACCAACATGGCGCGCGGTACATCCAAATGTCTTTGCAGTATGCCTGTGGGGAGCTGGCTGTGTTTATGCATATCTTGTGTGGTTCTACTGCTTGGCCAGGATTTGCCTCTGGGAGTGTCTGTTGTGTGTGGTGTGCTATCCCCAAGCCACGTGTCTCTGTATGTGTTGTGGGTCCACTCTGTGCGGTGTACCGTGTATGCCTATGTGCTTACCACGTGTGTCTTTGTTATCTGCCTTTTGTATACTGTACGTGGCTTGAATGTCCCTGTGGGGTGATGTGTTTACACACGTGTGTGTCTATGTGTCCTCTTTATTGCTTAGCTAGGTGAGATCACCGTATTGTGTGTATTTGTGTGTGCTGGGCTGCCTTCGTGTTGTGGTTCCGCAGCCTGTGATCCTGCGTGTGGTTGTCAAATCTCTTGGTTGTGTGCGTTGTGTATGTGGGATGTATTGTGTTTGCTGTTTGTGCACATGCGGCTTGTTTCTCTGTGTCCCTGTCTCTGTGAAATGTGTCTGTTTCCCCTGCCAGCTCTTCCTCCCCTTCGAGCGCCCCAGCCTCCCTCCCTCCCGTCTCCTCCCTAGGCTGTGACCAGTCTCAGCTGACACCTTCGCTGCTCTGGCAACCCAAGAACGGCCTGGAGAAAGGTCAGCTGGCCACCTTCTCCCTGGGCCTGCCCAGATCCCAAGACTCTGGTGTTGTGTGGTGTGGGAGCGCCCTCTGTTGGCTGTGTGGACCACAAATGGCCTCTGCAACTGGGGCTTCCTCCTCCCTTTGCAGATCACCCCCAAGAGACTTTCAGCCTCATTAATAAAAGGTCTTAGAAGGGGGGAATTCCCGTGTCATTTCTCATTCAAAGAAAGAGACTTGAGATTGAAAGAGGGTGTTATTAAGTGCACTGAGACACTGGGTACATACCAGATGCATTCTGAGTTGATGGTAAAGACTTCCCTGACCACGTACTCAGGTCACTGTCCCACTGAAACAAGACTGGAAAACATATACTGGCCCTCACTGGTGAAAGTAACAGCTACTTCCAATTTATATTCAAGGGGGTTCCAATCTCAACCCCACACTTACCTGATAATTTCATGCTTCCCACCGCCACCCCCCAACTACCCCAGGCATTATTTCCCAAGGCTTCAATTTCCCCTTTGTGACAAGACCCAACGTTGACACCCCAGGGGTTCCATTCCAGAAAAAGGGAAGGGTCAATAGTGCAGGATAAACATTGAAAAGTTTCCAGTGGCTTGAACTTAAGGAAGTCGAAGGCACACTTGTGAGAGGGTTACACTTAGTGGAAGGAAAGTGAATGGTCACGGATGCACTCAGGACTTACAATGCCCTGGGTATGTGATTCTAAGACCCTCAACAGGAGGAGAAAGGATCCATGGGCTTACGTGTGGGCATGGGTGCACAGAGACACATATCCACACCAAAACACAGAATTCTCAAACAGCCTTTGTGGCAAATGTCCCTGAAGTGTGGGGGCATGCATATTTCCCACTTCTTGACTTACAGAACAAACAGAACTTAAGGCCATTATTTTACACAAAAACATGGGTTTTCATTGCATTCCTTCTTCTGGTGACTAACAGGATGCTGATAAGCAGTTGTTTCTGTAAACTCAGTATGACAGGGTTGCAGGAGGACCCAAGGACCACATAGCCCAATCAGCCTCAAGTATGTTTTTCAGAACATCACTTCTCATGAGACATTAATAGTTATTTCAAGGTTATTTCAATAACAGTTATTAGAGATAGAAACAGTTATTTCAAGCAAAATAAGTTCGAAAAACACAGGGTTAAGTAAAGTTTAACAGATTTCCTTCCCACATGTTTTCTTAGAGCCTTTAATATGATGATGATATATCTCAAAAATTTCTGAAAAAGGAGGGGAATGTATGTAGTGTGTCTCAAAGTACATACATAATAGAACTTTTTTCTTTCCTAGAAATTTATGGGCGAAAACATTGTGTTTACACGTTGGCAAAGCAAGATCCCAAGTAGCATAATTCAATTACCATTAAATTCCCACTTACTTTGATAATCAGATATTTTGTTTTTGGATGTTTGTTTTAATTCATCTCTTTGGACCTTAAAATAACATGGGTAGATGGATACTATGAGATACTATGTTATCATGCTAAATTACAGATAAGAAGACAGACTCGAGGAGTATAAAGTGACTTGTCCCAAGTCATGACATTGGTCAGTGATGATACAAGACTTGACAAGAGGCACATCTCTCTCCAAAACACATATACCTCTACTTTGTTAACTACTGCTGAGTCTAGCTTTACTAAAAGTTTAAATGTAGTCCCTGTCCTCAACAGCTATATATTATACTTAAAGAGACCTTTTAAAAAAAGTTTTTTAATGTTTATTTATTTTTGAGAGAGAGAGACAGAGAGAGACAGAGAGAGACAGAGACAGAGAGAGAGAGAGAGACAGCATACAAGCAGGGGAGGGGCAGAGAGAGGGAGACACAGAATCTGGAGCAGGCTCCAGGCTCTGAGCTGTCAGCACAGCTGACATTAAAGAGACCTTTTAAAAAATACAATGCTAAAAATTAGTGGATAATAATTGGCATCACATATGGGAGATAAGGGAAAGAAAAAGAACTGGGAAGGAAGGTCAAGGAAAGCTTCCTGGAAGAGGTGAATTTCAACTGTGCTTTGAAGGATAGAGAAGGCTTATTAGATCAGGGGTCAGCAACATTTTATTCAAGGTAAAGGGCCAGACAGTCAATATTTTCTGCCTGTGAGCCATACAGTCTCTGCTGTAAGTACCTGACATCGCTGTTGGGAGTGTGAAAACAGCCCTAGATGATAAGTAAATGAATGGACATGGTTGTGTTCCAATAAAACTTTATTCGCAAAACTTTATTCGCCCATGGACCCTAGTTTACCAGTCCCTGAGTTGCATGGAGAGACAAGGGGAATGAGACCTTTCTGGACTAGAAGGATCTCTTCTACAAATGCAGTCAGCAGTACACTCAAGGGCCTTGCTCATAACTGTTCACTTTCTAGTTCCCATTCCACCCCAACCCCACCTCAATTGTCTTCTAAGCCCTGAGGGTAAACTCACTGTAGTTATGCAAAGAGAAGGCTGTCTACATCTGAGATAAGCTGAACAAACAGCTCAAGGATCCCAGTGGAAGGTGCCTGGATTTAGTCTGTTGGGAGGGCAGAAAAAGTCAACAGACCTAGTTCTCTCTTGAAAAGGGGATTGGTCTCTTCCTCCAAAAAGTCAAGGCTAATGCTCAAGTGCTTACCTGTTTCTATATACTAGGTATGGAACAACCCTCCTTTGCAGATAGCCAACCTGATGTGCAGAGGTTCCAGTATTCATCAAATGTAATATGCCGGAACAACATCTCTGTCCCTCCATCCCTAGCACGGGCCCAGTGAGTGGCGTTACTCCTTGCACATTACACTTCAGTAGCTCTCTACTTAGTATAGGATCAAAATCAGGTGCTCCAGCCTGGCCTCAAGGCACTGTACATGTGACCTCAAAGACTCAAGCCTCACTCTCCTCAGCATCTACTCGAGCTAAACTACATTGGTCTCTGTGCCCTTGTGCACGATTTACAAGTTCCACACTTTGGGCCTCTGCACCTGTGCCTGGAATGCCCTCCCCCTTCCTTCCTTTTACCCCTGTCCTATCCTGTCCTTCAAGGCTCTACTCTTAACTCCTCCTACTTGGTGACTTGGCGAAGACATCCCATTCTCCCCTCTAAATCGCCACAACCCAGATGCAGCATTTATTATGGGCAGTGTCCTTGGCTTTTTGTTTTGTTTTCCAAAATGAAACTTGGGGCACCTGGGTGGCTCAGTCGGTTGGGTGTATGACTTCAGCTCAGGTGATAATCTCACAGTTCATGGGGTTGGGCTCTGTGCTGACAGCTCAGAGCCTGGAGCCTGCTTCAGATGCTGTGTCTCCCTCTGTCTCTGCCCCTCCCCTGTTTGCACTCTCTCTCTCTCTCAAAAATAATATTAAAAAAAAAAAAACTTGTTAATGATCGTAAGAAATACAAACCTACTGTTTAAACACCCAAGCATTCTAAAAACTATAATGCAAAAAAAAAAAAAAAAAAAAAAAAAAAAGAAAAGAAAAGAAAAAGAGAGAGAAACTCAGATGGGTGATAAAGTCCAAAAAGATGTCAAGGGGTAATACAGCACAGTCTTTCAGGGAATGCAGCTGCTCTGGTGTAAAGGACCCCTACAGAGGAATGACGAGAGAGAACGCTGGGAACATGGCAGGGGCCAGAACACCAAAAATCCTAACTTTCTTTTTTTTTTTTTTTTTGCTCCCCTAAATTCTAAATTTCACTGAGTTTTGATTTAGAGATTGCTGGAGGAAAAAACAAAAACAAGAAAACAGATGCCATATCCCCACTAAGCACCTGGCTTGATACATAGTAGGTGGTCAATAAGTATTTGTTAAATTAATATAAGGCTAGACTTGGGGCCTTAGGCTAAGAAAACAACTCTAACTGGATTTCCTAGCATTGTTCCTATAGGAAAGGCATTGAGTGAGAGTCTGCAGTAGGAAGCTCAGGGGACTGGTGCCTGTGGATGGTCCCATAAACTAATTCCTTAATCATTTCCCCCTTAAAACAGAGAGTGTCTCCCCATCTATCCCAGCATGTGTACTGAAGCTAGGCGGGAGAATATGAGTGGACAAGTTCCACAGTGAGCTTCTGAGGGTGAACAGAAAGATATATTATGGGGAGTTAGCCATAAAAGGGTAGCTCTCTGGTGCCATGCTGGAAGGGGAGAAGCTCAAGGCACAGGGGGAGGAAAAGGTAAGGGAAACAAAAAGGGGAGAGGAATGAGCAGGAGCAGCCCTCTTGTCTGCATACTGACCTTTACAACCTGGGAAGTATTTTACAGAGTAGAAGAATCCTAAGTTTGGAAGAACCCAAAAGGTCACAGAAGCTGACCCCTCGGTCAACAAGCCAGTGCCATTTGGCCCCACTTTGAACCTTTCCAGTTATAGAAAACTAGCTCCTCTATATCCAGGAGGCTGGTGCAGGGCAGTGTCCAGGATGCAAGTGTAGACAATATGAAGAGGAAGGGGGACTAATCCCCTAAGAAGCATTTACTATATGTCAGATGATCACTGGGCGTACTACCTACATTATTTCGTGTAACCCTCATGACAACCTCGTGAATGGGGATTAACATCTCTGTTTTACAGGTAAGGAGAGTGGGGCTCAGAAATATTGAGTCATTGGACCTAATTACAAATCTGGTAAGTAGGGAAGCCGGAATTCAAATTCAGGATGGTTTACCATCAAGGCCCATGGGATTTTAGCCAAAAAGCAGCTTTGGCTCAGACTCATAAAAGGCCTGATGACTTAGGTAGCCCCCACAAAGGCCAGGGTAGAGGGGATGAGGACCCTGCCAGTTGGTATGGCTATGGGGGGTTGGGGGAGGGAGCATGAGAGGATGCCAGGCTGGGGCAGGAATACAGGAAATGCTTCAGGACAGGATTATGGCACATTGGCAAGGATGGTCCCGAAGGCTCACATGTTTTTGGTTCTGTGTGCCTGTGCCTGCCCCATGGTGAACATTTGGGCACTCTCCTCTTCTCATCCCCTTCCCAAGCTTCAAACAAAAGAAGAAGAGAGTAGGGCTCAGGGAAACAAGAGTGTCCTGGCCTGATCCCATAATCACATAAAGCAATCCCCACCCTGGATCTGTTACCAACTCTCCTTTGAAAAGCATCAGAAAACTCATCCCACACTCCCCCTTGCTTGCAAAGCCCTTTCATCCTTTCAGTAAGCAGCATATAGTCTCAGGGCCAGGCACTAGGGATACAGAAAGAACAACAACAATCACAGAAACCATGTCTCCCGTTCTTTCTACGTGCCAGGAGCTCTGCTAAGTGCTTTATGTGCATTTTCTTACCTAATCCCAACAACAACCTTGTGAGGTAGCCGCTGTCACTGTTCCTACTTTACAGACAGACACTGAGGCTCAGATTAATTCATCCAAAGTGACAATCACTACGTGGGGGAGTGGGGGTCTGAAATCTGAACCCAAGCACAGAAATTCAAAGACTCTCAAGGAACCAGCTCACAGTTCAGGGAAAGAAGTGTGCATTGAGCACGAGGCGTGTGAACCCACAGAATCTGAGTCTGAAGTGCTGTCCAGGTGGCAAGTGATGAGAAAAAAAGGAGGAAAGGCTAACCTTGTGAAAAGCATTTAATATATGCCAAGCCAAGCAAGGTCAGTTAGGTTGGTTGTCTCACTGAATTCTTCCTTCAACCCTGTGGAGAGGCAACTGATAGGCCCATTTTACAGATGGGCAGTGTGGGGCTCAGGGATACTGAGTCCCTTGACCTAAGATGGAAGTCCAATTATTAGGAGGCTTGTAGGTGAAGCTCCTACAGCAGCCTCAAGTTGAGGGTGGGCTCTTAAGAGGGTATCTCATGCAAGGGTATCTCAGCAGAGGGATTACAGTGTGCAGTGGCCGAGGGAAGGGCGGCAGGCAGGGCTGGACCGGAAGCGAGGAGAGATAGGGCTGGAGAGACAAGAAGGGGTAAAATTTAGGAGAACCTTAAAAACCACACTAAGAAATGGGAACCTTATTCTGAAGGCAAAAGAGAATTATGATGGGTTTTAGAATCCTCCCACTGACTGCAAAGTGAAAAATCAGAGGGGTAAAAGGGTTAGGATGGATGGAGACAGGAAGACTAGTAAGGAGAACGTTACAGTAACCCAGGAGAGCAATGATGAGGACAGGGCCAAGGCCAAGGGTCAGTGTAGTCTGAAATGACAGCAATAAAGTAATTTTATTAAAGGGAGACTGAGGCTCAGAAAGTTAAGTCCCGGCCACTGTTAAAACTGGAACACAAACTCTGGTCTATCTGACTCTCAGGGACCTTTTTAAAACTGCATACATCCTTTTTTTTTTTTTTTTTTTTTTTTTTTTTTAGAATTCTCTCTCTCACTCACTTCTACTATCTACCAGCATGAGTACATTTTTCATTACCCAGATAGGAGTTTTAGGATTCTCATTTTAAAAACGTGAAATCATGAGTTCAGAGAAGCAAAGAAACAATTGTGTCTAAAATAATGTAGATAGGATGCAGCAGAGCCAGGATTTGAATGCAAAGCTTGTGTTTTTCCCATTCCACCCTGCAGATCCCCAATACAACACCATGGCTCTTTTGTGCCCACACACTACCTCCCTTCCCATCAACTTTTTCTTAAGTTGGGTTTTTCAAATGGAAGAAATACCAACTGAGGAAATAGAGTATGCAATACATTTTTGGATAAAGTTATTTTTGTCCACGGTGATTTCTCCCCCTCAGAAAGATTACAGAAGGTTCAGATCAGCAGAAAAGCAGCCTGGAAATTTCATGCTTTAACAAGTTCCAAATATTTTTGAATTATTATTTACTTATTTTCTTAGGAAGTAAATTCCACATTTGGAGGGGGGGGGGCGAGGCCAAGAAGTGGCCACATACCCCAGTTTTTGATTCACTCTCAAGAAGGAAAGCACCTGGAAAAACTGCAGCCTGCAATTATCAATTATCGATCTTCCACTATGGGTCCATTATACCCACTGGCTCATTTAATTATCGTGATGATCCCACAGGAGTGGTACTATTATCCCTATTTTATAGAGGGGGTAACTGATACCCAGAAAGATGAAGTTACACGCCCATTGTCATCCACATGGAAATGGAAGATTTGAATACAGAATCTATCACAAATGTTTTTCTCTTCTGACTGTAATTTACTGCATCTATCTCCATAATTAGTCTAGTTCATCTCTCTTTGCTTTCCCATCATTGATTTTATGAGCAGGTAGCAAATGCAAGCACCATCAGGGTTTAATGGGAAGAGCAGAGCACACACGATGCCTCCAAGCCCTACCGGCTTTTTCTTCCACCATCTTGCTGTTAGAGCTCTCCAAACAAAAGAGCAAAAAGACCATTGGTCTGCGAGTCAGGCCCCGAGGTCTAATGCTGGCTCTGCCAGGCCAAAGGTGTGGGTCCACAGACAAACAACCTCCCTAACTGGCCCTAGTGTCATCATCTGTAAACTTAGGATGTTAGAAAGCAATGAGGCACTCTCTGTGGTTCCATATTCTAAAATGTTAGTATCTCAGAAGAAATGCAGTGGGTCAGTTCTCAGAGCAAAGGTGAACACACACAGGACAGAAGAGGCAGAGATAAGACAATGTGGGGAGAGGGAGCGAAAGGGACTGAAAGAGGGGAGGAGGTCTCTAACAGTGGGGGCAAGAGGCAGCCCAAAGTTACAGCCTTGCCCTTTCATCTAGAGCCTTGCAGATAAACTTCAACCCAAGTCAAGGACCCATGGCCCTATGAAGAACATTGACTGAGGGCTGACTAGAATCTGGGATGGAGGAAAGGGAGCAAAAGAAAGCCAGTGACAGATCTTCCATTCACTTGAGATGCTGTATGACACCAGGCTGTGTTCTAAATCTGTTCTTTGCAGCAGGACAGCTGAGTTGGTGGCATAGAAGGGCCAGATGTAATTGCAAAGCCAGCCTGGTCTTCCCTCTTTTTTCCCTGGTTGCCATTTTCACATGAAAACCATAAAAGATCCCAGAAATGGGAGGTGCACTTAATGGGTTTTTTTGGCACCAAGAAATTAATCTTTTTTAAACCAAGGGGATTTTTTTCTCTTTCCTAAAGATCTTTGGCAAACAGAAGCTAAATTGCTTCCAGACCTCATGAAAGGTATTCTGTGCAAACGAGGTGTGATTTACACTTCCTTTAATTAGTCTGAACCCTGGAAAAAGAGAGAAATAATAGAAAACAAGAGCTATGTAGAAAACAAGTCCAAACAGCCCTAAAATAACAGTTTTGTAAAAGCATCAGTTGAGGGTGTTAGAAGGAAACCAATAACAAAAAACAACAAAAACAAAACAAAACAAAAAAATCCTTCTAGTTCTGGGAGTGGGGCAATTACAAGTGAATTGAAGTTTTGTTGGACTCCTTTCCCTGGGGATGGGGGAGGGGAGAAAGTTTGGCAGAAAGGAGCCTTAGTGTTCTCAGAGTTAAGTTTCAAGTTCTGGTTGACCTTCCTTCCGTTAAGCCTGTCTTTTCTGAGGGCACTTGGGGTCTAGGGAGCCAGAGAGTCAGGGAAGGACAGGATAGTTCTCGAAATCATGGACATTTCACCAAGTGTGTCTCCTACCTGGGTTGAACATACAGCATTTAGGAAGAGGAATGGTTTTTGGAAACACAGACCTATACTTAAGTTTTGGCTCTGCCGTTTACAGCCAGAGTGACTCTGGACAACCCCAGTCTGCAATCTGTTGACCACTCCCTTACTCCTTGAAGCTCTCATTTCCTGGCTGCCTGATTCCCCCTCCTCCACACACCCTTCTTATTGTCCCATCAGGTTGCTCCTGTTTACTATCTTTTGCAGATTCAAGTTCATCTACCTGGAAGTTAGTTGCTGGGGTTGCTCAAGGCTCAGTCCCAAACCTACTTCCACTGGTCAGTTGACTTTATCAAGATGATATATCCATTGTGCATTGTTCCATCTTTCATCTGATTAATTCTCAGAGTCTTATTGCCTGGCCACATCTTCTCCTTTGTTGGGACCTCATAGCCAAATGTGTTGCTACATCTTTTAATTGAATGTTTCCAAGTATCTCAGATATAACATATCCAAAACTGAACTCAGGATCTTCCACCTTAATCAGGTCCACTCCCCAAAGAAGACCATCCCCCTCCATGCACATATTATCCTTGGCCCACATTATCCTTCACCCTCTATCTGGTGCAATGTCATGGCCAGTTGATTTCATCTCTGCCCTAACGTTACATGATTTGAGCCAATCTTGCCCCTTCTCTGTGCAAAATGGACACAGATGTGCATGGCCTTGTTGACAGTGTGCAACAACTCAATGGTGATCATCTCCGCCTCTTACTCAGCTCACCTGTAGTCTATGATGGACTCTGGAGCCATCCACAGCCTGGGCCCAGGAACTCTTAGAGGAGTTTAAGTTTAAGGAGACAATTAGGAGCCAGCAAGAGAAGCCTCTGGTGTGAATCTTATCTTTATTTTCACTAATCCCATTCCTTCTGACTACTCATCTCCCTCAGGGAAAAAAGAAAAAAACAACACAAAAACAAATTATCATACCTTTTGGGTGTTGGAATGGAATACCCAACCTGATGTACTGCACAAGCTTAAAGAATAATTTCATCTTACCTTTAGAATGTTTAAGAGCCTAAGGCTCTATTCTACCACTAGAATCCTTGAAATCATAAGGCCAGTATCAATGATAATTGCACTGGCCATACATACGTGATTCAAGAGTCATAAACCAGAGGACCTGGGCTCAAGTACTGGCTCTGTCTCTAACTCACCACCCTTATTCTCAAGGACTTCATCATCTCTGTACTAGAAAGGGGTTTATACTTGGTGAGTTACATGGGTTCTGTCAGCTCAAACATTTACAGGACCGTTATTATAAACCATGCAGAGAAGGAGAGAGGGATCCAGGGAGACTCTTCTTTGCAGATTCCCTAGAAAATCATGGATCTTCCCCATGAAAGGAATAACACAGATAACAACTGCTGAAATTTATTGAGCACCCATCATATACTACACACTAATGTCCACAGTCAAGAGATAAACTAAGAAAAAAAACAAAATTGAATCCGTGCACTGTTGGTGGGAATGCAAATTGGTGTGGCCACTGTGGAAGACAACAGTATAGAGGTTCCTCAAAGTTAAAAATGGGGTGCCTGGGTGGCTCAGTCCATTGAGCATCCAAACCTTGGTTTCAGCTCAGGTCATGATCCCAGAGTCATGGGATAGAGCCCTGCGTTGGGCTCTATGCTCATCATGGATTCTCTCCCTTTCCCTCTGCCTCTCTCCGGCCCCCACCCTTTAAAAAAAAAAGGTTAAAAATAGAACACTAATTTATGATCCAGCAATCATACCACTGGTTATTTACCCAAAGAACACTGGGTATTTACCCACAAGAACACTGATTCAGAGAGACAGATGTGCCTCTATGTTTATAGCAGCATTATCTACAATAGCCATATTATGGAAGCAGTCCAAGTGTTCACTGATTGATGAATAAAGAAGGTGTGACGTACATCTACAATGGAATATTACTCAGCCATCAAAAAGAATGAAATCTTGCCATTTACACATGCATGGAGCTAAAGAGTATTATGCTAAGCAAAAGTAAGTCGGAGAAAGACAAATACCATATGATTTCACTTATAGGTGGAATTTCAGAAACAAAACAAATGAATAAAGGGAAAAAAAAGAGAGAGAGACAGAGAGAGGCAAACGAAGAACCAGACTCTTAACTACAGAGAACAAACTGATGGTTACCAGAAAGGAGATGGGTGGGGGGGGGGGGGAAGGGTTAAATAGATGATGGGGATTAAGGAGGGCTCTTGTCATGATAAGCACCGAGTGATGTATGGAAGTATTGAATCACTATATTGTAGACCTGAAACTAATATCATACTGTGTGGAATTGAAACAAAAACCTTAAAAAGCCAAAACAAGAAACAAACAAACCAACAAACCAACCAGCCAACAAACAAACACGTTGAGCCTTGCCCCCATTGTCACATGGTTAATGAATGGTACAGCTGAGATTTCCAATGTCACGCTGACTTATTTACAGCCCGTGCTGGACACCACACTCTCCATTTATCCAGCCATTTTTGTTGTGCCTCTGTTCACTCATCCATTCATTCGTGTTACAAGCATTCCAAGTACTTTCTCTGTGCGTGGAACTGTGCTAAACACAAGGAAGCATGAGAAAAGGTCCATCAAGAAGTTCACAAATTGGCTACAGAAACAGGTAACTATGCTTAGGACATTTAGAAAGATTCTTTCTTTCCAAAGGGCCATTCTGGTCATGTCTCTGATCCTTCTGAAAAAGGCTGATGGCGCTCCCCTTTGCCTACAGGATGAAGTCCAAACAGCTTAGCCTGTTGTCTAATCCCATTGTGACCTGGTTCCGGTCTCACCTCCTCTCGACCACATTCATTCAACACTTGTTCAATACTAGCCATGTGCCAGAACTGTACTAGAGTGTTGGGAAGGCAGTGCTGAGTGACAAAGACTTAGGCCCTGATCTCCTGGAGCTTGCAGATATCAACCAAATTATCACATTAATGCAGAAGTAGGCATTCCTTTAAGCTTTCTGTGGCCCAGCCCCAGTAGATGTGGGGTCTCTCATCCCATCAGACGCTTCCTGCCCAGTAAGCCATAAGGATCCAGCTCTCCTTGGATGCATTCGATGATCAAATGGACTTTTAACAATGCAACTTGTCCTATTCATCAGGCATAAATATCTACTAACCAGAGATTTGTGTGTGTGTGCAATAAATACATTTTTACTCTACCTCAACATAGTTTTTCAACAATAGTTTAAAACTTCTTACTATATACTACCATAAAACAACATGGTCCTTCTCCCCAGGAAATGCTATGCTTCAAGTTAATTGCTTATAGTTTATCTCCCCTATTCAACTCTAAATTTCAAGTAGGCTGAGTTCTTGTCTATTCTTGTCCACCAATGAATTCCCAACACTTAGCCCAGTGTTTGGCACACTGTGGACATTCAGAACATATGATGCTTAGATTGAATAATCCTTAATGATTCTTAAAACCTTAACTCAAAAGGAGACTGTAACAGACAGATTCTCACCCATTTTTTTTTTCCAGAGGAGGAAATACAGACTGAAAGGAGAAACAACTTTCCAAAAGCTACAGAGAGTTGGTAGCTTAATTGAGGTCAGAACCAAAGAGAATCTGATGTCCAGAACTCCTGTGATACCACACCCATTCATGAACCTTGAGTCTGACATGGCCAGGAAGATACAGCCTCAGGGGGAAAGAGCACATAACTGGAAGCAGACACAGTCCCTCGACCTTTACTACACACGTATTTATCTCAAAGAGCGTCACTGAGTGCATTGTTCCAGAGCAAGACGAGCCCATCTGCGTGGGAGAAACTCTAGTCTGCCCCCAAAGATCATCTCTGACTGAGAAAAAGATTCAATCACTCCCTCTAACCCAAACTCTCCAAAACTCTATTTCCTATTATGTCTCAACTACCAAATTTAACCCACCCGCATCTCAAGATTAGATCTGTGAGCTCACAAAAGCTCAATCACTCAATTTAGAGTAGGGAAAATCTTATCCTCTCCAAACAAAGTGAAATGTGACATAACCCAGTTGCTAGGATTATGTCTCACTCAGGAAGAAGGAGAGGAACAGGGAGAAAAATGGGTGGGTCATTCATTACAGTGAATTTTCCAGGATAATTTGAGTAGTGTGGCCCTCCAAAATCAATGTTCCAGTCCTTAAAACAATGCTCAAGTCAAGGTCCAGGCTTTAGGAGAGCCATGAGAGTGAAAAAGCCTCTTCTGCCCTTGCCCTGAATCCCTGAGTAATCTCTAGGTACATTCTGATTCCTCCTCGGATGACTGGCCTACTATCAATGATGATCTTTATACCCAGGCCCAGGGAATCCTAAAAGAAAGTACCAGTCTCCAAAATCTACTTGATTGGGCCAATGCAGAATATGGCACAATTCTACCTAATCAAGAATCCTTTTCCTCTTCTGAGCCTTCATTTGCAACATCCTGGAATTTCATAGGAAGCTGACTTGGGAAATATCTAAAGTCCCTTCCAACATCTTTGGTTGGTGTTTCAATAACTGAAAGACAGTTTGGTATACCAAAAGGGTCAGGGACTCTGGCCTTATCCAATTTCCAATTCTGCCCTGGACAAGCGATTTTACTTCACTGAACACCAGTTTTCTCTTCTTTAAAAAAGGCAGTGACAATTTATAGATCACAGAATTTGCAAGGATTTGAGAATATATATTTGATGTCCTTAAAACAGTGTCTGGTATACAGACCTACACAGTAAATGATCAGTAATCAGTCTGAGCAGGTCTTTGGACTTCAGCTAATTAATGACTGGTCTCAAGAATAAGACCTCTATGGATAAAATCTTAAAAGAGACTTTGAGTTCAGAAAGGAGCTATGTTCTCAAGTTAAAGAGTCTTCTAATTCATCAGCAACCACTAATCTACTAGAGGCTACCAATTCACAGCTGGTGAAACCTGTTTTCCTAAAACAACTGGCCATGTTAAAAAGTGGTACAGTTACAGAACATCCAGCTCTCAAGGCCAGTTTTAGAGGAAATCACTCTTTCCATATGGAGGATTACTAAGAGGCACCTTGGTATGGACTCAATTTTAAACAATCCAGAAAAACTCCTGCCAGGGCCTGAGCAATGTAATTAATTTTGGACCAGCCACCCTACCATCCCGGGTTTCAGTTTGCCCATTTATATGATAGAGGTGATGACATAAGCATCTAGGAGTTGCTTAAATGACTGACTGTGATAACCCCTAGTCCTTGCAGGGTAGATGGTTGACAGCAAAAGTAGGTTTCCTTAGTATTCCTGCAGCTCTTATCACCTATGTGTCTTTGGTTACCTCTCTTTCCCTCTCTGAGTCTCCATTTTCAGACCTAGAAAAGGAGTCCCAGGACACTCCCCATCATAGAACTATTGTAAGCAATTGATGAGGCAATGGACAAAAAGGGTTTTATAAAGTAGAAGGAAGGCATGACCCAAAGGCAGGACATGCTCATGGCTATGCCCAGGCTCTTTTAGACAAGCATCCCAGCATCTCCCTTTTATTCTTATCGTCTAAAAGTGATTGTACTTCCATGTACACAAGAGTTTGAAGGTTCCATTTCCAATGGTGCCTGTGGAAATGTTACCAGTATTTTTTGTCATTTAGAGTGACCCGAGGGGAAATTGGCCAGACTGTTGTCCTAGGTCCAGAGTCTTACTACAAGATTAAAACTCCACCCAGAAACCTGAGTCAACCGAAGAATGAGGCACTGGGCATAAACCATGCCAAAAATATCCACCCTCTGCTTTCCAGGATCCCAAATGACACTGGTCATTGAAAACCCATCCCTCCAATCCAGAGGGAAAACTCAGCTCTGCTTAAGATGAATTTAGTGCCCAGCATTAGTGTTAAAACCCCAAAAGGCCCTTCCAAAACTGTGACCTTCTATTCAAAGGCTTGCTTTTGTTTGGTTGTATCTTGTAAAACACTTTAGCAGCAAATTTAGGACTTATAAAACGGGGCCAACTGACAGCCTCAGGAACCAAAAGTCTGTTTATTCATTGAGTACAGACAGTGGGGGCAGGAGCAACAGACAACATGGTGCCTAAGCCAGGGGTTTCTGGAGCAAAGATATCTTAGAACCCACAGCAGTCATGGGTCCTGAGGTAAGAATGAGGAAAGAGTTCATGGAAAAGGTAGAACTAGTTATAATTGCAGTAGGCTCTGAGACAACAAAGATTTAAAAAGAACACCACTTGACCTTGGATATGTTACTGAGCATCTCTGTGTCAATAAAATGGATGATACACTTCCTACTTCATGATTACTACTGAATACTATTATGCCAAAGGGCTCTCCTAAAGCCCTCTCTGACCCTCTCTCATACTGTTTGTTTTTTTGAGGAATAGAATTTACATACAATAAAATGCATGGATCTTAAGTACATAGTTCATACCTGAATGATTTTCAAAAATGGCTAGATTCTCCACTTTACATGGATGGCTAACCTATGTCACAGACACTTAGGCAAGATAAAAGAAAAGATATTCTTCTGGTATCTAGGAAACACAAACCTATAAGGAAGCTTATACATGAACTATTATAATTTTCTTTTTCTTTTAGTGAGAAAACTGAGGTCTAGAGAATTGATTTGGGGAAGTGAATGTGGTAGAAGGTCATATACTTTTACAGTGATAAAATGATCCTGATAATTAGCAAATATCTATTCAGTGTTTAATATGTCTCAGGATGATAGCTCTCCCTGCTAAATGCTTCATCAACAGCCATACTGAAAGTGATGCAGCCACAAAGAGACTTCTAACCATAGGTAACCTACCGGTTACATTAAGAAAGATGTGGGGGGTGGGGGTGTCTGGGTGGCTCAGTCGGTTAAGCGCCCAACCCTTGATTTTGGCTCAAGTCATGTTATCACAGGTTCATGGGATCAAGCCCCTGTGCTGACAGCACAGAGCCTGCTTGGGATTCTCATTCTCTCTCTCTCTCTCTCTCTCTCTCTCTCAATCTCTCTCTCTCTCTCTCAATCTCTCTTTCTGCCCCTCCCCTGCTCATGGTTGCGTGTGCTCTCTCTCTCTCTCTCTCTCTCTCTCTCTCTCTCTCCCCCTCTCTCTCTCAAAATAAATAAATAAACTTAAAAAAAAAAAAGAAAGATAGGAAGAATGGGGAGTGAAAGAATGCTGAAGGGAGGGACAGATTGCAGTTGAAGATACATTAGTTATAAAAGTGCCAGGCATACTGAATAGACAGTTAAAAGAAACTCAATAAATAATTGTTGAATGAATGCATGCATGTGTGATCTGTAGACAACTTCATCAACTTGGACTGCAAACACTTCTTTCAATGCTTAGAATAATTGCAGTCATAGACCCACATGTACACATTGCTGAGAAGTCCAGTGTCTCCTTGAGGCCACCCTCGCTCGTGTCTGGATTATAAGAGAATTCTAGAGGTTTCCTCAGTCAAGGCTTTATGGTGCCTTATGAAGAGAGAAGGGGGAATAGCATCATGTCCCCAGTGGGCCCCCTGTCCTTCTTTGCCTGTAATTCCTGCCACTGCCACATAAGGCCACTTTGGAAAATGGGAGTTCTGTGAGGCTCTATGCCAGGTCATGGTGAGGAGGAAGGCATTAGAAAAGTCATCTAACACGTACCACAGTGGTTCTCCAAGGGAGGACCATCACACTCCTCAGCCACAGAGGTCCAGGCTTGGGTTCCCAAGTCTAAAACTCTTTGGACTAAGGCTCGTTTCTCGTGCTCAGGTCATGCCCACTGTACCAACGTGGCTGTGCCTACTGTGACTTTAGCTTGACACACCAATCAGATTTCCTCCTCCCTCACGCTGAGTTCCCCTACATGCTGAGACAATATTACCTCATCCTAGAGATTCTATACTTGATAAGGTGATCAGGATCTTCTACCCATCTGTTTCCAGCAGCAACTCAATTTAAAATCAAATTTTCATGTTGCTCCCCTTGAATGCTCCATACTAAACATCATTGACAGGGTAGCCTTTTTCAGGCCACAAAATGCCCCAGTTAAATCCTTGCCCCAGAGTAAGCACTGTTTACCAGTCGGACTTACTCTCATATATTTAAGACATACCATTC